>NC_060143.1:425520258-425827958 GCF_021461385.2 Schistocerca piceifrons | reverse complement strand
TATTTTTATTCCCAGGTTTCATCTTGTTGTCGTTGACATCGCCAATTATGATCCTCACTGTTGAGGTCCCCGTGAGTGGAGGATGACCAGAGTCTGTCACTAATATAGGTACAAAGTACTCATTTTGTTCTTCTCGGTCAAAAGACTTCAGTGATGATATAATTGCAGAGCCTTGGCCATTAGCACCTTCTGTTTAAAATATTTGTATTACTGAACAAGTAATGCTGTTAAGGTACATATGTATGATAGGAAGCTACTTAGGAAATAACATAAATTTTCTTTAATAATCTATCAGTGCTGACTACTGTTAATAGTCTTTTGCTATTATCATGACAAAAATGTACATTGGTGTGCACAAAACAACAAAAGTATGCATGTTTTTATGAATTAAAAATACCAGAAATAATCACAATTTCAGAAACATGCACTAAGAAGATAAAACTATAGAGATGAGAGGAACACATAACTCCAAATAAAAACTACTTTATCAGTAATTTGTAACTCAGTGGTACTAATTCCACCTTCCCATCAACTATTACTTGTGTTTACTATAATACATTATTAATGTTTTTATCTGAATTCTCTTAAATTAATCCTTTCCTTTACCTGTCAAAACATTTTTTTTCAAGTTTGGAAAGCAGCTCTGCATTTGCACTCTGCAGAATTTTGAAACAGCAGTGTCACTAGTATAATCCTACTAATACTTTTATACTTTCTCCTCTAGCACTGAGATGACAGCATGAATAAAATGTAACACTATATTCCCCTCCCATACATTACTTAATTTAAAAGAAAATGAGTTTACAACAACACCATGTCACAGTTCGTTGATAACAGAATCATATATTTCTGTTCTAATAATCAAAAAACAAAGATGATGTGACTTACCAAACGAAAGTGCTGGCAGGTTGATAGACACACAAACAAACACAAACATACACACAAAATTCAAGCTTTCGCAACCAACGGTTGCTTCATCAGGAAAGAGGGAAGGAGAGGGAAAGACGAAAGGATGTGGGTTTTAAGGGAGAGGCTAAGGAGTCATTCCAATCCCCGGAGCGGAAAGACTTACCTTAGGGGGAAAAAAGGACAGGTATACACTCGCACACACACACATGTCCATCCGCACATACACAGACATAAGCAGACATTTGTAAAGGCAAAGAGTTTTTTGCCTTTACAAATGTCTGCTTGTGTCTGTGTATGTGCGGATGGACATGTGTGTGTGTGTGTGTGTGTGTGTGTGTGTGTGTGTGTGTGTGTGTGTGTGTGTGGGCGCGAGTGTATACCTGTCCTTTTTTCCTCCTAAGGTAAGTTTTTCTGCTCCTGGGATTGGAATGACTCCTTACCCTCTCCCTAAAACCCACATCCTTTCGTCTTTCTCTCTTTCCTGATGAAGCAACCGTTGGTTGCGAAAGCTTGAATTTTGTGTGTCTGTCTGTGTTTGTTTGTGTGTCTATCAACCTGCCAGTGCTTTCGTTTGGTAAGTCACATCATCTTTGTTTTTAGATATATTTTTCTCATGTGGAATGTTTCCCTCTATTATATTCATATCATTAATGTTCTAATAATCAATTAGAAATGGTTTATTGTATCAGTTTCTCCAGGATGGCTACTCAAACTTGGAAAAAAAACCAGAGTATTCCTAAGACAAGGAGGAAGTAGTGTCAAAATCTCCCTATTCTCAGTTGAGCTACATGCCAGACATACACAGCAGTTTAACCACTGTTTTTAAACATCAATAATTTATATGGAATAATATTCATGTAATTAATACACTTTGAGATATTAAGTATTTTAAGATTTGCAATTTATGAAATTCAGTTTCCATGCCAAGAAAAAAGTGCAAAATTCCTTGTGATTTTATGAAATTCCTGAAATTACCTGAGATTCCCCTGATTTTTCCAGGTAAAATGTAATTTTTTGAGAATTCCAGGTTTTCCAGAAGAATCACCACTGTGTTCTTGAGAATTTGATAAAGTAAATACTTTCACATTTGTATCTGAGGTGCTTTCTAGTTGTTTAAACAGTTGTTTACACTGTGAACTCATTGGTACAGAGGTTGCCTTTTCTTGTAATGTGTGTGTGCATTATGTCCAAGTTTTTACAACTCGTTGGTAATTAAAACATTGTCATTATTCTAAATGAGAATCAGTGCTGTTTTAATGTGACTACCTTATCAACTTATGGGCCACTCAGTGATGAATTTTATGTGATGTATACTGAATACAATATTTGAAAAAGCGTGAGATAGAAGTTTTGAGGTAATTTCTGTTATGTGCACGTCTAGACCTTGAGTTGGCAGCTCTATGCTAGGCAAGATGTGTGAATTTTTGTTCTTTGATGAAGATAAGTTATTTACATTGTAATAACATTTAGTTTAGTACAGATTACCCTTTAAATATGTGTGTTAGTGTGTTTTTTAAGCTTACTATTAAAGGTTTAACATTTATTTACATATTATTTCAGAAAACGTGAAAAGATCATAAAGTTGGGTTGTATTACCTAATCATTATATTATTACACTTGGCCTCCCACGGGTATTATTGGAAAGAATGCTGTGACACTACAGTAAACACGTTCAGTTGGACTAAGAAAAATACATTACATTGTGAATGATTTCACAACAGTTGTGCACATACTATCAAGTGGTTGAGGGTGTCCTTGTGAAATATTACAATAGAAACTTATGATACGCCGATCAAAGTGACCTCACTCCCAGATACAATAATAGTGTGGTAAACTAATATTCACACTTTTGATTACATTTTGGTGCATTAATCTTAGAGAATCCACTTTCATTGTTATTTTCTTCTATCCAACAATTTAAGTGGAGTGAACCCACTCAAAAATAAGTTAATATTTCTGGAAAGTAGTATAAATCTTGTTGTCTGATTTGCAAACATTTGCACTTGTCGTTTGTTTACATACAGTCTGCATAAATTGAAAGTTACATTTTATTCTGAAAAAGGTAATTAACAGATGCTGTAGTTAAGTGAGTGATGAATTCTTGTTTTAAGATGAAATAATTAACTTATTACATTATTTCATACACCTGAAGCACTAACCTATATGCTTAATTTTTGTGGCTTGCAAATAATGAAAATTTGTGTAAGGTTAAGCATGGAAAGTGATTTCACTCTATTTTTAAGTGTTTAATCTGTGGTGCAATGTGTGATAAGTGTGGATGTTGCTGTATGGTAGTCAGACAGGGAGTGGTATGAGTAGACTGTGGATTGGAGTTTCACTGGGGTGATTGTAGTGGGGAACAGAATGGGGAACCCATTGAGTTCCCCATGGAACTGTAGGCTCTGAAAAAAATGACAATAGAATCACTGAACAGGAGGAAAAGATTTGTGCCCTTCTGGCAGAACTAAAACACATGAAATTTGAACTATATAGGTTGAAGGGGGAAAAAAGATAGTGGGAACTGGGTAATGGTAACAAGCAATGGGCAAAAAGGGAAAACCTCTTCCACTTCTTCATTTACATTTGAACATACTATATTGAGTAAATTTGACTTGTTACCTGAAGTAGGATGGGCAGACCCTCATCCAGATGTAGGTCACAGGAATGTGCAGCAGACTTCTAGCAAAGAAACTAAGTGCAGGTTGGTACCAAAAGAAAGCAGGAAGAAAACAGTCTTGCTGCTAGGTGCATGGCTACCATGTCAGGGGTGAAGGCCAAATGGTACAGGGCAAATCAGGAACAGGGTACAAGGTCACAAGTATTGTGAAACCAAGTGTTAACCTTAGCCAGATAACAGAGGACATAGAAAATTTGTGCAAAGATTTTGACAAAGAGGATTAAGTTATCATAGTAGGTGGAGCATGGAATAGCCTGACTAAGGACACGAATTACAGGACTCATGGTGACCTCAATGAAATACAAATAGCAACTACGCAAACAAATGTGAGTTTTGTAGAAGTCCCGCAGCACCATGACCAGCCCTGAATTAGCATAGCTGTGAGCCATGTGAACACTAAGCTGAGCAGGCTACTGCTGACAGAAATGAAATCTCATATGAGTAAAGTGCCTGATGCTACAATTTGGAGATGAAAATATACTTGACATGGCCAGCATATGAAAAGGAGAGGGAAAGACAGGTTGGATGAGCCTCTTATAGAAAAGGTTTAGGGAGAGGGGGGGGGGGGCATCATAACAAGCAGCAAGATCCTTGCATTATTGGTGTCAGAGAGGTACCTTTTTTAGGTTAGGATCAGGATTCTGGCAACCTGTTTTTAAATATGTCAAGATGGCAGAAGAGCCCCACGAAATGCTTAAGAATGTACAGAAAAGTAAAGTTAGTTTATTTCATCAGAATATTAGAGGACTGAGTAATAAGGTAGAAGGGCTTCTTGTCTGTTTCAAAAATTTAGATATCTCTGTAAAGATAGATATCCTGTGCCTGTCTGAGAACCACATAACCACAGAGTTAGATTACATTTAAGCATCTCACTCATCTAGTACTAATGTGTAAAAAGGAGGAGTTGTTATATATATTAAAACAAAACACAAGTTAAAAAACATTGAGACAAGTAGGTTTTGTAGTGATCAGCACATACAGGGTGACAATTATAGAACTATATTAAATAAAGTCCTCATAACTTCTGAAGAGTTTGTGTTAGGATGTTCAAACTGCATAGTTGGCCACGGGATATGGTGGGAATTAATATGTGCTGTATGGCTTGGTTTAGCAATGAAGCTCACTTTCATTTGGATGGGTTTGTCAATAAGCAAAATTGGCAGATTTGGGGGACTGAGAATCTGCATTTCATGATCGAGAAGTCTCTTCACCCTCAATGGGTGACTATGTGGTGTGGAACGTCCAGTCATGGTATAATCAGTGCTATGCTCCTTGATGGCACAATAACTACCAAATGGTACGTGAAGGTTTTGGAAGATGATTTCATCCGCATTATCCAAAATGACCTTGATTTCGACAAGATGTGGTTGATGAAAGATGGAGCTCAACCCCATCGAAGCAGGAGAGTGTTTGATGTCCTGGAGGAGCACCTTGGGGACTGCATTCTAGCTTTGTGGTACCCAGAGGCCATTCACATGGGCCTCGATTGGCTGCCACATTCTCCAGATCTGAAGACATGCGACTCCTTTCGGTGGAGCTATGTTAAAGACAAGGTGTACAGCAATAACCCCACAACCATTGCTGAGCTGAAAACAGCCATTCAGGAAGTCATTGACAGTATCATGTTCTGACACTGAATAAAGTGTGTTCACACCCTAGTTTGTAAATAATTTACATTTTTGCATATAATTTAGTAAATGTCGTCCTATAGAAGCATCTGCTTGTGATTTAATACTGAAAAATAATTCACTTCTAATTCTAACTGTATGGCCCAGATCAGCAGTCACTGCAAAGACTGTTTATTTTGTATGTTGCACTTTGCTTGTGACACATCTGTGTAGTTACCAAAGTTAAGTATTGTAAATAAACTCATTAATATGATTTGTTTGATTGTTTGTCTAGTGAACTGAGTGTGCAGACTTCCTAGACACAAGATTGGTGATTAGGTGAACGAATCCCATAGCGACAATCTGTTACCAGCTGCCACAGTTGTTTTGTCATGGGCTTTTCTGTTTTGTTGGCACTTTAGTTCTACCTTGTCTTTTCTTTGCAGGGAGTGTTTACATGTTCTAACAATGTCTATTATAGTGTTTTTTCTATACATGATTTCAAGTGGACGTTGCAGAAAATTTCTTTGCTTGTGTGCTTATTTTTATTGTTTGCATTATCTGTTTATTGCATTTGCTTATTCCAAAATGAGCAACCCATCTCTCTCACTCCCTGCTTAGGTGCCTCAGCTTCAAACAATAGATACAATATAGCTAACACAGATGTTCCAGTTTCAGATGCAGAAGATTGCATCTTTTCTAAATACGGTAGAGCAGTTATTGGCAAACCAAACATCTAATGCAGCACAACAAGCAACAACTGTAGCTCCAAGTGTCATACCGCCTTTTTGCTTGTTTAACAACAAAGGAGAGGAATGGCTCAAGTGTTGCAACAGTATGAAGCCCACATCATAACTCACAAAATCTCAGATTTTGTGAAACTCCATTACTATTTATCAACAATAGAAAGTGTAGTCTTTTGTCTCACTCAGAAATTGTTCCTAATGACACTCCGAGTGAACTTTCCTGTGGTCAGGTTGTAGGTTCTCTAATTATTATGACCGACAAGTGAATGTGGTGGCAGTTAGGTACCAATTCTTTCATTGGAAGAAAAGGTCAGAACAAACTTATCATGAGTGGGTAACAGATTTGCAGGGTATGACACAGAAATGCAAATTCAAATGTGCTTGTGGTGCTTTATATTCAGATGTTATGTTGTGTGATGTGATCATGTACAATGCATCTGATGTCAGACTTGGAGAACAGATTCTGAAACAGTCAGATTCATCATTTCACCACGTTGTGCAAATTCTAGATCTTTATGATTCAGGTGCCATGTTGGCCAATAAATTTGAGCAGCCACCAATTTGTTGGGTTGAGCCGTTCCTTGTTTGCAACCAGCCCATTAGGCAGCAACAGTCCCGCATCATCCTTCGTAAACAGTTCTCTACACAGGTGAACAGAATTAAGTCATGCCACAGGTGCTACTCATGGCACAAATGCCAAGACTGCCCCTCCCGACAAGCTCAGTGTTATGCTTGTGGTAGGAAAGGACATGTACAATCTGTATGTTTGCAACAGAGCAAACATAAGAATTCTGTGCACTCACATAATTCTTGTCATAAGGTCCATGTAAACAATGTAGTGTATTCAAAGCATGCTGCAAGCATTGGCAGAATTAGCAAACAGTTTTTCCAGAGCTATGCCAGTCCAACAAACTTTTTATTCATTTGCATATTAGTGGAAAACGCGTGAAATTTGAATTGGACATGGGTGCTTCCGTTACATTGCTGAATCATAACATATATAAACTGCTAGGCTTCTCATGCCTGTCTCAAACTAGCATGCACCTGACAGCTTGTAATGGAAAAGACATTCACATCCTCAGAAAATGTACTTTGCCTGACATGTATCACTTGCATGTGCAAACTGTGACATTCAGTGTGCTACAATCACGCAATTGTGAGAACATATTTGGCCTTGATTCATTTGATTTGTTTGGCTTTCAAATTTAGGTCAATGTTTTGTCAGTGACTGCATTCAATGCCAAAGACAAGCTTGCTGAAAGAACTCCTTGAACTCCTTTATGAGGGTTTAGCCAAGGCTAACAATTTTGTTGCACAAATTGCTATGAAAGACAATGCTCAACCAAAATTTTGCCGGGCCAGAACTGTTTCCATTTCATTATGAGACAAAGTAGCTGCTGAACTTACAGAATTGCAAAGTAGAGGAGCTATTGTGCCCATACAACCTAGTCACTGGGCGAGTCCACTGGTTTTGCTCTCCAAACCTTCAGCTCTTATACATCTGTGTGTCCACATTAAGTCTAGCATCAATCCACAAACTGTGATTGATCCATTGCCATGCCAAGAGGATCTCATGGACAGATTATGTGCTGGTTGCTACTTTCCAAAAATTGATTTGCGTGACGCATATCTTCAAATACCACTAGACAGTGAATCTTAAACCATGTGTGTTGTGAACACTCATTTAGGGTTGTTTGAATATTTGTGTTTGCATTTTGGCAGTACTTCTGCACCCGCCATTTTTCAATGGTATTTGGAACAGCTGACTGCTCCAGTACCAAACTGTTCAAACTATTTGGACGATATTGTCACTGCAGACCGTATACCTGAAGAACACATTGCAAATTAGTGTGCTTTTTTTCCATGTGTTATCTGATGCAGGACTAAAGTGTAGACTGAAACCTGAGTTGCAGTATCTTGGTCATGTCATAAACAGTCAAGATGTACATCCTCTTAAGTCAAGCTAGCCATGAGTGCCCTGCCAGTAGTTCCTCGTAAGGTCACAAAATTGCAGCAAGTCTTAGGGAAAATGAACTATTATATTCGGTTCATACCAAATGCAGCACAAATTGCAGTTCCATTGCATTGCTTGCATCACAAGGATATCCCTTTTGTTTACATTTTAAAAATTTTAAGATGCATTGCTCAGTGATCGATGCTTGGTTCACTTTCATCTTGACAAACCAGTTGTGTTGCAAGTTGATGTTTCCTCTTACAGAATCAATGCAGTGCTTTTGCACAGATTTGGTGATAAAGACAGGATTATTGCTTTCGTATCAAAAGTGTTGTCCAAAGATCAGTGTAACTTTTCACAAATAGAGAAAGAGGTATTGGTTGACATGTATAATGTCACCAAATTCCACCACTATTTTATGGCAGAAAATTCTACTTAGTAATGGATCACAAGCCACTGTAGTCCTTGTTTCATTCAGTGAAGCCAGTTCCTGTACAAACTGCCCAAAATTCACAAAGATGGGCTTTGTTGTTGTCTCAATACCAGCACAAGATTTTGTATTGTCTGACAGCTCAACATGGTAATGCGGACGCACTTCCATGTCTTCTGACTGGCCCTGATACAGACTTTGATGCTTCTGCTGTATCTTGTTGTCACATAGATGGTCACAATTTTGAATTGCTTCAGTCTTTTCCTCTGAACTGTAAGAAAATTGCACAAGCCACAGAAGCTGATTCAAATTCGAACATTTTGCTAAAATACGTTCGCACAACCTGGCCTCGCTCATTCCATTGCATAAAGAACTCTGTAGTGTGCCGATACTTTGCACGTCAGCATAGTCTTTCCATACAGAAAGGTGTGATCCTTGTTCAAAATGACAGTGGACAGTCACATGTGTTGATCTCGAAAGCTTTGCAAAAGGAAGTGTTGCAGTTACTTCACCTAGGACACTGGGGGATTGTTCGTACGAAACAGTTAGCATGCAAAGTCTGTACTTGGCAGTGTATGGACACCCAAAAGGAACAGATGATGTCACAGTGTCACTAATGTGCAGCAAATCAATCTGCTCCACCTCAAATTTCTCTGCTTGGCCTAAGTCGCAATCACCATGTCAACGTGTGCACATAGACTTTATGGGACCTTTTTGGAACTTTCAATGGTTGATTGTAGTAAACTCTTATAGCGAGTTTCCTTTTGCTGTGGCCATGAACTCGACAGTGTCATGTAGCACAGTTCAGGTGTTGTCCTCCGTTTTTCTCCTCGAAGGTTTGCCTGAAGTCATAGTGTCGGACAATTGCCCTCAGTTCTCATCACATGAATTTGACACATTCTGTGAATGCAATGGCATATAGCATCTAACTAGTGCACCATTCCATCCACAATCAAACAATGAAGCGGAATGTTTTATCAAAACCTTCAAGCAGCAGATGGCCAAGCTTTGCACCATACACACCAGGTATCAAGCATTGCAACTGTTTCTCACTGCCTATTGTTAACATCCACGTGATGGACCACTGCCAGCAGAATTGGTTCATGTCTGCAGCCATCGGACACTGCTCCACCCTCCTCAGCATCCAGCACTGAAGGATGGCTTCAAGTATTGCTTTGCTTCACATGATATTGCGTTTTTCAGGAGTTATAACGACAGCAAATGGTGGGTGTGAGGTGAGATCCTTTGTCGACTTGGCGCATGCATGTATCTCATTACAGGTCCAAACGGATTGCAACGCCAACATCACAGTCAAATTTGCCACTGTCATGTGCACGGTGATCCTTCTGTATCTCTTCCCCAGACTGATGGATCCTGAGGACAGAACGGCCACAGCAGCCGCCAGAGGGTGTCATCACAACACCGTGGGACAACCCCATGGAGACAGAGCCTTCGCATCTTCCGCTTCCTCTTGTCCTACTGTTGTTATGGCGTTAAGTCAAGTGCCAGCATGCCAGTTGGGAACGAAAAGGAAGAGAAGGCTATGAGAAGAAGTCAGCCAATCGCATGCCTGACTGACCTTCCTTCCAGGACAACAACATGACAGCAGCGGCCCTTAGGTGAAGAGGACATAAGTGCTGCAACTGACTGGTGATGGCCCAGTTCTACTGAAGTGTCAACGATAGCGACTTGGATAGCAGTTTCAATGATAGTGATTTCAATAGCAGTTCAGGAAAGACTTTTGTCAGTAAGAGATCAGCAATCACTGCAAGTACTGATTATTTTGTATGTTGCTGTTTGCTTGCGACACATCTGTGTAATTGCCAAAGTTAAATATTGTAATTTTCTTTTTGTGAATAAACTCATTAATACAATTTATACACTCCTGGAAATGGAAAAAAGAACACATTGACACCGGTGTGTCAGACCCACCATACTTGCTCCGGACACAGCGAGATGTCTGTACAAGCAATGATCACAGCACAGCGGACACACCAGGAACCGCGGTGTTGGCCGTCGAATGGCGCTAGCTGCGCAGCATTTGTGCACCGCCGCCGTCAGTGTCAGCCAGTTTGCCGTGGCATACGGAGCTCCATTGCAGTCTTTAACACTGGTAGCATGCCGCGACAGCGTGGACGTGAACCATATGTGCAGTTGACGGACTTTGAGCGAGGGCGTATAGTGGGCATGCGGGAGGCCGGGTGGACGTACCGCCGAATTGCTCAACACGTGGGGCGTGAGGTCTCCACAGCACATTGATGTTGTCGCCAGTGGTCGGCGGAAGGTGCACGTGCCCGTCGACCTGGGACCGGACCGCAGCGACGCACGGATGCACGCCAAGACCGTAGGATCCTACGCAGTGCCGTAGGGGACCGCACCGCCACTTCCCAGCAAATTAGGGACACTGTTGCTCCTGGGGTACTGGCGAGGACCATTCGCAACCGTCTCCATGAAGCTGGGCTACGGTCCCGCACACCGTTAGGCCGTCTTCCGCTCACGCCCCAACATCGTGCAGCCCGCCTCCAGTGGTGTCGCGACAGTTGTGAATGGAGGGACGAATGGAGACGTGTCGTCTTCAGCAATGAGAGTCGCTTCTGCCTTGGTGCCAATGATGGTCGTATGCGTGTTTGGCGCCGTGCAGGTGAGCGCCACAATCAGGACTGCATACGACCGAGGCACACAGGGCCAACACCCGGCATCATGGTGTGGGGAGCGATCTCCTACACTGGCCGTATACCACTGGTGATCGTCGAGGGGACACTGAATAGTGCACGGTACATCCAAACCGTCATCGAACCCATCGTTCTACCATTCCTAGACTGGCAAGGGAACTTGCTGTTCCAACAGGACAATGCACGTCCGCATGTATCCCGTGCCACCCAACATGCTCTAGAAGGTGTAAGTCAACTACCCTGGCCAGCAAGATCTCCGGATCTGTCCCCCATTGAGCATGTTTGGGACTAGATGAAGCGCCGTCTCACGTGGTCTGCACGTCCAGCACGAACGCTGGTCCAACTGAGGCGCCAGGTGGAAATGGCATGGCAAGCCGTTCCACAGGACTACATCCAGCATCTCTACGATCGTCTCCATGGGAGAATAGCAGCCTGCATTGCTGCGAAAGGTGGATATACACTGTACTAGTGCCGACATTGTGCATGCTCTGTTGCCTGTGTCTATGTGCCTGTGGTTCTGTCAGTGTGATCATGTGATGTATCTGACCCCAGGAATGTGTCAATAAAGTTTCCCCTTCCTGGGACAATGAATTCACGGTGTTCTTATTTCAATTTCCAGGAGTGTATATAAAAAAAGATGCTGTGACTTACCAAACAAGAAAGCGCTGGTAGATAGACACAATAAAAAACACAGAAACACACACACAAATTTCAAGCTTTCACAACCCAAGGTTGCTTCATTAGGAAAGAGGGAAGGAGAGGGAAAGACAAAAGGATGTGGGTTTTAATGGAGAGGGTAAGGAGTCATCCCAATCCCGGGAGCAGAAAGACTTACCTTAGGGGAAAAAAAGGACAGGTATACACTCACACACACTCACATATCCATATGCACATATACAGATACAGGCAGATATATGTAAATTTGTTTAATTGTTTGTCTAGTGAACTGAGTATGTAGGCTTCCTAGACACAAACATTATAAATTAGCATGCAAATAATCCACGGAACATAAAACTAGCTAACCTTAAAATGACAGAAAATGACATGATAAGAATTACAAAACTCAAAGGCATTGAGAGCTGGCTGACCTAGAAATCTGAAGTGTGTATAACTTTAAGTGCCATTGGAGCTTGGGATATTATTACAGGCCAAACAATTAAACCAATGTGTAATGTTGACATGAATGCTACAGCAGGGCAGGCATATGGAAAGGATCTCACAGTGTGGAAAAACATGGACAAGACATTGCTGCTCAGAAAATTACCAGAATGTCAACTGAGGAGAAGACACTGCTTCATGTTATTAATTGTGAATTTTCGTTTGCCTTGTGGACCAAACGTCTTTCAGTTTACAAACAGAAAAGCAATGTAAGCACACATTTACTCCAGCAATGATGGTACAACTTAAAAATGGATGTTTCAAGGGACATGACTCTATACTGTTCGAAGTTAGCAGACCTGGTAAACTGCTTGAGGAATCAAGGTTAAATATTTCAAACTTTAAGATGATCAAAAAACTCTTACTGATGTTACCACCATGTACAATTTTTTTCTGAGTGCATTGGAATCAACATATCTTGATCAATAAACATTAACTTATCTGATGTCAAGATTGTTGATGGAAGAAAAATTTCTAAATCTCCAGAGAGATACTGTTTCAATCCAACAAGAGAATACCACATCATAACTGACACAACAAACTAACTGCCTGACACAAAAAATTCAAAAATCTGTTGGCCGGCCAGTAGAATGAACAGATGAGAGGCTGAGCATGCCTCCACAAGTGGTGGCCTCTGAAGATTGTCGAATTTCTAGCTGCATCTGCTGGCTTCTGTGGCGTGCCCTACAGCTGTGGAGACAGATTTTAGGTGTGGATCTATGTGGGTCAGTACAGATACAAAGAGGGAGGCATTTCTGACAGTCAAACAACAGTTAGGTGAATGAAGTTCAGCCCTGCACTAATTTACAAGATGTGTTAACAGGAGATGTGTATCTGTCATAATGGATGTTACTGCATAGCTTAGCAGACGATTTGCTAATGAGAATAGGCTCAAAATTAGTCATCAAGTAATAAAGAAAATTAATTCTGCAGCTTGGATGGTTCTTTGCAATTTATCACATATTTGATACACAGAGAAACAAACATTTTAATAATAACCTTCATATTGGAGATAAAAATTTGAGAAAACCAAGTTAATACTTCAAATGTACTAAACCTGATTATTGGGCAAAAAGCTGCAGAAATGTTTGCTTCAAATGTAATAAACCTGGTCATGATGCAAAAGATGATGGTTGAGGCAAACTGTTTGAAAACTTATTCATTATTTCACAGTTTAACAGGGTTGTGTATTCCAATTATGTAACTGAGACCATTCCCACTTAAGTACACATAATAAGTGTTACATCTGTGCTGCTAAGAGAATTGTGGTACCCCTTTTGCCCACTGAATGTAGAGGTCAGTATGATTTCATTTTAAGAGTAATATGTGTTGTGAGGAAAATAGATTCAGTAATGGGGAAGAATCAGTGTTTGAAACAAGCTCCAACACAGTGAAAAAGCTGATGAAGGATAATGTTATCAGAATTGAAACAGAAAAAATATCTGTATGGAATACATAAATAACTTTATTCTGATGATATTTCAGACCGTAACATTCACTTCATTAAAAATAAAACTTACTTTGATCAAATATTATGCTGAATGATGATTTTATCTGGTCATTTGCGCTAGGATCCATTTTAAATGTGAATGGTGGTCCATTATTTTTTGAATAATCATCAGCATCAGCTCCAAGTATTTCTACTACTTCAGCAGGAGGAGTGTGCTCATATAAAACAGGTTCATAATTCTGCAGGAGATGTGGTGGATTGTCATTAACATCTTCAACAATCACTAACAATGTAGCTGTGGATGTCTGGGGTGGAGCTCCATCATCAACTGCTAAAACATTTACCTGAAACATTGGATAAAAGTGAGGAAGTAATATTTGACAGAAACTCTTATCTTCTTCTAACAGTTGTTTGTAATAAAGTTCTGTTCAGGAATGATATAAATGAAAAATAATAGTTTGACTTGAGAAAAATAAGTATATGGGATAAACTTGCTGCTTTCCCGAAAACAGCAGTTGCCAATTTTCATCACAGTAGTTTATCCTGTGCAAGCTTCAGTTTCTTCTTGCCTCAGGAGGTGTCCTGTCAACTTATCTCTTTTTTAAATCAGTATGTGCCACAAATTTCTTTTCTCCTCAATATGAAAATATTGGACTTGAATTACCTGAGCCTCAAAACAGATTAGGAATAGCTAGATGACGGCCCATGGACTGTGGCATTGTATTTATGGCTCCCAGTCAGAAGAATTTATGTGAATACTATGAAAATCAGTTACCTAGTGGGTGGAAATGACTCTTTTGGAAACAAATTCCGCTAGTAATGTGAATCAACTGAAAATAACCCATTAATGATGTGTGCAGTACTTGAAATCTTTCAGCTTGAATTCAACCAATAACTTATCTTTTTTCACAGTACCACTTCCGCACCTTGCTGGGCTTACATTCCTGAGTGAAAGGGAATAACAGAGAAGTGGCCTTGCCCTAGTCTAGGGATTGTTTTCTGAATTAATCTTTCATTATGCAACATAGTATGCACTGTTTTTAAACTCAGCTGGTTCAGAACACTGCCTGCAAAAGACACGGTTTTAATCTAAACCCATATAGTTTGTTGCAAAAATAGCTCCTGCTCTGCGGTACAAAAATTACTGGTACTTATAAAGAAAGAAATTATCCACAAGAATACTCTCATCCTATTTATACCTGCTGTCTATGTATGCCAGGTGGTTCCTTACCTAATTAGATTATTCAACAGTTCAACATTGTGTCACTTTTAAACTGCATAATTAGTACTTATATCTAAAAGTAGTACAAGTAAACAGGAATATCTGTACATGTCTATTTCATTCTGGCACATGAATTTTTCCCATCAATTATAGATCCGCAGTCAGAATTGTCATAATGTTAGGCACCTGTTATTTTACTCTCTTTTTAAAGTATTCCTTGACTAAATTAATTTCCCCTGTGGTTCTGCTATAAGATGGTAGCTACGAAAAACTAAGAATGGATGAAATGTTTTAAATCTACCATTAGAACATCTTGAGTCTCTGAGATATCTTTAAGACTACAATATCAAAGAGTTGTTGTTGGAATTGGCCAACTCATACAAATACCTGGGTGTAACACTTCATAGGGTTATGAAATGAAATGATCACATAGGTTCACTCACAGGTAAAGCAGGTGATAGACTTCGGTTTATTGGTGGAATACTGGGGAAGTGCAGTCAGTCTACTAAAGAGATTGCTTACAAAACATTTATGCAAACCATTCTCAAATGTTGCTCAAGTGTGTGAGACCTGTACCAGATAGGACTGACAGGGGATACTGAGCATATACAGAGAAGGGCAGCACAAATGCTCACAGGTTTGTTTAATTCATGGGAGAGTGTCACAGGAGATACTGAAGGAACTGAAATGGCAGACTCTTGAAGATAGATGTAAACTATCCTAAGAAAGTCTGTTAATAAAGTTTCAAGAACCGGCTTTAAATGATTACTCTAGGGATATACTACAACCCCCTATGTATTGTTCACACAGAGATCATACGGATAAGATTAGAATACAATCATTCTTCCCATGCTCCATATGTGAATGGAACAGAAAGAAACCTTAATAACTGGTACAATGGCATGTACCCTCTGCCATGCACCTCACGGTGGTTTTCAGGGTGCAGATGTAGATGTTGATGAAGAAGACAATGAGAATTGTCAGCAAAGATGAACGTGACACAATGAAATTGCAGAATGGCACAATGAAAGTAAAAGAATTAAGGCGACTATGATGAATTATTTCTAATCTGTGAAAATACGTGGTTGTGAATACTGATACATTATTAAGAAAAGAAGAAAATAAGATTCCACTGGTTGCAATTTAAGTTTCCATTACCACGTAGTGTGTTTCCGAACAATTTAGGTTTCCGTTACCATATGGTGTGTCTTCGATATGTTTTTATTATGTCAGTACGTGCAGTTAAGTTCTTACCTTATGCCAAGATGCAGCTTCTCTGTCAAGTTTCCTCTGAATAATTACTTCGCCATTTTCTTTAATGTTAAAATGTCTTGATGCTTCAGAATCATAATGAATACTGTATGATACTTTACTATTTCCACTCCTGTCAGCATCTTTTGCTTTAAATGTAGCAACTGTTTTTCCCACTGTGGTGTTTTCTGGTAATGTAATTTCAATATGAAATTTTTCAAATCTAGGTGAGTTGTCATTGATATCTCTGACTTTCACAGTTACCCAAGCATATCTCGTGTAGTACTGTCGTGATGTATCATTATCACCCTGCAGTTTGAAGTAAATACAATAAACTCTCTGTAGATTAATAATCTAAGACATTGTGAATTCACAAGTTATATAATTCAAAACATTCACAAAAATAGGTATTCATTGCAACAGCTAATTGGACTACTGGTATTCATAAAAAAGGAATGCAAGGGCAGTCACTAAAGAAAGAAGTGTGTATGCAATAAGAAGTTAACATCACCACGAAACCACAGAAATAATGAAATTAAGAATCTGGAAAACTAGTTACTTCATAGAAACAGTTTGTCAATACACCAAGCATAAATTTAAAAGGAACCTTGTCAGTAACTTGTATCTGGAACCTCAGGATATTGCCATGGATGTCCTCATAATCCAGGGGTTGAATTATTTTTAATGAACCAGTTCCATCATTATTTCTGACTAAGGAAAATTTATTTGACCCATAGCCACTATTTTCAACAACCTGGAAAGGAAATATGATGGTTTAAATACACAATAAAACTTCGATTCATATTTCACTAGTGTCATCCCAGCTAAAACTCTCTGCGATAACTTTTAATGCAATGATGGTCATATCCCTTGACAGCACTTTAAAAGGCAACAAGTTTCTGCAGCTGTTTCTCCATAGGATAATCTCCACATCTACAATTTCTTCACCACAATGGTACCACATTTTGTAATGAATTTAAGTCACAACTATAACACGTTGAGTATGTATTAAAACACATTTAACTTATCCACTGTTACAAGTTCTACTTTTGCAGTTCAGTGGTCGAGACTCACATCCAAAAAGTTAAAGGATTTTTAAGGTAAAAAGATAAAAAACAGTGCAACATGTCATGGCGACACTTAGTGTACTAAGGCATGATGGGACAATATGCAAATATGTGACACGCATAGCATGCAAGAATGAGACTTATTAATATATTCCATGTGAGGAGAGGTCTTGGGTACAGTGATTCTGACTGCATATTGAGTGTGTCTGGTAAACAGTACTCGTGACACAGAAATATAGGATGACACTATGAAATCTTCTGGAAGATATTATGATTTGTCAGATTATTGGCTATTTATTGTGGGCCCAATATGGGTTGAGAGTTATCATTACCCATAGAATCATTTCCTGGCTACGCACTGTAGTCTATGGGTGCTGGGTTTTAATCCCGGGCTCTGTGTAGGTTCTGAATAGAAATCATCAGTAAATCAGTAATGGCACTTGATGACATCTGGTACACAGGCATTTTTATTCTGCCAATAGCCTTTTGGAAAGAGAGCAGAAGAAAACTGCCCATAACATGAAAGAATGTGTAATGATCAACAATATGAGGATAGAGAATGCAATGGAATCCACCTCATGTGACCTGTAATTGAAAAAAGTGTAGTAAAATATTCTGGATTAAATTCTCCTTTGGATATCCACGTGGAGGCTGCCAAGAGAAAGGTGGCCATGATAACAATGTTGGAAAACCAACGAACAGGTAACATTCTACAAGTAAGACCACAAAATGTCTGAAGTCTGAAAGAGACACAAACTACAAAATCTGAAAAGGGGAAACAGGAAGTCTGAATAGAAACATATGAGGGCTCAGTAAATAAAAATGGGAAAAAGGTACAGGTATATAGGACATTATCAACAACATAAGAAAATCTTATAACAGCACTAGCATGCTTTATGGATAGGAAGTTACGCCAGACAGTGAATTATTGTCAACAGTTTATCTGTAGTATTAGTGTCATCAGAATTGAAACCAAACCATTGTGAGCAATTATAGTTCAGGCATACATGTCAATGTGTATGTCTGAAAGAAGCAGAAGATGTAAGACTGGCAAAAGAGCTTACCACTGTTTAGTACCCATATCTGGCTCTCAACAGTTAAACTCTGCTCTTCACAGGAACTTACAAACATGTCTTTAATGTACAACAAGATGCTGTGGCCAGAAATCTGAAAGAACCTACAGAGAAACGTAATGAAACAGGTGCTACCCTAATTGAAATAAATTCATCATGGAGGAAAGCTTATGAGGAAACTGGTAGTTCAAGCCTTAGCAATCTGGCCAAGTTAAATGACAAACCATTGTTTGGAGGTGTATTTATTGCAGTAAGGAATTTGATAATATCCAGTGAGGTTATCATAGATTCTGAATGTGAATTAATATGTGTGAAGCATCAAAGCATGGTCAAAAATGGTGATGAGATGCTTTAATAGACTGCCACTTCAGTGAGAAATTGCAGAATATCTTTAATAATTTTCCTGATCATGCCATTGTAATAAGGGGTGACTTCAACTTGGCAGGTAGAGATTGGGAGAGTCATGCTATTAAAATTTGTATCAGAGACAGGGATTTGGGTGACATTATTCTGAATGTCTTGCCCAAAAATTACTTTCAGCAGATAGTTACAGAACTAACCTGTGAAGATAATGTCTTAGACCTTCTAAAACAAACAGATCTGAACTTACTGAATACACTATAAATGCCAGAAACTCAAAGACCTATGTTCTCTTTAACAGAGCACAACATTATTGAATCACTTGACACAGAGGAAGGTATCAGTAACCACAAGGCTAGAAATCAACTACGACCACAGGTTTTACAAGGAATGTTAAGAGAGATAGAAAAATATTTTTGCTTGGAAAAAGTGACAGGATACTAACTACAGAGTATCTGAGTAGTCAACATCAAATACTTGGTGGTGAGAATGAAGATGTGGAGCACAAATGGGAAAAATTCCTTAGACAAGTACAGTATGCTCTAAGAAGGCCATAAGAGGTGGGAAGACCAGGTTAGAAAAATTCTACATAAACAAAGAGAACTTCATCACTGATTCAAGAGAAGTCAAAACCTAGCTGACAAACGAAAGTTGAATAAAGCACAAATGAGTGTAAGGACAGCTGTGACAGAAGTCATCAATGACTTCGAAAGTAAAATTTTGCCAATCCAACTGGGTGATAAGCGATTTGGTCTTATGTAAAATTAGTAGGTGGTTGAAATCCTCTAGTCATTCATTCATTGACCATACTGGTACAAAAAGTAAAGGTAACAGGGAGAAGGTCAAAATACTGAATTCTGTCTCCTGAAATTGTTTCATGGTGATAGATTGTAACAGTCTCTCCTTTTGATCATCCTATGAACATCAAAGCAGAAGATACTGGGATAACCAAACAGGAAAAGAAAAGCAATTCCAGTCACTTAGTAGTGGAGAGGCATCTGGACCAGATGAGATACCTATAAGAATCTACAAAGATTATGGGAAGAACTTTCTCTTCTTTCAGCAGCAGTTTTTGTACAATGCTGGAGGAACAAACAGTACCTAGCAACGGGAAAAAGCACAGATCATTCCCTTTTCCTCGAAGGCTTGTAGGACAGATGCACATATTTATAAGTCTATATCATTGATGTCAATCTATTGTACAATTATGGGGAACACCTTTTATATTTAGGAATTATGACTTTTTGGTTGGCTACTTGGTTGATTGTTGGTGTTTAAGGCACCGAACTGCAAGGTCATCAGTCCATTCATCCTATATGTATCAAACCAACAATAATCCTTGGAAGGACACATAAGGCAAATACTGGGAAGCTTGATTCTAAACAAGATACAATAAGGTAGAGATAAAATCAAGGAGGAAAGTGAGAGGGGGTAAGGTGGGTGTGCCACTCTAACCACAATGCAGTTGAAGGTCCCTGGAGCATGATATGCAGTGGGAGATGCATCCTCTGCTGTCCACCAGCACCACCTCACTGCCCTTTACCACAAGAAGACGAGTAGCACAGACAACATGATAAAATTTTAGGAAAGATAAAACATCAAAAATGGCAAACATAAAAGAACAAGGAGAAAGAAAAGGTGGTAGGGCCCATAGGACAGTCAATTCCCTGTGAGAAGCCTGAAGGGAAGAGAGCCACGTGATCATGATCTCCTTTTGTTTGGGGAGTCCAGGGTGTACCATTCCAAGTTCCAGACCTCCAACATTTGATGGTGTAGAGTTGACTGAATGTCCAGTTCTGGAATCGCCATTTCCAAAATCGGCATCCTGATAGTCAACTTTTCCGCTGACTTAGCAATCCCCTATTCTTCAGGATCTCCTTGTTGGTAGGTAGCACCTTGGTGGACCTCAGAAATCACCGAGGCCATTAGAGATCACGGGTGGACTCTGCAATGCTGTAAGTGGCATCCATTAATCGAGCACATCATTGCCTTTAAACAGCTCCGCGCCTAGGTCCATCACTTAAGCAAGTCCAAGCAAAGATGACTGGCCATCCAGCTTGATGGATGTCAGAAAGGAGGTCATGAATAGCTGTGACTACAGGGTGACGAAGGTAGCACTGGTCTCTAAGCTGAAGATTGCTCAGGGAGTCACTGCAGATTAGAAACATCTTGCTGGTGCAAGAACAAGCATGGCTAAGGGCTGTTTTAAATGCCAGCAATTAACAAAGACACTGCATCCATTTGGCATGGAGCATAGTTGATGCACCTTGCATGTGTGCACGCAAAACTGGTTCAGCCATTGACCACTGAGCCATCAGTGTATACCAGTTCCGAATCTGGAAATACATTGATGCCAACCAGGAACAGGTCAACTGAATCTTTTGGTCTAAAGTATAAATCGAGACAGATCCAAGGCTGGGGAGCATGCCATGGGGGTGTAAGCAATTGCTCCCTGACAAGAGGTGACATTGGGGGAAGCTGAAGTTCAGAGCAGAGACACTGTAGTTGAATTGCTATCATGGCCCCAGTTCAAGGTCTCTCTTGTAGGAGGTGGCTCTCCCTACTAGGAAAAAGGACACAGTAGTTGGATGCTTAGGGGAGCTGTTAACATGTATAGCATAATTGGTAGCTGTTGCTGGTGTCTGATCCACAGTGGAGCGACACCAGCCTCCACGAGTTGGCTGTTCAAAGGGCTAGTTTGCAATGCTCCTGTTGCAAGTCAGACCCTACAGTGGTGTATCGAGTCCAGCAATCAAAATCCTGAGGACAATGTCAAACCATATGTCGGACTCCCATAATCAACACAGGATAGAATCAGAGCTTAGTAAAGCTGCAGAAGGGTAGAGCAGTATGCACCCCAGGTAGTGTTATTGAAGCAGTGAAGTGTATTAAGGTGTAGCCAGCTATGCTCGTGCTGATGAAGATGGGGAAGCCACGTCAACCAGGCAGCAAAGGCCAGTCCCAAGTCTCCACCACACTGAGTAACCGGTCGTCAAGGTAAAGTTTTGGTTGTGGCTGAATAGTACGATGATGACAGAAATGCAAGATGCGAGTCTTGGCAGTGGAAAATGAAAGCTGTAGGTGAAGGGCCAGGACTGTGACTTTCAAAGGGCACCCTACAGTCAGTGTTAAGCAATACTCACACTAGAGGAGCAGTAGTACAAGCAAAAATTGTCGGCACACAAGGAGGGTGATACTGCAGACCATACAGCTGCTGCTAGATTGTTAATGGCCACCAGAAAGAGAGGGACACTTAATACACAGCCCTGCAAGACCCCATTCTCTTGCATATGGTGAATACTGTGGGAAGAACCAACTCAAACCCAGAAAGTATGGTGTGACAAGAGGTTCTGGACAAAAATTGAAAGTGGGTCCCAGAGACCCCACTCATGTAACATAGTGAGGATGTGATGTTGCCATGTGATGACATAAGCCTTTTGTACTTGAAGAAGACAGCAATAAGGTGCTGAGATCAGTCAAAAGTTGTCTGGATGGCAGACTCCAGGCAAACCAAATTATCAGCAGTGGAATGTCCTTGGTGAAAACTGTCCTGGGATGGAGCCAGAAGACCCAGAGACTGAAGGAGCCAAGACAGCTGCCAGCTCAATATGTGTTCAAGCAACTTAAATGCAACATTGGTGAGACTGGGTGATACCTGTTCATCTCTAGGTGATGCTTACCCCATTTCACCGGAGGGTTCTACTGGAGGGTCCACGGTGACCTGTATGGTAGCGATCACTTCCCGATCTTCCTGTCCTTGCCTCAGCATCATACCCGTGGCACCAGCCCTAGATAGGCTCTCCACAATGCTGACTCCTCACTAAATGGAGGGATTATGAGGCCGTCCAGAATGCATCAGCAGCCATTCTATTGGCCGCTGACTTAGCAATCCCCTATTCTTCAGGATCTCCTTGTTGGAAGGTAGCACCTTGGTGAACCTCGGAAATCACCGAGGCCATTAGAGATCACGGGTGGGCTCTGCAATGCTGTAAGTGGCATCCATTAATCGAGCACCTCATTGCCTTTAAACAGCTCCGCGCCTAGGTCCATCACTTAATAAAATGACAGAAGTAAGAATGCTGGGAGCAGTACGTTTCACCAATTGGGCCCTGCATACCTCCTTCACACGTTTTGGTGAAGATCAGATGCCTCTATGACTGCCAGACCTCTGCAGGTGTACTTGGTATATCCCTGAACGATGCTGTTTTCACTGACACAGTGCTCTGCTTTATGCTCAAGCCTCTGCATCTGAGAACTACAAACCTGCCTTTCCCACCACTGAGACAGGAACTCACCCTCACTCCAGATACTGATGACGATGGTAAGGAGATAACATTGACAATCCACTGACAGGTGTTGGAGCATTAGGTTGTGCATGCGGCCCGGCCCTCGAGCTGTATCAGGGAAAAGGGCTAGGACATTGATGAATTCCCATTCACTGAATGCAGCATTATAGGGCTCCAGGTGGCAAGAAGGGAAAGATAAGTGCAACTGCTCAAACTGCTATTTAAGGACATGAAAGGCAGGGTGATAGTTCGCAGATGCAGAGACTTGATCAAAATGCAGAGCACTGGATCAGTGAAAAAAGCACTGTTCAGGAAGATACTAAGTACACTTGCAGAGGACAGGTTTCTGTAGAGGCATCTGATCTTCACCCAAAGCTGCTAAGGAAGCATATCTGTCTAATGGTTGAAACGTACCATTCTCAAAATTATTGCTTCCGTCACTTTATTAAGTGACAGACCCAGGCACAGAGCCGTTTAAAGGCAATGAGGTGCTCAACTGATGGATGCTTCTTACAGCACTGGAGAGGTCACCTATGATCTCTAATGGTCTCGTTGATTTCCAAGATCCACCGAGGTACTACCTACCAACGTGGGGATTCTGAAGAACAGGGGATGGATAAGTCGGTTGTCACCAGAATGGCTGCTTTTGTATTCTGGATGGCCTCATTAATGCCTCCACTTAGTGGGGAGCTCACAACAATAGTTGGCACTGTGGAGAGCCCATATAGGTGGGCACCCAGGGGAGAGATTCTGAGGGAGGGACAAGAAGATTGGGAAATGATTGTTGCCACACAGATCATTTTGGACGCTCCAGTGGATGGATGGGACAAGACCAGGGCTGCAAATAGAAAGATCACTGACCAACTAAGTTTCATGTGCCACACCAAAGCGTGTGGAGTAACCAGTATTCAAGAGATACAGAATGGGTTCTGCCAGTCTTCAATGTCTTTACTGTGGCCAGTGATTGTTGTTCCACTTCACAAAGGGTTTTGGACACTATAGACACCCAAGATTAGCGGGAGCTGAGAAACCAATGTCCTAAGACACTCCACCATCAGAAGGGAGAGAAATAAGACATGGTGAAATCCTGAAATACCCTTACCTGTACAGCCACAGCCTCCAAAGTTGTATCAACAGGCACAGGTTCGCTATATACAGAGACCAGAACATACGTGCAAAATCCACATGACACCCTATCATAATTGGCATGCATCTTAAAATATCTGTGGCAGTCACAAAGGGCAGGGGGTTCGCATTGCTGGAAACCAAGTTTCCTGAAGGGCAATGCAGAAAGCAGAGATCATAGCTCAGACAGATGTTGGAAAACACTGCAACAGTTCCACTGGAAAATCATACCATCTGCATACTGTGAGAGCACAAAGGGACCAAGAAGACAGATTATGTCCCAGGGTCAAATGCTGCCACCGGCTGGGAGTGTATGGTATCAAGACACACAGACATAGGTTCTGAAACACATTATGTGGTGGGACTGCTACCATAGCCACAAAAGCAGAACACGTGAGATCCGATGGTATGGGAGCCAAAAAAATTGGTTCAAATGTTTCTGAGCACTATGGGACTCAACTTCTGAGGTCATTAGTCCCCTAGAACTTAGAACTAGTTAAACCTAACTAACCTAAGGACATCACAAACATCCATGCCCGAGGCAGGATTCGAACCTGCGACCGTAGCGGTCTTGCGGTTCCAGACTGCAGTGCCTTTAACCACACGGGCCACTTCGGCCAGCGGTATGGGAGCCACTTGACTTTCCTTTATCTTGGGTAACTTCTTTTTGCCTTTCTTAGGGGAGGTATGGATGACTGGGAAGGTTTCCCTGAATTAATTTCAGGGACTGAAAAAGTTAGTGAAGCCCTATGACCAGCAGCCTGTGGCTCCTTCAGCTCCTGGCTGGTATCTGATTGCCGACTGGCAGAAACCTCAGAGGGGAGTGTCCCGAAGGGCCCCTTCCTGGCATGAGAAGCTAGACGATGATGATGTGTCTCTGGCTAGGGCTGTGCACTGCCAGTGGGTGGGTGCTCTCAAAATGGGTGTGGGGAAATTAGCAGGAGAACCCTCAACCCTTTGGGGGGGGGGGGGAGGAGGGGGGGCAGGCATGGTCAAGCATCCTGGAGTGCTCACTTTCACTGTAGGATGCATAATGGAGGAGGGCACTGTCGGCAGAGAGGGTGCTGTCATCATAGCTGTAGCCTATGACATTGTCATGCATGCAGGATGTAGACCTTAATACTTTTATTGGCCTCTCAGTATGTGGCAGTCTGTCCACAGACTTATATTCCTGTTGTTTTTTCCTCTCCCTGAAAAACAGTGCAGTCTGGTGAGCAGGGTGAACGGTGTTGTCCATGGTTGACGCATACAGGTGGAGGACCACAAGGAACATGCACTTGCAATGGGTGTCCACAATCCCTACAGACTAGGGCTGGCATCACAATGTGAAGACATGTGCCCAGATTTCATACATGTGAGGCACTGCACAGAGGGATGGGGGATATATGGTTTTACATCATCTTGACCTTTACAGGCAGAAAATCACCCTCAAAGGCCAAGATGAAGGCCCTAGTAGCAACCCTATTGTCCTTTGTCCCCTATGGAAATGAGGGACAAAGTGTACAGCCCGGCAATCCAAGTTGGCACATAGCTCATCATAAGACTGCAGTGGAGGCCACGATGGAAAATGATGCCTTGAGCCATGTTAGACAATTATGGGGGATGATAGTCACAGGAATGTTACCCAGCTTGTCACAAATAAGAAAATCCCGTGACTGGATAGGAGATAGTGTTTTAACCAAAACTGATCCCCTCTTCAGTTAGGAGATGGTTGCAACTTCTTCAAACTTGTCCTTTATAGTCTCTATGAAGAATAACGGCTTTATGGTGAAAAAAGAACCCCATCTGTAATTGTACAAACCAGATATTGGATGGGGGGGGGGGGAGTATTTCTATGATTGTTGCTTAACTCTATGTTCCTCCCAAGGCACAGCCAGGGAAGGAAACATTTTGGGGTTGTATCTGTATCTGTTGAACGAGTTCTTTCTCTCTGAAAAGACTGCTGGGGCCATGTGAACACCAGCAGGAGAAAGCTTCATCCACTTCACATGTGAGTCACTGCCATGGTGCCACTCACTTTGTATGGCAGCTCTCCCCATGGATGTGACCCACTTCATATGGGGCTCTCCCAATGGGTACTAACCACCCTCAGCAATGGCAATCTGGCCAATAGTCCATTGCTCGGAGACCCCATGCCCCAGTCACAATGGGCATATACTCCTTGGACTACATTGGGAGGTTTCAGCTCAGGTACCAACACTGCAATCCCTGTGTGGACAGGGGGCTACTACTGTGGAAAGGAAGGGTGCTACACCGGAAAGGCACAGAAGTGGAACAGACATCACACTGGGCAACCTTCCTTGCAGGACTCGCAGTTCTGAAAAATTTGGAAAAGTGGTGGCAGGTCAAATCCAACAACGGGGACCATGTATTCATTAATGAAAAGGTGTAAAGTGTGCCTGAAGTGAACTGCAGAACTAGGGTCCTAAATCATGTACCAGGTGCAAGTGGGGTCTACACAAGAAAGACCACCTGATGGAAAGGCAGAGGGATGGAGTGATAGTGAAAATATAAGCCTGCAGCACAGAAAGGGAAGTAATGCTGCAAAGACTGATACCCTGTGGTAGCTAAGCACGTATTCACAGAAGAGTTGCTAGCCCTCTGAGGGATATGACCTTTTAGAGAACAAAAATCTCCTCTATAAAAATCAACACAGATTCTGCAAACAGAGCTTGCTCTGTTCCTTCATGAGATCCGTACTGCTGTAGACAATGGCACACAGGTTGATGCTGAGTTCCTTGACTTTAGGATTGGATTTAAAACCGTCCCACACTGATATTTAGTGATAAAAGTATGAGATTAATGAGTAACAGGCCAGATTTGTGATTGGATTCAAGACTTCCTTACAGATAGAACTCAACATACCACTGTAACAGAACGAAACTGACAGACGTAAAGGTAATTTCTAGAGTACCCCAGGGAAATGTGAAAGGACCATTACTGTATACAATGTATATAAATGATTACATAGAACACATCAGAAGCTCCTTAAGACTGGTCACAGAGGATATGGTTGTCTATAAGAAAGCAGTAGTACTAGAAGGCAGTAACAATTTGCAGAACAACTGCAGAGGGTTGATGAACAGACAGGCTCTGGCAGTTGACACTGAATGTTAATAAATGTAACATATTGTGTGTACATAGGAAAAGAAATCCACTACTGTGCAACTACACTACTGGTGATAAATTGCTGGAAACACTATCTACAACAAAATATCTAGGAGTAACTATCCATAGTGACCTTAAGGGGAAGGACCACATAAAACAAATAATACAAAATGCAGATGCCAGACTGAGGTTCATAGGAAGAGTATTCAGGAAATGTAATTTATCCATGAAGGAAGTGGTTCTTATTTGAATGATTCCTGAGTGACGCTCATCAATCTGGGATTCTTACCAGGTAGGACTAATTGAAGAGGTAGAGAAGATCCAACAAAGAATGGCGTGTTTTGTCACGGAATTGTTTGGTCAGCATGAGAGCGTTACATAGATGCTCAACGAACTCCAGTGGCAGATGCTACAAGAGAGGCATCGTGCACCATGGTGAAATTTACTATTGAAATTTTGTGAGAGCATTTTCTGGGAATAGTCATATTACTCCCTCCCACCTATGTCTTGTGAAATGACCACAACAAGAAAATTCGAGAAACTAGAATTAAAACAGAGGCTTACTGACAATCACTCTTACCACACTCCTTTTGTGAATGGAGCAGGGAAAGGGGTGGGATCAGTTAGTGGTACCAGAAGTACCCTTTACCACACATGGTTACGTGGCTTGCAGAGTATGATGTAGATGTAGATGAACAGCAGAAATTTTGGAGATTATGTTGGAGTATGTGAGACAAAATTAATCAATAAGCACCTGTAAATTTACTGGTGATATGTAAGCTTTGAAGAAAATACTACTTGTGGAGTACCAATTAGCCTGGCGTTATAAACACCACTGCAGGCAGTTTGCCCAAGCAATCAGTTCTATGAATGGATTATGTTGTAATACAAGGTTGCAAACTGGTAGTCATCACTTCAAACAGCTGCTACCAGCTTAAGTTGTTTTATAATGTAAAGTGTCTCTGTCAATATTAATTTCCAATCTCACTTTCTTATCTAAAAGTACTTGGTTTGGTATACTTTATCACATACTTCTTTGTACGAAAAGCCATGTTTTACTTTGATAATAAGTTGTACAAGCAACTTTTTGTTTAATGTATTTTTGGTAGTGCTTTTTGCTGTGAGTTCTCCTACATGTAAAAATGTATTCAAAGTTTTTTTTCAATTTGTGTACAGTTTGAGCTATTCTAATCATTCAGACTTATACAATGAGACATTACATTTTGCTCCTTCCATATTAAAGTGAATTTCAGTGAAGTACACTGTTTCATAATTTTTGGTGAACTAGCCAATCATATCTTGGTTTCGAAGAGAGACATGTACAGTACACTGTAATAGTGGACTGAAGATAGCCTAAATTTTGGAAACTATAGGTTGAAATCTATGGACAAATACAATTTTAGGACACACCAGAACAAAATATTTGTTCAGGGCAATGTATGTGATAAGTATAATTGAAGTTTCATATTTGTGACATTAGTAACTGGTTTTTCTTTTTAATTCAGTCTTGATCACACAACATATGGTACAAGAACATAGGTGACCAGTTTCGGTCATATCACGTGACCATCATCAGACCCATGGCATCCTTTGAAGTGGTAGCTGGAGCACCTACCATCTTCGAAGGATGCCATGGGTCTGATGATAGTCATGTTATATGACTGAAATCGGTCACCTATGTTCTTGTAGCATCCGTGGTACGATCAAGACTGAATTAAAAAGAAAAGTTTTTAAAAATTTTTTTGATTGCTGTTCCAAAAATGTTTATGAAAATTTGTAACTGGGTCTGAAAGATGATATTTCCTGATGTATGGCTTTTTACACCTTAGGAGGGCCAGAGTTGAATATTTAAAATCAGTTTGATGTTATTAGTAAGGTAATTTATTCTCATGAAACAGTCATGTGTGTGTGTGTGTGTGTGTGTGTGTGTGTGTGTGTGTGTGTGAGAGAGAGAGAGAGAGAGAGAGAGAGAGAGAGAGAGAGAGAGAGTAATAGGTATAGACATTGATGACAGTTATATCAAGCAGGTAGCAAGAATTGTTATGGGAGAGTGTTCTTCTCAGTTGAAAACATGCAGAATCCTAAATGATAATACCTTATTACATTATGTCCATGAAGCAATGCAACTGACAGCTAGTACACATTTGTTTTAAGGTTCTGCTAGAAGCATCACAGTAACAAGACTTTAAACATGACTGGTTAAGTATGACAACACATTTTGTGTACACTCTATTCCCAATGGTGCTTGATATTTATGTTTCTGAAGATGACCAATACATGGCTGAGGCAAGCTATAATTTTTAAAAAAATTGTTAGTGCGATTGTGCTCAGAAGAAATGAAACATTGCACACTTTATTTCATGTTATGTCCCTCATCTATCAGATTCCAGGAAGGAAAATAATGGGGACATTAGAGACAAGGAAAAATACAAGGAAAAAAGTCCACAACCTTGTTGAAGAGGCTGGGCAAGGGAAATATGTGACTATGTTTTTGTGAAAGAAAATGTTTAAAAAAATTGTTCAAATGGCTCTGAGTACTATGGGACTTAACATCTGAGGTCATTAGTCCCCTAGAACTTAGAACTACTTAAACCGAACTAACCTAAGGACATCACACACATCCATGCCCGAGGCAGGATTCGAACCTGCGACCGTAGCGGCCGCGCGGTTCCAGACTGAAGCGCCTAGAACTGCTCGGCCACAATGGGCGGCAATGTTTTAAAAACCTGGGTCAAACCAGGGAGCTAATGTTGTAACATTGCATGGACAAGATTATCTCAGATACTCATAAATATCATCAGTCTACCTGGATCTTTGACATGGCAGAAGTATGAGACACTCCACTATGTCCATGAACATATTTCAGCTTTGAGAGTAACTCTAGGCATATGTACATGAATGTGAATCAAAACTTTAGGCTTACGACTTGGGTACGATATTGTAATATGTCAACTGGGGAATGTTGAGAGGAGATGGACCAATCTGTAGCGAAGCAAGACAGGGAAAGTCACCACAGGAGTGCAACAAGTGCCATTATCTGACTGGATTGGGCAGATGCATAGCCAGTACATGTTTATGGTTGCATACAGGGAAACAAACATTTGCACAATAAAATATAGTCAAAAAGAGACAACAAATTCAGGTGACAGTAGAACACAGTGTTTGCAGATAATGTAGAAGGTAAGCAAAATGAAAGACAAGGATGAAGCTCTTTCTGAAAGGACTGCATGTGTCAGAAAACTCTGCAGAACACTAGGGGAGAGGTCTCCTTGTGCATGACTTGTATGCAAGGCTTCATGAGAGACATTTCAATGTTTGGACTGATGTAAGGCATTTAGGTGATTGCTGGGAGGTTATGTAAGACCTTGCTCATCAATGACTTTTCCGGGTGAAACAACATAGCATACAGTGTCTGCTCCTTTGACACAGCCACCAGTGGTTGGGAGCAGGAGGGACTGAAAGGGCACATTCGAACCAGGTGCATGGTTACCATAGAATATTAGTGTGGTGATGATGGTGCACATATCTGTAGTTGTATCCAACATAACACAATTTTTTTTTCAAGGAAAGTAGAACCACACCAAAAAGCAGTTACAGTAAAGAAACTTACCTTGAACTGAAAAGTGCTAGACTCGTCCTGGTCACGGACTGTCACTGTAAGTATTGGTTTGTGAGGGATGTTGTCACCTTCTGTTTCATCCACTTCTGCAAACCATTCTGATTTTGAAAATTCTGGTGGTGTGTCATTCACATCCTTCACTAAAATTGAGACGGTAGTTGTCCCTGTTAAGAGAAATAGTCTTTCTTGCAGTCTTTTCTGAACATACATGTTAACCAGTGCCAATTCGAGAACATTTTTCCACACAAATTATATATCATTTGCCTCCCACCCACCTCTTCTCAGGCTGTTAGTAAGGCCTTTAAAACTACATCCAAATTTAGTGACTGTGGAAATGGGTTGTTTTTCTGTCTAAAGTAGGTACTTAATTGATATTCCTCTGTAAATAAAATAAAACCTCTGTATCTTGTTCCCGGTGCTAAATATTAAAAGAAGTAACAATTGATTTCCACATAAGGCAATTCCTGAGATCTTTAAAAACTTCTAGTGCAGGTAGAAGGAACTCGATCTATTGTCATGTTCTGGTATCAATTAAAATATTTTATCTATTAAACTTGGTGGAACAACGTAAAATTTCTGTTATTTTTAGTTTAATACTGGAACTTTTTAATTCTATAATTTAGTTACAATGTTTTTCACCTTCCACTGGATAAACAAGGACAGAAATGTGTTTAAGAAAATCTAATTTTATATTGATACGTTGATAGTAAGTGACACCTTCTGAATAACTGTACGAATTTTACATAGGCTAACTTTATTAATAGATTAGATTCAATTTTAGTTCCATAGACCAATATTGAGATGATTCCTGTGGGTGTGAACACGTCAAAAAGTATAACTTGAAATCATTTCAATATAATACTTACTACACTGCTCATTTGTCAGTAGATTGTCAAAAGAAGTGATTACATTAGAGTAAACTAGAATTGCTAATATTTACAGAATTAATATGCTGTCAGAATGAAACATTGTTATGCAATTTTCATAAATTTATCATACACAAAATACCTAATCTTGACTGTTGTGACCAAGTGCTGTCAGAACTGGAATCTAACAGACATTTTTATTAAGCTGGACTAACAGGCTCTGTTAAGATATTCACCTACATAGTGAAAAGAGTTGCCTATGAAAAAGCCCTTCAAACTCTGTTTAAAGCATGTTTTATCTGAAACCAAGTCTTTAATAGTTGCTTGCAATTTATTGAAAATGTTCTTATTACTAGTGTCGATAGTACGTATTGAGCTATTGGTCAGAAATAGAGATATTTTACTTGCAACAAATTTCATTAAGGCATACTGAGAAGCAGTGGTTAGAATACAAAGTTCCTTGAACAGTTTTCTACAATGAGTTCTTGAATTTACACCACAAATGCTTCTTATAACACGCTTTTGCTTTCTAAAAACTTTTTTTTGGTTTCATGAGTTACCCCAGAATAAGTTTTTTTATGAAACTTCCTGGCAGATTAAAACTGTGTGCCCGACCGAGACTCGAACTCGTGACCTTTGGCTTTCGCGGGCAAGTGCTCTACCAATTGAGCTACCGAAGCACGACTCACGCCCGGTACCCACAGCTTTACTTCTGCCAGTACCTCGTCTCCTACCTTCCAAACTTTACAGAAGCTCTCCTGCGAACCTTGCAGAACTAGCACTCCTGAAAGAAAGGATATTGTGGAGACATGGCTTAGCCACAGCCTGGGGGATGTTTTCAGAATGAGATTTTCACTCTGCAGCGGAGTGTGCACTGATATGAAACTTCCTCGCAGATTAAAACTGTGTGCCTGACCGAGACTCGAACTCAGGACCTTTGCCTTTCGTGGGCAAGTGCTCTACCAACTGAGCTACCGAAGCACAACTCACGCCCGGTAACCACAGCTTTACTTCTGCCAGTACCTCGACTCCTACCTTCCAAACTTTACAGAAGCTCTCCTGCGAACCTTGCAGAACTAGCACTCCTGAAAGAAAGGATATTGCAGAGACATGGCTTAGCCACAGCCTGGGGGATGTTTCCAGAATGAGATTTTCACTCTGCAGCAGAGTGTGCGCTGATATGAAACTTCCTGGCAGATTAAAACTGTGAGCCCGACCGAGACTCGAACTCGGGACCTTTGCCTTTCGCGAGCAAGTGCTCTACCAACTGAGCTACCGAAGCACGACTCACGCCCGGTACCCACAGCTTTACTTCTGCCAGTACCTCGTCTCCTACCTTCCAAACTTTACAGAAGCTCTCCTGCGAACCTTGCAGAACTAGCACTCCTGAAAGAAAGGATATTGCGGAGACATGGCTTAGCCTCAGCCTGGGGGATGTTTCCAGAATGAGATTTTCACTCTGCAGCAGAGTGTGCGCTGATATGAAACTTCCTGGCAGATTAAAACTGTGAGCCCGACCGAGACTCGAACTCGGGACCTTTGCCTTTCGCGAGCAAGTGCTCTACCAACTGAGCTACCGAAGCACGACTCACGCCCAGTACCCACAGCTTTACTTCTGCCAGTACCTCGTCTCCTACCTTCCAAACTTTACAGAAGCTCTCCTGCGAACCTTGCAGAACTAGCACTCCTGAAAGAAAGGATATTGCGGAGACATGGCTTAGCCACTGGCAGAAGTAAAGCATGAGTCGTGCTTCGGTAGCTCAGTTGGTAGAGCACTTGCCCGCGAAAGGCAAAGGTCCCGAGCTCGAGTCTCGGTCGGGCACACAGTTTTAATCTGCCAGGAAGTTTCATATCAGCGCACACTCTGCTGCAAAGTGAAAATCTCATTCTGGAAGTTTTTTTATATTTATATGCCGTACATCATTCTCACTGCAAATATAGACTTGTTTAGGTGCTTAAGCAATTCTGTGGTATGCCCTTCCCAATTCAATGTATTATCAAGTTGTAATACCAGAAATTTAACACTGTCAACCTCTTTGATCTGCATGTCTTCATATGTTATACACATGCTGGAAGGAAATCTCTTGCAGGTTCTGAACTGCATATAGTGGGTCTTTTCAAAGTTAAATGACAGTGAATTAGCTTTAAACCATTTATTAATGTCAGTGAAAATTTGATTAGCATCTGTTTCTAAGTCAGTATTTGACTTGCTACTTATTGGAATGTTTGTATCATCTGCAAACACACAAACTTAGCATCTGGCAATGTAACAGGCAAGAGGCCATTAATGTACACAAGGACAAGCAACAGGCCCAAGATGGAACCTTTAGGAACACCACATGTAATTAATTCCCAATTGGATGAAGACTGACTTTTTACCCCACAGGTATTTTGCAACTACACCCTTTGTTTCCCGTTAGGTGAATAGGACTCAAACCATTTCACAGCATTGTCGATGACACCATAATATTCTAATTTACTTGAGAGAATGCTGTGGTTCACAAGTCAAAGGCTTTTGACAGGTCACATAAAATACCATTAGCCTCTAATTCATTATCTAATGAATTAAGTACATTCTCACTGTCAGTGTAAATAGCTTTCTCTGTATCAGAACCCTTAAGAAAGCCAAACTGTGACTTGGAAAATGTATTATTTGCAGTCAGATTCTTAGAGATGCTTGAACACAACCTATTCAAATATTTTTGAGAAAGCCGGCAAAAGTGAAATTGGGCGATAGTTTGGTGGTATCTGTTTATCCCCCTTCCTGTAGAGAGGCTTAACTTCAGCATATAGAATCTCTCTGTTTCATATCATATTACACACACACATACACACACACACACACACACACACACACACACACACACACACACACACACACACTTTTTGAGAATATTTATTAATTTTTAAAATAAATTAGGCCTATAAAAAAATTTAGCTAGCAGCGTGTGTGTTTTATTTACAAGTAACATAAAACTTTCACAGTTAAACATTGTCCTATGTTTCACATGTTAGTGCGAAAACAGCTTCAGAAACAGCATCATACACTTGTTTGATGTAGTATCTAAGATTCTCCATAGCATATATTAGACTTAAATATGTACCGCTAGGAAGGTTTACAGTCATTTGGCTGCAGATACATGTTTCTTCATAATAATCCATCAGTAGGTAGATGCAGAACAGAAAATGAAAACTTGTTGAACTGTACTGACAGAGTTGAGAGCAACAAGATAGGACAGCACAGTCATGACATGGTTTAACGAAAGAGCCCCATATGGACCAAGAATCTCAGGAGTTAAGGTCTTTAATTCAGTTTTGAAATCCTAAATTTTATCTCCTCATATTCGAGCCATTTTCGTATCCTTGGCTTTGGACATTTTCACAGAAATATGCTGTCGTTAACAACTCATTGAAGAGAACAAGACTTAGCATTCATCATTAGTCAATATACTTGGAATGTAGCTAACTAAGGTAGACTTGACAGACTTCCAAAGCCGATCAGTATTGTGGGTGTGGATACTGGTGTCATCCGAAGTGACGAACTCCACAGAATGGTTCACGAATTCGTGGTCAAACCCTTCAGCTTTTAGTCTTGTACGACTGAAACCTGGCTGTGATGACTTTTGTTCCAGGCAGTATCAAATGTTTTATGAGAGCCACTAAAGTCAACTTGTCTCTGGACAATACCCTCACAACGAAACACTTGCGGGAGACTCCTTCTATCCCACTGAATACCCAAATATGATCTATTTCATTTTTAGAACGTCGTCCTCTCTGGTTCTTTCGTCTAGCAACACGAGATTCATCTACTTCTACAATTTTATTCGCTCCGCCAACTGGTACACTATCATTTGTCACTACCAGATAACAGACTGAATGGATAATTTGGAGGACTCGAACCACGTATTTTTCCTGATGCTGGTTCGCTTTCCGCAAAGTCCGCAACGAAATTACGACGGTATCTCAGTGTCGACACTCCTCTTACGAAGTTTTACAGACTTCGCAGCACCACATTCTACTCAGTGTCACAGTCCCTCCTTTCGTCGTCCGGTAGAAGTCCATATTTGCGGCAAAAAGTCAAACATTTGTCTATGCTGGACATGCATGGAATTAGAGTTTTCCATGTCAGACAATCCGCAGAAGAAACTTGAGAAACAGCAGACAATACACTCGCTATCGACAGAATGGCTCTGAGCACTATGGGACTCAATTGCTGAGGTCATTAGTCCCCTAGAACTTAGAACTAGTTAAACCTAACTAACCTAAGGACATCACAAACATCCATGCCCGAGGCAGGATTCGAACCTGCGACCGTAGCGGTCTTGCGGTTCCAGACTGCAGCGCCTTTAACCGCAGGGCCACTTCGGCCGGCGCTATCGGCAGAAACCGTGTGGGTTTCCCAATAAAATCACAAATAATTACGGCGGGAATGTAATGTACACGAACGAAAGGAACAGCGGAAAACATAAAAATGACGATCACAAATAATTGATCATAACGCCCGCCACGAGACTTCCATAATCGATTTACTATCGCACGTTCGATATGTATCGTTTGGACCCCTCCGACTTCGACAGGCAATAATACTTGAAAATTACCGTGAACACAATATCTGAAATGGTAACTCGTCCTTTGTTACCAGTCCTTTTCAGTGACTGCCAGAAAGATTCTTGGAAACTCTTTGACCCTCCTAATGATGTGTATGTCTTGTCCAACGCATGGAGCATTCAGACGAAAGATTTTTTGGTGAGGTAGAGTAATTGTTTCAGCTCCCTTTCCGTTTTGCGGCATTCAATAGCACGCAATATAATTTCATGAGCACCGCTATGTAGCACTGATCGCCTACTAGCAGTAGGCCTACCGGTAGGTGACTCAAGACGTTCCAGGAACTACCTTGTTTTGATAACGTACGTACCGGTATTGCACAATAAGCGCCAGTCACAACACAGAAGCGCAAAACAATAACAAAGCAGACGACTAATAACTACCTCGCGCCATACATTAGCAACAGCCAAAAAAACGAATGACTGCCTACTGAAGCCTTCCGACGTCTACCGACTTTTACCGAGTCACAGTTGGGACAGTACTGAGCTGCCTGACACCTAAAATTTAACACACTACACTTTACTTCATTATTTAGTTTTGTACATGTTCCATAGATCATTTGAACGATTCTTTTGTCGAACTAACGTGTAATGAGTCAGTTTGCAGTATATTTACCTCTTTGGCGACAAGCGACGTAGCTCCTACCGGCTTATATTCCGGAAAGACGAGTGACATAGGATGTACATCGGTCGTTTCTAAACTTTGTAAACATATTCAAATATTTTTCTTAGGTCTGTTGTCTGCATAAAGATACTCCATGATGCTTGTACTAGCATGGAAATACACAGAAGGCAACACTTTTCATTCGCGTTGGAATAAAAGGAACACAGATAACAATGTATGTTACTTGCTTTGTGGCATTCACCATTCCCCGTGTTGCCATGCGCCGCAGTTCACAAGGCCATACGCAGTGCAAACGGCGTCGACTATTATATACTACGCGCTTTTTATTTATTTGTAAGCTGGCTTTGCAATACAGTTCTGAAAAATAGGAAAGAGCTAGCAAAAGGTCTAAGTAACCAGAAACTGCAAAAAACTGAACTTCGTAGACTCATCCACTGTCAATGTCTGAACAAAATTAATAATGACAGAGAAGATGAGACGCATCTGGATTATAATAAAAATAAGACTGGTGTACCACAGCTACCAGCTAATGAGCTACTACCATTTTGAGGGCAAGCAAATAAAGTGATGGAAGAAAGCTTTTTTTCGTTTTCACGATGGTGGTTGAAAATGCGTACGTTTTATATAAAAATTCAAGGCCTAGCTAACATCTTGTTGAATTCGTCACTGAATTGGCATCGACTTTGATGAACAAAGTTTCCACTCAAAGTACTTCACCGGTAAATGGATTCCGTGAAAAACATTTTGCTAAATTGTTTCGGAGTAGGCCTATAAAAATGTCAGCATGCTCTCTGAGAGGATGGAGTGCAGAACGAAGCAAGGCAAGATCTGAGATATTGACAAGAAAAGATACCAGGTACCATTCTGAAACATGTGAGGTAGGACTTTGTTGTCCAAAGTACTCAGAAATTTTTCATACTAAGGCAAATGTAACTAAGCAGTTTTCAATTAAAGAAACTACATTTCCTAGCATTGTTCTTTTTAGTGTGAACAACTGTATCTCCATTTAGCAAAATAAAGACGAAAAATTGTTTGTTGTTACAATAACACCACCTTCTCCTCTCCATACAAAAAAGGTCACTGACGTAAGTCAATGGTACTATGTAGTTTTTCGTAGGAAGAAAGCTAATTTCCAAGAATGATTATCTATCGAACCTACGGATCCCTAACGATATATATCGAATGTGTGACTCTATTATTAATAAGCATTGATCCACCTACCTTCTTCCATGATTTAAACAGAAAACATTGATCCACGTATTCAGCGAGATCGTGGCAACACAAAACTGCACGCTGACCGATCTTTGTGATAACACTGAATTAGTGGATCAGTGTATTTCAGTTAATTCATGGAGAAGGTAGATGGATTAATTTTTATCAGTAATAGAGTCGCACATCTGATATACATCGTTACTGGCCTGCGCGTTCGATGGGCAATCGTTCTTGGAAATTGCCGAAAAAAGACACCCCTTTCAAGTGCAATAAACTAACTTAAATTCAGAAAAACTGTGAAAAAGAACAGCTTCTGCAAGATAAACTACACCCAAACTGCCCAGTCCTCAAATTGTTAATGAGCATGTTATTATTTTCAGCCCTATTCATGTAACTTCTCTTAATTTTTTCACTGGCTTCCAGTTTTTAAGTAGAAATTCATCAGTGGAATAGAAGGAGTTGTCCAGGAGAAATGATTTTAAATTATACTTAACACTTGCTTCACTCCCTGTCATTTATATTATTGGACAAACGACCAAAAAAAATTGTTATTGCATATTGAACTCCTTCCTGGGCCACTGAAAAATTAACAAAAGGTAATGAAGGTCATATTTCCCTATACTGCTGTAGATACAGGGTGACAATTATTGAACTACACGAGATAAAAGCGTCATAAATTCTGCACGGTTGACCGCGGGGCATGATGGGAATTTGTATGATTTGCTTTAGCGACGAAGCCCACTTTCATTTGGATGGGTTCATCTATAAGCAAAATTAGTGCATTTGGGGGACTGAGAATGCGCATTTCGCGATCGAGAAGTCTCTTCACTCTCAATGGGTGACTGTGAGGTCTGCAATGTCCAGTCACGGAATAACCGGTGCGATATTCCGCGGTGGCACGGTGACTGTCAAACGGTACGTGAAGGTTTTGGAAGATGATTTCATCCCCATTATCCAAAGTGACCCTGATGTCAACAAGATGTGGTTCATGCAAGACGGAGCTCGGCCCCTTCGAAGCAGGAGAGTGCTTGATGGCCTGAAGGAGCACTCTGGAGACCACATTCTGCCACTGGGGTACCCAGAGGCCACTGGAATGGGTTTCGATTGGCCGCCATATTCTCCAGATCTGAAGACATGTGACTCCTTTTTGTGGGGCTATATTAAAGACAAGGTGTACAGCAATAACCTCGAAAACTATTGCTGAGGCGAAACCAGCCATTCAGGTCATCGACAGCATCGATGTTCCGACAATTCAGCGGGTCATGCAGAATTTCGCTACTCGTCTGCGTCGCATCATCGCCAATGACGGCAGGCAGATCGCACATGTCATGACCTAAATCCGAATATCTGTACTGACATTTACATATTGAATAAAGTGTGTGCACACCGTAATTTGAAACTAATTTAGTTTTTTTTTTTCGTATAGTTCAATAATTGTCAGCGCATATACACTTCATTGTTCTTCTCAAATTGTGGTGTTCTTCTCAAACTGTGGTGGATTGTTCACAATGAATTTCGTTAGCGAATATGTATATTGCGATGGCTCAGTTAAAATGCTTAGCTCCTTGAAGAGATACGTACATGACGCCCATGGGTGAACACCACAAATATATTCTTAATGCTTTGATTACTAACCTGTCTGATGATTGTAACAATGAAGAATCGCACAAATAAATATAAACTGACAATATAAAATTCGTATTTTTTAGGAACAAGAAACTAGGTTTGGCAACATGTAAATAAAATGAGCTCTTACCTGCACCAGCAATCATACATCTGTTGAAGAGACAGTAACAGCTGTAAGGGGGTCATCGCCTATGCTCACAATACTTTTGTGTTATAACAACTTACAAATTTTTTTCTTCTGATTGAATAAAGCGAAATAAAAAAGTACTTTCATTGTTTTAGCTTGTTTTTCATTTTGCTTTCCGCCTTGCGCTTTTCTGTTTCGACAATAAGGGCCAGGTAATTTCTTCTTTTCGTACATATTTTCGTCAACTGATTCGTCGTTATGAAGATAGTAAAAATACCGATTAACTTCGCAATGTACTGAACAAGCAGACACAGAACAATGAACAAGCAAGCAGTGTTGCCAGATGCAATGGTCTCTGAAATCAGGAGGCAGAAATTCGAAAAAGCAGGAGGTAGCAGTAGATACTAGACAGCCTATTCTCTATGCTAATAATCCACTATTGTACGCTATTAAGTATAATATATACAAAAGTCACACCAAATTAGGAAATTACTGCTACAGTTTGAGTGTATCTTATTTTTTCCTGAGCTCGGGGTGAATTCATTTCCTCATTTAACTTTCACGTACACAAACTATTTGAAACTTTTCGCACTAATTGTAGGGCTAGATATAACACCACGTGCAACTAACAGCGATTTGAGGCATCGTAACTTGAATGCTGAAGTGCAGTAAGCCAGTAATACAGGGCGAGTCAAAAGTCCTTGGACACCTTCATAAGTTGGAAGATTAAAGGGAAAATTGAAATGTGATGATGGGAACATAGGTTTGACGTGGGACTGCAACTTTTGGAGTGAATGTCATTCATGGCCGCCATCTTGAAATCCGCCATTTTGGATTCAAGTCACTTTTTTTTAAATGGGAAGGGGGGGGGGGGTTGTATGACACATCAAATAACACTCGCTTGAGCTCTGGAATTGAGTGGTATAATTTGTTTTTGTCTATCTTGTACAGTTTAGAGGTTATTAATGTTCAAAGTTGGGAAATTATCTTCATACTAACTGCTACAACACATGTTCTACGTGTTATCCGTCCCGAGAGACGAGTCGTTATCAGTGTAACTTTGAACATTAATATCTTCTAAATTGTACAAGATAGACAAAACCAAATTACACCACTCAATTCCAGAGCTCAAGAGAGTGTTATTTGATGTGTCATACACCCCCCTTTCCATAAAAAAATGACTTAAATTCAAAATGGCGTATATCGAGATGGTGGCCATGAATGACGTTTACTCCCAAATTTGCGGCCCCACGTCAAACCTATGTTCCCATCATCACATTTCAATTTTCCCTTTAATCTTCCAACTTATGAAGATATCCAAGGACTTTTGACTCACCGTGTATTGTTAGTAGTATATGCAGCTATAACTGATTACATTATTTACGCTTTCAAATCCTTCACTAATACCATTCCAGTTACTCAAGACTGTTGACACCTAGTGATACATCTTACCATGAGTATTACTGTATAGTGCTTGGACATCACAGTTTTACAAGCGTATCAGTCATTGTACCCATGTTTTTTCGCATAATTTTAGCTTAGAAAATATAGACGCCACGTGAACAGCTTTATTTTCTTAGAATGAATAACGAAAGGGTTACTGCAGACTTCTTTTAACAACATTATAGAGAAATAAATTTCCAGCTTTGTCTTTTATGAATCATTACTTACGGTGTTCTAGAAGAATCTGTATAGCTTCCTGCAGTCGGGTATAGTGTAGCTTATCATTGTCCAGGCATATATTATAAACAGGCAAATAGAGCACTTGCCCGCCAGAGGCAAAGGTCCCGAGTTCGAGTCTCAGTCTGGTACACAGTTTTAATCTGCTGGGAAGTTTCATATCAGCGCACACTCCGCTGCAGAGTGAAAATTTCTTTCTGGAAACCAACCCTAGGCTGTGACTAAGCAATGTTCCCGCAAGATCCTTTCTTCCAGGAATGCTAGTCTTGCAACGGGCGCAGGAGAGCTTCTGTAAAGTTTGGAAGGTAGGAGACGAGGTACTGGAGGAGGTGAAGCTGTGAGGGCGGGTCGTGAGTCGTGTGTGGGTAGCTCAATCGGGCAAAATGCCTGGCTTTAGCGGCCGCCCGGAGTGGACGTGACGCACTTCTGCCTGCGGAGCGGAAAAGTTTGTGTTTATTTACATTGCGACTCATCCTGAGCGTGGGTTTCACGCATTGAGATAAGTGCAGGAAATCGACATTATGTTTCAACTTTTTCCCGGACTGTGCACGACCAAAAGCCTTAGATGTGGAACGTTTCCATCGTGAGGAGGCCAAGATCCCGTGGTCACAACTTCTGGGTATCCACCTGTGGATTCTCAGAAACACCGTCTACGTTAAAATGGTCAATGAAACTGCGTGTGAGCGTGTTTTGATCGCGACCAATCAGAGCCTCCGTTTCCGCCACACTGACGGTAACGTCGGCGTGGTAAAAGTCGAACATTTGAGATTATGCGTTCGAATTATACGTGTGTTCGAACTGCCATTCGAGGTACCCGCAGAGGATTCCATTGCGGCTTTCCGGCCATACGACGCTGTTCATGATTCCTAGGTGGAACCCTGGGCGCACTTCCACACATAAACTGTTCTTAACGGTGTGCGTCAGATCACAATTAATCTGCACAGCCATGTTCCGTCGTATCTATCAGTGGATGTCGGGCCGAAATCATGTACGACGGACAGCCGCGTACTTTCTCTGGGTGTGGACAAGAGGGACACGTCAGATCTGAATGTCTGCAGCGACGAATAAGGCAGCTACCAACTGGAGGTGTGGTACTTCCCTAGTCATTTACGATACTTCCGATCATATATGCGACGGCGCTTAAGTTACCGCCGGCCGCCACGCGGCTCTCGGGATCACTTGAACAGTTGATGAACAGCATTCCGCCCCTTCCTGAACCATCTGCGGACGAGATGACTGACGATGTCTCTTTAGCCATGTTTCCAGCTTCGGTGGTTGCTCTGGCTGCGCCTGAGGTCGACACTACTGTCGAACATGACTCCTTGGTCGACTATCTCGTTATTCCGATGGCGGCCTTTCTGCCTGACCAGCGTGACTCCCTCCCGTCTTTGGACATGGAAGGACGATTGCGAAAACAACGCTCCCCTAAATGACGTAAAAGGAGGCGCCGTACGACGTCGGAATGGGACTCTTTGCCCTGTACAAATGGTCCACTACCTGTTGAGGAAACCAACGTTTCAGCTTCTGAGACCGTGGACGACGGCGTCGTCAGTGCGCCTGTGGAACGGTGGCCCTCATTGGCTCTCGTATTGACGGAACGGAATGTTCCTGCTTCTGAAGCCCCTACCGAAGTAGGAACGATACCAGCCTATCTGGCAGTGTCGGCAGCCGTTGAACATATGGGTACCATGGCGAAGGAGTAAACGCGGACGTGGAGCGAGGATTTTGAAGCAACAGCAGATCTCATAAAGGAGTCTCCACCGTTAGGGGAGGCGACCTGCTGGTGTGAACATCTGCGCCATGTGAGGGGCACCGGCAGCTTCTGCTACTGGGTGCCTCCGCATCTCCACAGCAGCGACCTGCAGCGCCCAAACCATGGTAGGGCACAGTTCCACGCATACCGCATTGCGACACAGAATGTCAAAGACTTCCGCACGCCAGTCAAGATACATCTTCTGAACCAGCCGGTGTGGCCGAGAGGTTCTAGGCGCTGCAGTCTGGAACCGCGCGACCGCTACGATCGCAGGTTCGAATCCTCCCTCGGGCATGGATGTGTGTGATGTCCCTAGGTTAGTTAGGTTTACGTAGTTCTAAGTTCTAGGGGACTGATGCCTCAGATGTTAAGTCCCATAGTGCTCAGAGCCATTTGAGCCATACATCTTCCGAAAGAAATAAAATGGGCTTAGGAACTAGACATTGCACTGTTACAGGAGGTGCATTCACCAGAACTACCCCAGATAGCAGGATATGACTTCTATGCCTCTCACAGCGATCACCTTGGCGGTGGAGTGGCGGTGTGCGTACGCGAAGGGATCCTGATTGATGACATCATATATCTCCCATCTGCCAGGGGTATGGCACTTATGATTCAATCCATGCGTGTCGTTAATGTGTATGTGCCATCTACGTGAAAGAATTCGACTTTATGAGGAGGATATAGCCCCACTGTTCTTCGGTCGACATGAACATCTTCTCTTGGAGGGGACTTTAACTAGGAACTCGGCTAGAAAGATCAATACCCGAATTTTACACTGTCAGGAGCTGCGTTTCATTGCTCATGATCTAGCCCTATGGGATACCTAGGAGATACGGCGCACAGACGACCCTGGCTTCACGTTTCACACGAGCCCCTCGGCTAGTCAGTTAGACCGCATTTTTTTCTCCCATGAAGTGCTGAATGTAGAGCACTGGCCTTTGGTGTTATATGACCACTGTGCATATGTGTGTACGTTGCTCCTTCCCCGCCAGAAAGTTTGGAGGAATCGAGCATCATGGAAACTCGACACGCAGCATCTGTGGGATCCTAATTGTCGCCAATCACTGAGATTTGGAGAAGACGCGAACGATGTCTCCAATCCTACACATCCGTAGTGGACTGGTGGCTAAAATGTGCCACGCCGATGCTCCGGCGCACATTCATCGCTTACAGCAGGGAGGTAACCGCTTGGAACAGGCACACTAAAGACGTCTACTTCAGCGCCCTCCGCGCCCTTGATGGTCAGCCACCTTCCCCGGAAGTACAAACTGAACGCCGCGTGATTAAGGAGAAGCTACTAGTGGTTACTCGCTGGAAACCACAGTGAGCTGTGATGCGTGCCCGCAGACCTGATGTGGTGTGGCGGGAGAATCCCTCCATGCATCGTATTGTGCACGATCGCAGACACCGCAGACAAAGGCTAGTCACTGAACACGTAGATCATCATACGCAGTGGGTCAACTGCCAAGCGAACATAGTCGATAGCTTTGTCAAACATTATCGCCGAGTCTACCGTGCCGACGATGGGGTCGTTCTGGACTACGATCCTATTGCCGTGGTCTTTCCGCGCACCGTCGCGTTTGAGGAGGGGGTTACGTTATTGTAACCTTTCACCTCCGAGGATGTCACTACCGTTATCTTCAGGTCTGCGCTCTGCAAGTCGCCAGGTACCGACGGAATCCCTACTGAATATGTTTTGTGGTCTCATGTCTACACGGTGGATGGAGATGTATAATGAACTGATCACGTCTGCAGCTACGAGTCCGCCAGCTTTTGTCGAGGGCATTGTTGTTCCTGTTTATAAACTGACACCTGGAATTACTACGGGCCACTACCGTCCTACAACATTATTAAATAACGATTACAAGATTTTTGCGCGGCTATTGGCGGCGTGCTGCAGACCCCTCTTACCACGTGCACTCTCCACCGCGCAAACTACGCCAAGTGCCACGGTTAACGTCCAGACAGCAACTGGAGGCTGTCGTGACGCGGTTGTGCTGGCAGAGGCGTGAAAACTTCGTGCGGCGATTGGTGCCGTAGATTTTGACAGCGCATTTGACAGGGTGCGCCATGTCTTCTTGTATTTTGTCTTAGAATGGAAGGGCTTCCCTACCCAGTTCATCAACTTCAGCCGGCCGGAGTGGCCGAGCGGTTCTAGGCGCTTCAGTCCGGAACTGCGCTGCTGCAACGGTCGCAGGTTCGAATCCTGCCTCGGGCATGGATGTGTGTGATGTCCTTAGGTTAGTTAGGTTTAATTAGTTCTAAGTTCTAGGCGGCTGATGACCTTAGAAGTTAAGTCGCGTAGTGCTCAGAGCCATTTAAACCTGTTGTTGTAGCGTGTACCTTTATGCAGCGGCGCTGGAGCCGCTCATAGCCTGCTGACGACGCAGTTGTCTGGACCCTCCTCACACGGTTACACCTTCCGATGTCATACATACGCAGATGACCTCCTGCTGCTGGTTCGTTCTCGGGAGGAGGTCTCGAGGATCCTCGACACCATCACGGCTCATGGGAGAGCGGCTGGAAGTATGTTGAATGTGCAGAAATTCACGGCGCTGTCTATTGGTCGCAAGCTACCCCACGGAAGGTCTGGCGCCCGTGCACTGTGTCCAACATCTCCGGTATCCGCTTGGGATCACCTTTACGTCGTCAACATGCCGTACAGCGGCAGTCAACTTTCGTCAAGTTTTAAGAATTATCCATACGATGATGAGCCACAGACCCCTACGCCATCTCTATCATTTGCAGCCTATTTCCTACCTGAATGCCTACGCAGCACCCAGAATGGTTCATATTACGCACATCCTGCCGCTGCCGATTACGATAGGACGTTGTATCCAAGCGGCATTCGGATATTTTCTGACGCCTGGGTTCATCTTCAAAGAACGCTGTGACACACTCACTCGTCCCCCTCGTGCAGGAGGGCTTAGTCCTATGAAAGTCCGCTATAGTGCGTCAACACTTTACACGGCCACGATGCATAAACACTGGCGAAGTGTCGAGGCCTCCATTATGCATCATTTACCTCCGTGCTCGTTCCAGTATCCCTCTCCACGCCTGTCCCGGTCGGTAGCGTCAGACGCGTGTTTGTACACATCGCAGCCTTCATTGTGGACCTCAATCATGCTCGCGCCGAACTCTCACGAACGCCCCTCTCGCAGGCGAAGGATTTCTACGTCCTTTTTCTGCGTGGTGATACCTGTAACGTCGTAGAACGCAAATTCCCATTGTTTCAGCGGACTGTGATTTGGCGGCACATTCATCATAGCTTCTTTCCGACGCATATCAGATCGACTTGGTACTGTGCGACCTGTGGGACGTATCCCACCTATCAGCGGCTCCATGCCATAGGACTCCGGACTCTTTCTCTCTGCGCCATCTGTCGCAGTGTCGACGGCGATCATCACTGATACAACTGTGTAGCCGTTGTGGATGTCTGGTTGTTGGGGGCGACAAATGGTCGCCTGTTTTCTACGAGTGCCACCGCATGTTGCTGAGCCCGAGTCCTTTCTTTACCCAACGGTGGAATATTTTCCGGCAGCAAAGGTACTTTGGATAAAGGGCGGTTCTTCGGATAAATGAGTGGACTTTGGCATCTCTATATGGAGAAACTCTTCACTTGTGCCTTGATTTTTGGCAATATTTGCAGACCGTACATGCGGAGATTGCACGCAGTTCCCGTTATCACGCGTGCTTTGCCAATTACCTCAACTGCGTATTTACCGTGCGTCCACTCAGTTGGCGTGCTCCCGTCGTGGCAGGTGACCGCCCGATTCGGAATGAAATATGACACGCCTACACCTCGGATTCGGCCCGCCTGCTACCCTGTATCGCCTTGCAGGATTTCCAGGGTTCCAGGTGGGTGGAATAATTTTTTGTATTTTTGTTTCTCTATACACATGCACACAAAAATAAAATAAATAAATGAGTAAAATAATATAAGCATTGTGAGGGTGCAGCACGGCGGTGGGAAGGGAGAGCCATCGTGACTGTGGCCCTAACAAAACCACAATACAAAAATAAGTAAAAAAGTCGATAAAGCACTTGCGCGAAAGGCAAGGGTATCGAGTTCGAGTCTCGGACCGGCACACAGTTTTAATCGGCCAGGAAGTTTCATATTAGCGCATGCTCCGCTGCAGAGTGAAAATTTCATTCTGGAAATCTATCTTAGGCTGTGGCTAAGCCACGTGCCCGCAGTATCCTTTCTTCCAGGAGCGTTAGTGTTGCAGGGTTCGCAGGAGACCTTCTGTGAAGTTTGGAAGGTAGGAGGCGAGATACTGGTGGAAGTGAAGCTGTGAGGACTGGTTGCGAGTCGTGCTTGGGTTGCTCAGTAGATACAGCACTTGCCCGCAAAAGGTAAAGGTCCGAGTCTCGGTCCGCCACACAGTTTTAATCTACAAGGAAGTTTTATATCAGCGCACACTCCACTGCAGAGAGAAAATTTCATTCTAGATAAACAGAGGTTTGAAATTGTATCCATGTGACGAATAAACGTAGAGCAATTTGACTCACCACTTGGACCTGATAAGATAAAGGTCTCTGGGTTGAAGAATTCACAGAAGGGATCTCCAAAACTTAATTACTATCTCAAGAAATAAAGAGTTAATCAAGTGGTGCACCAACATTTGCCAAAATAAATATTACTTTGAAGGAATAGATACGAATGTACCTGATAAGATAAAGGTCTCTGGGTTGAAGAATTCACAGAAGGGATCTCCAAAACTTAATTACTATCTCAAGAAATAAAGAGTTAATCAAGTGGTGCACCAACATTTGCCAAAATAAATATTACTTTGAAGGAATAGATACGAATGTGATAAAAAAAACAGGAGATTTGCCCTTTTATTTGTTCAAATGGCTCTGAGCACTATGCGACTTAACTTCTAAGGTCACCAGTCGCCTAGAACTTAGAACTAATTAAACCTAACTAACCTAAGGACATCACACACATCCATGCCCGAGGCAGGATTCGAACCTGCGACCGTTGCGGTCGCTCGGCTCCAGACTGTAGCGCCCAGAACCGCACGGCCACTCCGGCCAGCCTTTTATTTGGTTTTCAGCAGTAGAGCACATGATTTTATTTAAAAAAGACACGACATCTCCTGCAAAAACAATAGGTCTTACAACACTGTTAGCAAGGAATAAGAGCACTCTCGGAAACAGATCACCGCTGGTTGGAATTAGAGTTGCTATTGCATTGTTTATATGCCACTGTCAGCTGATCGGTGGGGAAGGAGGGGAGGGAAGTACAACAGTGTAAACAATTTGCTCCTCATCCGTCGAGTATTGGCGAAGCACTCGGTATTTGCTGTAAGGACCAGTTGATTTATTAGTCAGAATACCCTGACATTAATAATATCCAATAAGAAGCAAATATAAAAATCATTTCCATAGCTGTGGACCTGAATTGGATTACTGGTGATACCATCAGTTTTACCTGACAAGCCCGTCACTGAAATGGCGTCAGATAAAAATATTTGTACCAAGCTGTGTACTACACAAGATTTATGTACTTAATATCACAATAAAGTTATTGTAAGCACTGAATGAATCACAATAAATAGCGGAAACTGGCTCTTGTGGAAGTGTACAGCAGCAAAAGCAAAATCCTTCCAGCAAACATAGGTCAGCAAAGCAACCATTTGTGAGATAACTGCGCCTGACGGGGTGGCCGAGCGGTTCTAGGCGCTACAGTCTGGAACCGCGCGGCCGCTACGGTCGCAGGTTCGAATCCTGCCTCGGGCATGGATGTGTGTGATGTCCTTAGGTTAGCCAGGTTTAAGTAGTTCTGAGTTCTAGGGGACTGATGACCTCAGAAGTTAAGTCCCATAGTGCTCAGAGCCATTTGAAGCATTTTTTTGAGATAGCTGCGAATGCGTGGTTATGAACCGCCACTGATTTCAGTACGAAATATTGGCTTAGTTAACAGAAATATATTTGAAATGAAAATACTTCTGCGTAAGTGGGCAAATTAATGATGGGGGCACAGACACATTTTGATGCTGATGTATGACGGCATCTAACACGCCGACCTGTAGGCTGATTGCGTCATGATACTATAAGCATTCAGGGATGATGGTGATGGGTAAGTGTAACTACGTGAGGTAACGGATCCTCATCGACTGAGTAGAAAGTTATAACCGCAAATCGTTCTGATACCTCTGAAAGTGGAATACCTGCTGTGTTGTTACTGCGATTTCAGGGTAGGCAACTTTCTGAGGAGGCAGTATGGACCAAAAGAAGAAAATATGTCTAGTGAACATGTACTCTAAAATGCGTACGTTATGAGCAATGAGCATTTGTTCATCGTTGATACAGTGAAATACATCTCTTCCACTGCAGTTGTTTTGATTTCCATAGTTTTGGAGGAGGTACTAAGACCCAAAACAAAAAAAAAAGGTCCAATGAATATGAACTCTAAAATCCATATCTTAAGAGCTATAACAGATGTGTTTAACAGTAGCGAAGATGAACGAGTGCTTATAGCTCATAAGGTATGCACTTTACAGCCCTTGTTTACTGGGCATTTTTGGTTGGTTGGTTTGTGGGATTGAAGGGACCAGAGTGCTAGGGCCATCGGTCCCGGGCGTTTTTGTCTTGTTCCGGTTCATTTTACCACATCTGGAAGTTGCCTACCCTACATTCTTAGCAACAACAATACCTGTAAATGTGTTCAACTATTAGTAGTACATGAGAAATTTTTTGGAACGTTTTAACGTAACACCTGCTTTGTTTAACCCTCAAATCTAAAGGGAGTGGAAGGGCTGACCCAATACAGTGGACATTTCAGTTCCAATGCGTTTATTAACTACCAAAAACAATCTCACATTAAAATTGACAGACGCCACTCAGGCAAGATTATTTACGAAACACTCATTACATAAAATCATAAGCAAGTTAATAAATCATTAGCCAACGATCTCCCATATACATCGAGAAACGCCACTCAGGCAAAATATTTAAGAAACTCATTGCATAAAATCATTAATAAACTAATAAACCATTAGCAACGATCTCATATAGAAATTGACAGAAGCCACTAAGGCTGAATCTGAGCACAACTTTAACAAAACAACTCTAGTTAAGACACGTTATTTAAGACCCTTTCAATTCCAATACGTTAAAATTACATGTAAAATAACAGTGGACACACAGCCTCAATTTTAACACGAATACTTAGAACAAATTTATTAAAACGTAACTTGGGCACTCTTGCAAATTACTAGACTAGAGAACCTTGCAGAGCGAACTACGAAATTATTCAAATTCCCATTGGCTTGTAAGATGGGCTTTTAGGACATAGGAAGTTACAACTTTTTACAATCACAAATGTGTAACAACAGAAGCAACGCCCAAACGTGTAAGACCGAAGTTTAACCACGAACGGTGGAACCGACTGGGGGAATTAATACTCAACTTCGAACCAACCCCACATCGAGTAGGCCACCGAAATGTGAACCCAGCAAACGCTACCGAAGAGGAATACTCGAGCTCAGGCGAAGTCCACCATCCGTAAGCCAAACTTGTAATCTAAAGGGAAGCTCTGCGCTTCGGTTGCTCGCTGCCTCAGCTCACTTAAGCAAAGTCCACACCAGACAACAGGAAGCCAAAAATCTTTTCTTAACTTTAACATTCAAGATTAACCAGTGAATTAATACTATAAAATCAAGGCTAAACAACAACTAATTTGCTTTCTTTAAGTGAAACAGTACCTGATAAACAAACGCTAAAAGTGGGAAATGAACTGGTTCACGAGAACCGACACTCACTAGAACTTAATGGCACACATATTGGCCACCTTAAGTGGGCCTGCAAATCTCAATACGGTAAACTTTAGAAATAAAAACTCAGATCGCCCGCAGAGGACATATTGACATGGATTAACCGAGATCGTAAGCAAATTAAACACTTGATAATAATAGCTAATGAACTAACATTCTGCAAATACATCAGTATTACGCGGAAGCAGAGCACACGCTTGTAAGAGGCATCAAATGAAATCGAACCCACACGACACCACGAGTCCGGCAACGTCTTACTGTACCAAGAGCGATCACAATCACAGTTAATGCTGGGGCGATTTTGCGAAGATGTCAGAGCATCACTTCTCAAAACCTTAACAGCGTATCCCTCCAAGGAAGCAGGCACATCCACAGCTCACGAGGTTGCCGGAGAATGCACAGCGCCGGCCAACTAACGCCGCCTCCAGTATAACCACGTGATAACCGCCGCGCGGCCTCAGGCACGCCGTCTTCGCTTCTGCTCGCCAGCCAATCGCCGACTCGCGCACGGCCGCCTTCCGTTCTCAAAGCGTTGTTACCCTTACTCGCTCTTTTTCTTTGTGTGTGTGGTGGTGATGCTGAAGTCTGATCAACTTCGTTGATTTTTACTTCTGTAGGGAATGGAAAGGGTAAAAATTTTCGCTTTATTTATTTATTCTTCTTTCAGCTTTACGCTGCGCACACAGAAGGGTTCTTTAACTCGCTGCTTTTTGTGTGTGTTTGAAAACATGAGTGTAGAAATGCTAAAGGACTTTATGTTCTTAAATTATGGAGAATTAAGTAGGGATAACATTTACGGAGGCTCAAATACTATCGCCTTCGGTACTTTATATTTGTAGTTGCGTAAGGGTTCTACCGTACCTACTGTGGTGAGTTGTGGTGTACTGTCGCGTATCATGTCCAACTTCCGAAATAAGGTTGGTGCCTTCTCCTTGACCTTGTCTGAGAGGTAAGATTCGCTTAAGGCTCTATGAATATCATGATTCCGCATCCACCATTGGGCTCCAGTGATCCATCGTAGGCATCTGCTTTGTATAACCTGTAACTTCCTGTAGTTAGTGGCACACGTAGTACTCCAAGAGGTCGATCCATAAAAAATAGATGGTTCGACTGTGGCGTGGTAGCCGGCCGCGGTGGCCGTGCGGTTCTGCGCGCTTCAGTCCGGAACCGCGGGACTGCTACAGTCGCAGGTTCGAATCCTGCCTCGGGCATGGATGTGTGTGATGTCCTTAGGTTAGTTAGGTTTAAGTAGTTCTAAGTTCTAGGGAACTGATGACCTAAGATGTTAAGTCCCATAGTGCTCAGAGCCATTTGAAAAATTTTTTGTGGCGTGGTACAACTGGAGTTTCGTGCGTTGGCTGAGGTACGAGCTCTTCAGAAATGGGAGGAGAGCTCTCAGCATTTTGAGGCTAGACGTCTCCTTCTCCATAATGTGATGACTATACAGCAGATTGGTGTCCAGGTGCACTCCAAGGTATTTTACAGTTGTTGCCCAGGGGAGTGGCTGGTCTGATATCCGTAGGCGTTCATTGACGATGGGTCTCCGTCGTGTGAAGACAATAACTTTGGTTTTCTCTACATTAACTGTTATTTTGCTCCTGTGGGCCCAGTGGTCCACTAAATCTAGTTGGCGCTGCATCCGTGTGACGAGGTGGACAGTCTGGAACCGAGCGACCGCTGCGGTCGCAGGTTCGAATCCTGCCTCGGGCATGGATGTGTGTGATGTCCTTAGGTTAGTTAGGTTTAAGTAGTTCTAAGTTCTAGGGAACTGATGACCTAAGATGTTAAGTCCCATAGTGCTCAGAGCCATTTGAACCATTTTTCGTGGCGTGGTACAACTGGAGTTTCGTGCGTTGGCTGAGGTACGAGCTCTTCAGAAATGGGAGGAGAGCTCTCAGCATTTTGAGGCTAGACGTCTCCTTCTCCATAATGTGATGACTATACAGCAGATTGGTGTCCAGGTGCACTCCAAGGTATTTTACAGTTGTTGCCCAGGGGAGTGGCTGGTCTGATATCCGTAGGCGTTCATTGACGATGGGTCTCCGTCGTGTGAAGACAATAACTTTGGTTTTCTCTACATTAACTGTTATTTTGCTCCTGTGGGCCCAGTGGTCCACTAAATCTAGTTGGCGCTGCATCCGTGTGACGAGGTGGACAGTCTGGAACCGAGCGACCGCTGCGGTCGCAGGTTCGAATCCTGCCTCGGGCATGGATGTGTGTGATGTCCTTAGGTTAGTTAGGTTTAATTAGTTCTAAGTTCTAGGCGACCGATGACCTCAGAAGTTAAGTCGCATAGTGGTCAGAGCCATTTGAACCATTTTTGACGAGGTGGTCCATTCTGGTGCCTGCAGTAAGGAGCGCTGTGTCGTCGGCATAGAAACTGGCAGTAGCATGTGGCACCGTCGGGAGGTCGTTAATGTATAAATTTAACAGCAGTGGAGATATGACCGATCCCTGTGGAAGTCCTTCAAGGACAGGCCGTGTTGTTGAATTCTTGTCATCAATGCGAACATATAATCTGCGATCCTGAAGAAAATTGTCGAGAAGTTTTAAATAGCAATCTGGTAGGGGAGTGGTACGTCGGAGCTTGATGATCAAGTTGCGTAGCCATACTTTATCGTAAGCCTTCTCTATATCGAGAAAGACTCCAATGGTATGTTTTTTTCTTGTTGAAATTGTCTTGGATAGATTCCGTGATGCGTAGTAGTTGTAACTCAGCCGATAGCTTCGCCTGGATGCAAACTGCTCCAGTCGGATGATGTTGTGTGCCACAAGGATGTCGAGCATGCGTTTTAGTAGGACACGTTCCAGTACCTTTCCCAGCGTCGACAGTAAGCTTATGGGCCTGTAGCTGTCAGGGTGTGAGAGATCCTTGCCCGGTTTTGGTATTGGCACTATTATGACAATCTTCCATGCCTCTGGGAAGTATCCAGTCCTGAGGCAGCTGTTCACTATCCGGGTGAGAAGCACAATAGGCTTTCTCGGTAGGTGTTTCAATTCCGTATTGCCATTTCTATCTGTTCCAGGTGAGGTGTGTTTGCTATACTTGATAATCCTCCGAATATCCTCCGGCGTTGTCAGCCGGGGCATGGTATTAGTCGGAGCGTCCCGAATAGTTTCCCATTCCGCCGCTGTGTCCTCCTCTGCACGGTGGAGTGCATCATCTCCATCCTCCGTGGGGGGCGTAGTCATCTGTTGTTGGTATGTAAAAATGGTTCAAATAGCTCTGAGCACTATGGGACTCAACTGCTGAGGTCTTAAGTCCCCTAGAACTTAGAACTACATAAACCTAACTAACCTAAGGACAACACACACATCCATGCCCGAGACAGGATTCGAACCTGCGACCGTAGCGGTCACGCGGTTCCAGACTGTAGCGCCTAGAACCGCACGGCTACTCCGGCCGGCTGTTGGTATGTATCCTCATACAGCTCCGCCTGCGCCAGTGAGTCGTACAAGAGGCCATGGAGTCCTCGAATTGCTCTTTTGGGGGGCTGTTGCTGTCTGAGACTTTTAGCTATTCACCATTCATCTTTGGTGCGTAATAGAAAGTTGTCCATTCGGAGTTCCCACGTGTGTTGCTTCCAGTCCTGAACCTTCCGCCGGAGTTCTCGGGTTAGTCTGTGTGTCTCCCGTCTATCATCCGGATGGCGGTAACGAACCCATCGTTTCCGAAATCGATTGCGCCTTGTCATAAGTTCCTGCAGTGGTGGAGGAAACTCGTCATAATTGACTTCTGGTTGCAGGCGCTCCGTGAGTGCTCGTTGTTTCGCACTGTTAATCTTCTTCCTGAGTACTGCGACTGCCACATAAATCGTTTCTCTGGTAGTAACAACCTGGGTTGGTCTCACATTGTTGTTGAGGTACGTTTGGAACTGCTGCCAGTCGTAAGTTCTTGTCGTCGGCAGTGGAAGTTTCAAAGTAGCCCTCTCCTTGAGTCCTAACACCGGTCTGTGGTCCGACGAAAGATCATCCAGAGTCCGCAGATGGAGATTCGGGTTGATGTTCTTGATTATGGCGATGTCGAGAACATCAGAGTCATGTGTATGGACGTAAGCTATCCTCGTCGGTTCCCGTGGGCCATGGACGGAACAATGTATATCCTCAGCCAGTGCGAACAACATATGTCCTTTTGGGTTAGTCTTACGGGAATTCCAGGCAACATGTTTACTACTAAGATCCCCTCCAAGGAGGATCTTGTCGTAACCCTCTGTAACGACATAAAGGTCTTATGGGTGGAGAGGCTTCTTTGGGCTAAGGTAAGCCGCAATACAGGTAATGTTTCCGAGCGTCGTGTGGATTGTTACTGCCGTGGCCTCTAAAGTCTGGAGTTGGGGTAAACGTTCTTGGTGGTGACGAATGCATTTTTTGATCAGAACTACGGTCCCTCCACCCCGTTGGTCCCGTCTGTCCGTCCGGTAGATGTGCATGTTCCTCAAGCAGAGGTCGATTGACTCGCGGAGATGTGTTTCGGAGACAAATGCTACGTCTATCCTGTGACGATGTAAGAAGTCCATGAATTCTATTTTCTTCAGTTTCAGGCCGTTGGCATTCCAGATGCAGAAGTTAAGATTCCTCGTGTGATGCAGTCTATCCATTTAGGGTGTTTGAAAAGCTGTCAGTATGCTTTCTACAAGCGAGAGGATAGACGTCAGCTTCTGCTGGAGGGCGGTGAGTAGTTGAAGAATATCTGTTAATGTTGGTGTAAAGGTGGTCGACCAGGCAGATGATGTCTCCGCTGGTGTTGGTGTCGGTGAATGGGCATGTATTGCTTCGGAGTAAGGGCGCTGTTGTCTTGTCTGTCGTAGAGTCACTCTGGGTGCCGGTTGTAGTCGAGAGGCGATTGTTTCCGCAGGGAGAGGTGCCGCTTGTTGTTGGGTGGCCGGTATCGCTCCCATGGCGGAGTTCTTAACAATTATAGGCCGTTGTGGGGTCGATTTCTTTGGTGTCCTTCTAGTATATTTCCGTAGGAGTTCTTGAAATTTGGGGCAGCCACGGTAGGTCGCTGGATGTTCTTGCTCACAATTGGCGCACTTTGGGGGCGCCGTCCTAGGATGGGTACAACTCGATGATTTGTGGGAGCCACCGCAGCGGACGCAGCGGGCTGGCATGCTGCAGTATTTCACTGTATGCTCGAAACGTTGGCAATGTCGGCACTGGACTGGTCCTTCTTTATTATTATAGGTTTCTATTATCACTCGTGTGTAGAGCAGGTACTTGACATCATATATCTTGTCACTGTCTTTTCCGGATGGGAGGGTGACTCGGTACACAGGTTGCGGTATCAGTTATTTCGTCTTCTCGTCACGTTCCTTAAATTGGTAGACTTGTAGCACTTTGAAGCCTTTTTCCTTGAGGGCATAGTAAAGTTGTTCTTCGACAACTTCCGCCGGAAGGCGTTTGACAACTACTTTCAGTTCCCTGTCCTCTGGTGCTTGATGCGTAAAATAGGAGAAGCTGCGGTTCGTGAAGAATTTTATTGCACGTCTTTGGTCTTCGAAGGACTCAAAGTGGTATCTGATGCGGTCCTTTTGGTATGTAGCTTTAAGGTTGCCCTCTAGAAGTCCGTTGAGCGTTTCATTGAGGTGAACGTAATCCTTTGTGTAATAAATAGTGACTGGGGGCACTTTGCCAAGCACATTCTTGTCTCTGTCAACGGCTTCTGCGGCATTAGAAGTTTGTGCCTGTGGCTTGTTGTTGGGTGATGGAGGCGCAGCTTGAGGTGTCAATGGGGCGAATCGGTTCGTTGTGGGGATAGTCTCTGTTCGTCTCTTAGCCGGGTTGGCTAAGTCCTTGGCTAATGCGTTGCTTCTGCGGCGTTTGTTGTGTACGAGCGTAAAGTCCCCTTCTGCCTGTGGGGAGTCGTTGTCGTTTTCTGCTGGAAAGGCCGCTGCCATCTCCGCGCCGTCGACCTTTTGGTGGAAGTGCTGTGATTCGACATCTGAGTCCATAGATGGAGATGCCAGACAGGTGTCGTTATCCTGCTCTTGTGTTTACCGTGAATAGCGGATAAGGCGTTGTACGTCCTTCAGCGTTTCCTTGTCCACCTCACGACATATATCGAGTCTTCTGGCGTAGTCCTGGCGGTCGTCTTCATTGCTGCGTCCGTCGTGATGTGACACATGGCCGACGTCCGAATACGGTTTCGTCGTGTGGTATGTAGTCTTCTGTGGTCGAATAGCGCCTGTCGATCGTCGTTCTTGACGTTCTATCCTGTCATGAACCGGTGCCGTAGCCTGAGTCGTCAACCTGGGATCCGTCCTGTGTGGAGCGGCCGCTGGGGCGTCCGGCGGGCCAGGCCCAACCGACCGACCAGCGGCCGACTCCGGCGCGTCCGAGGCGGCTGCGCCGGCCGCGCGCGCATCGTCCTCGCTCGTCGGCATTGCGAACTCAACTCCAACTGCCCTCACTCGCGATCGGCGCTCGCTTATATCCCGAGCCGACCCAAGCACCAAGACATACCTTTGTGCTAGGACATCGATCGTACTCATGTCAGAGATACTACTGGCGCCGGTTGCGCCACGGCTCTATTTTCTCTTGTAACTTCCGACTCGGTCGTGTCCAGACCCTTACCGCAAATGGATACATTTACCCTTCTCTATCATACCTGAAAGTTTATAACATAATCATGGAATAACCCTGTACATTTTCAAACGACTAACCCAGAACACTGTCATCCTGTACCAGTTATATGTTGTCCCTCTAACGGCTTGCAGCGTGCAATAACCACTCACAGACGGCAGGTGGCAGCAAGAGCAGCGGAAGATATATAAAGCGAGTCGAGGGGACGCGGAAAAAAGTACAGTCTTTCTCGTAATGTGGAAACGTCCAAAAGGGTGAAAGCATATCCGAAACGTCTAAGTTTGCAAACTATTCGTGTGCCACCGTAGTTAAGTATACCACGCATGGCAAAATGGCGCTATCCAAAACTGGCGCCGAACAACTGTGGTGCACCACGGGCCGTAGATGACATCAGTGAATGGCGGCTGCGGAGATGTGTACGGGCTAAAAGGTGTACCCACTGACCGCCCAGAGGAAGCATGGGGCTACCAACAGTGTATTCTCAAAGACTATTCAGCGGACGTTGCTGCATAAGGGTCTCCGTAGCAGATGCCTGCGACATGCACTCGTGCTGACTGCTGTTCATCGGCGACGAATGCTGGAATTTGCACCCCACCCGTCCACCGAGTCCACTGAGAGCCGACAGGTGGCCTTTTCAAATGAATCACGTGTTATTCTCCATCAGACGGATGACCGCTGCTGGCTTGTACAGCGTGAAAAGTCTGAGAAGAAATCTCAGGTTGGAGGAGGGAGCATTATGATCTGTGAAACGTTTCCGTAGCATTCTCCGGGTGATCTCGTCATTCTGGAAGGCACAATGGATGAACACAAGTATGCATCTATCCCTGGGGACCATGTCCACCGCTACACGCAGCTTCTTTTTCCCCGGCATGATAGTATCTACCAGAAGGACAACGGAACTTGTCACACTGCTCACAGTGTACGCGCATGGTTCGAAAAGCAGTAGGATGGGTTTACTATACTCTCTTGCTGAGCAAACTCTTTACATTAAAACCCAGTCGAGAATCTGTGAGACCACCTTCATCGTGCTGTGCCTACCATGGATCCTCAACCGAGGAACCCAGTGCAGCTGACCACGGCGCTGTAGTCGGCATGACTTCACATTCCTGTCGGTACGTTCGAGAACTCTTTCTTCATGTCTCGTAACTGTCCGCGCTGCAAAAGGCGATTAATCAGGCTTTCGACAAGTGGTCCAATGAATGTGACTGGACAGTGTGTAGTCTCATGTTAAAGGTTTAACATAGTGCCACAAGTATTACAATTAGAAATTGCCAACATATTTAGAGGCAGTGTATTTGTATTGCATTGTATGGAACTGGAGACCTAGAAACGATGGAGAGGCTTCGCCCCGCCGTAGCCCACAGTGGTACACAACCCCACAACAGGCTACAGCAGTCCACTCACTCACCGCCACCCCACGCAGAACCCAGGGTTATTGCGCGGTTCAGCCCCTAGTGGACACCACAGACTGGCCGGCATACCGGACCTCGAAACTAACCCGCCGGGTGGATTCGTGCCGGGGACCGGCATGCCTTCCCGCCCGTAAAGCAATGCGTTAGACCGAACGGCTAACCGGGTGGGCGAGGCAGTGAAACTCACAGCACGTAAATACCCAGACTATAACTATCCGGTATATGAAAATGAGAGTACTTAGCGATTTCCAGTAACTTTTAGACATAATTTCAATAAATTTTCTAAACTTTCTCTATGTTACAAGCTTAACGTTAAATATTTAACGCATTAGCTCATCTGAGAGGTAATCAGAAGATTGAAGCTTTTCAGTGGTATGATCGAGGACAGCTTGTACTTTGGCCTCCAAGCTCACCTGGCGTCCTCTGGATTTTTCTGCCTGGCATTATCTCAGAAGTGAAGTGTTCAGCATTTCCGTTCATACCGCTGAAGAACTGGAGCAGCGACATCTACGATTTTTTCAAGATTTGCAAGATGATCTACTCTGTAGGAATCAGCATGGGTTTCAAAAAAGACGATCGTGTGAAACCGAGCTCGCGCTATTCGTCCACGAGACTCAGAAAGCCAGAGACACAGGTACCCAGGTAGATGCCGTATTTCTTGACTTCCGCATGGCGTTTGATACAGTTCCCCACAGTCGTTTAATGAACAAAGTAAGAGCATATGCACTATCAGACCAATTGTGTGATTGGATTGAAGAGTTCCTAGATAACAGAACACAGCATGTCATTCTCAATGGAGAGAAGTCTTCCGAAGTAAGAGTGATTTCAGGTGTGCCGCAGAGGAGTGTCGTAGGACCATTGCTATTCACAATATATATAAATGACCTTGTGGATAACATCGTAAATTCACTGAGGGTTTTTGCGGATGATGCTGTAGTATATCGAGAGGTTTTAACAATGGAAAAATGTACTGAAATGCAGGAGGATCTGCAACGAATTGACGCATGGTGCAGGGAATGGCAATTGAATCTCAATGTAGACAAGTGTAATGTGCTGCGAATACATGGAAAGAAAGATCCTTTATCGTTTAGCTACAATATAGCAGGTCACAACTGGAAGCAGTTAATTCCATAAATTATCTGCCAGTAGGCATTAGGGGTGATTTAAAATGGAATGACCGTATAAAATTAATCGCCGGTAAAGCAGATGCCAGACTGAGATTCATTGGAAGAATCATAAGAAAATGCATTCTGTAAACAAAGGAAGTAGGTTACAGTACACTTGTTCGCCAACTGCTTGAATACTGCTCATCGGTGTGGGATCTGTACAAGATAGGGTTGATAGAAGAGATAGAGAAGATCCAACGGAGGGCAGCGCGCTTCGTTACAAGTTCATTTAGTAATCGCGAAACCGTTACGGAGATGATAGATAAACTTCAGTGGAATACTCTGCAAGAGAGACGCTCGGTAGCTCGGTACGGGCTTTTGTTGAAGTTTTGAAAACATACACTACTGGCTTTTGAAATATTTACACCACGAAGATGACGAGTTACAGACGCGAAATTTAACCGACAGGAAGAAGATGCTGTGATATGCAAATGATTATCTTTCAGAGCATTCCCACAGGGTTGGTGCCGGTGGTGACACCTACAACGTGCTGATATGAGGAAAGTTTCCAACCGACTACTCATACACAAACAGCAGTTGACCGGCGTTGCCTGGTGAAACGTTTTTGTGATGCGTCGTGTAAGGAGGAGAAATGCCTCCCATCACATTTCTGACTTTGATAAAGGTCGGATTGTAGCCTATCGTGATTGCGGTTTATCGTATCGCGACATTGCTGCTCGCGTTGGTCGAGATCCAATGACTGTTAGCACAATATGGAATCGGTGGGTTCAGGAGGGTAATACGGAACGCCGTGCTGGATCCCAACGGCCTCGTATCATTAGCAGTCGAGATGACAGGCATCTTATCCGCATGGCTGTAACGGATCGTGCAGCCACGTCTCGATCCCTGAGTCAACAGATGGGGACGTTTGCAAGACAACAACCATCTGCATGAACAGTTCGACGACGTTTGCAGCAGCATGGACTATCAGCTCGGAGACCATGGTTGCCGTTACCCTTGACGCTGCATCACAGACAGGAGTGTCTGCGATGGTGTACTCAACGACGAACCTGGGTGCACGAATGGCAAAACGTCATTTTTTGGGTGAATCCATGTTATGTTTACAGCATCATGATGGTCGCATCTATGTTTGGTTACATCGCGGCGAACGCACATTGGAAGCGTGTATTCGTCGTTGCCATAATGGCGTATCACCCTGCGTGATTGTATGGGGTGCCATTGGTTACACGTCTCGGTCACCTCTTGTTCGCATTGATGACACTTTGGACAGTGGACGTTACATTTCAGATATGTTACGACCCGTGGCTCTACCCTTCAATCGATCCCTGCGAAACTCTACATTTCAGCAGGATAATGTACGACCGCATGTTGCATGTCCTGTACGGGTCTCTCTGGATACAGAAAATGTTCGACTGGTGCCCTGGTCAGCACATTCTCCAGATCTCTCACCACTTGAAAACGTCTGGTCAATGGTGGCCGAGCAACTGGTTCGTCACAATGCGCCAGTCACTTCTCTTGATGAACTGTGGTATCGTGTTGAAGCTGCATGGACATCTGTACCTGTACACGCCATCCAAGCTCTGTTTGACTCAATGCCCAGGCGTATCAAGGCCGTTATTACAGCCAGAGGTGGTTGTTCTGGGTACTGATTTCTCTGGATCTATGCACCCAAACTGCGTAAAAATGTAATCACATGTCAGTTCCAGTATAATATATTTGTTCAATGAATATCTGTTTATCATCTGCATTTCTTCCTGATGTAGCAATTTTAATGGCCATTAGTGTACCTTCACCAAGGAGTCAAGCAGTATATTGCTCCCTCCTACAAATATATCGCGAAGAGACCATGACGATAAAATCAGAGAGATTAGAGCCCACACAGAGGCATACCGACAATCTTTCTGTCCACGAACAATACGAGACTGGAATAGAAGGGAGAACCGATAGAGGTACTCAAGGTACCCTCCGCCACACACCGTCAGGTGGCTTGCGGAGTATGGATGTAGATGATCCGGAGTTGTTTGAAATAATTCGTAACTCACTGAAGAGATGGGTGGAGTATTTCTTCCATATGTGAGGACGACATGTGAAACATCTCATTTAACAGGTACGACCCGTACAAGTGTACAGTAAACTGTCACATGTAATACATTGAATCAGTACTGTATTTCTTCTTAGGTTTTGGTGGAATATGAGTCTAATTAGATGTGCACTTACTTGGAAAGTTTAAATTTCAAATATATTTCAAACATATTATGCAAAACTTTACAACCGTGCTATAATGTGATTTCCTTTTGACTTACAAGGATAGTAATTATAACTTAATTGAATATATTAATTTTAGTGTATAAACTGAACTGTTTAAACATATTTAAATTTTATGAATAATCATTTTACACTGTTAGAAATAACATAAAATGAAAAAATATAGCTGTAATGAGAGCTGAATCCAAGCCGACAAATTGCCAGTCAGTGTTCTAGACCACACGTATGAATCTGTAGAGAGTGTTTTACGTTTTCCTATAGTCCGACCTGGTTTGCTCCTACTCACATAGTGTGAGTCAAATCGGCGAGCCTCGTTTGACGGCCTCCTGTTAGGTTTACTTGATTTGAATAGATCTAAGTAACTCTTTAAATCTCACTTTCTCATCCAAAGATTTTCTGGTAATGGGATTCCTTAGTAGATCATCTACAGAAAACATCTTCATACTAAATTTCCCCATGTACTCTCTTTTTTAATTACCCTCTTTGACTTACAAGGACCTTTTGGCTAACAAGGGTTGTAATTGTAACTAAATTGAGTACGTTAATTTTACCTATATGTACTGAACTGTTTAAATACGTTTGAATTTTATAATTAATCATTTAGAATTGCGAGGAATAAAATAAAATGAAAACTAATTGTGTAGCAACAGGAATCGAGACCGAGCCAAGAAATAACCAGTCAGTGTGCTTAACCAATCGGCGATGACGCCACTACGTCAACCAATTCTCACGAATCCTCATATTCTGTGCTTGCATAATACGTTACACGTATGACCTGGTGCAAGAAGGGATGACGTCACATCAGAGCGAACACAGTCGAAAACAGACAGCTGCGTCTCTTCTCTGAATTGATCATAATGTGGCTGACCATCATCTCAGCACTCGACACTGGATTCTAGTTTTCGTGGAGAGAGCGCCACAGAACATGTTTTCGTCCAATTTATTTGCGTAACAGACCACATCAGAAGAGAAATTACGTAATTTTAGTGGGATTCCCTGTCCACATTCTAAGAGAAATGGCATCATTTTAGTGCGATAGTTACAGTGTGCTGTAGCATATTGGCACATGATAAACGGCCGTGACTGGTTTATATTGACTAGAATAATATTTCACACTGAAGTCAGAGGCAGATCGTAACCATTTATTGACAATTATCTCGCAATGGGTTCGTTCGCGGATACATGTTTATCGGACTTTTTCTTTCTGTTATAATATTTTTCCGTCCATGTCAGCTTTTGGTGCTACTTATGACACACCCTGTATACAAATGTTGCACCTCTCAACTTGGAGTTTCAAAGGGTCGCTTGTGGTGCTTGAGTCTTAAACCAGCACTGATGTTAACTCATAGAAAGAAAGTCGTGACCATTAACACCGGAACTCAAACTGAGTTTTTAATGGCGAAGAGAAAACGTCTTGCTTCACAAAATATAAAGAAGGAAGATGGAGATCACATCCTTCGTGGCATATGGTCATGAAACATATCCACAGAAGCACGAAAGATAAAATAGGTCAAGACAAACAGGAGAATATGTACGAGTCAGTTCTCAGCGACCCTCAGCGGCAGCTGTAGCGTTCGTCTTCCAAATTTGAACGGTTTCTTTATCGTCCTACAGCATCAGAAGGGCATAAACGTATACGAATTGTGGCTAAACGTTCTAGTTAGGGGTTGGATGGGCCCGCAGTGGCGATGTTGGAGAAAGGTTCAAATTTTGCTCGCACTGCAAAGAGACTTCCTGTCACAGATTATATTTTCTCTGTAGAACAAGCAGGACAATGCCTCCCTGAAGACCAGGTGGAAGAAATAAGGCAAGAAGTGTCCCACACGTTACGTCCGGCTCTACCGCTGCGGGATACGATCACTTCTGCAGAGAGAGAGTCATTCGTTCCCCCGAATGATGATGAAGTAGTAGTTTTACCAGCTGACAAGGCGAATGCCACGGTTGTACTGACAGGGGATGATTACGAACTTGAAATGGATTTACTACTCAACGATCCGGCTCACAGAAGACTGTCTAGTGACTACAAAGAAAATATTAAGCGTAAGACACTTTCGCTGTTGAAAAAGAGCTCGTTGTCCGAAGACTTAAGTAAGAAATTTTATCCTGGTGCTGCCGTTCCGTCCAGGTTGTATGGTCTGCCTAAGTTACATAAGGAAGGGGCTCCTCTACGCACAGTTGTTAGTAATTTGGGTGCACCCACTTTTTTACCTGTCGAAGTATTTAATATCTGTTCTCTGTCCATATGTTGGCAAGAGTTAACACCATATTTCCAATCTGCTGGAGTTTATTCGGCGACTGGAATCTTTGAGGCTGGATCCTTCGGATTTGTTAGTGAGTTTTGATTTGGTACCTCTATTTACACGTGCCACTCCGGAAGAATCCCTGAGTTTGATTCGGGAAAAGCTGGATGAAGAGTTGGTGAAGCTTTGTCGTCGTTTGCTGACACCCGTATTTTTCATTTACCTGCAACATTTTTTAACAGAATGACGGAGTGGCTATCGGTAGTCCTTTATACCCATAGACGTCAATTTATTTATGGAGGAGTTCGAAGATATTGCACTGAGGACCTCGACTTTGCAACCAACGTGCTTTTGGAGGTATGTAGATGATACCTTTTTTGTCTGGCCACATGGACGTGATGCTTTCAACTGATTTTTGGACGACTTCTACTGTCTTCATCCCAGCATTAAATTTACAATGGAGGTTAAAAGTGATGCGATGCTTCCATTCTTGGACGTTATGGTTTACAGAAAACCAGATGGTTCTCTGGGACTAGAGTGTTCACTGAAAGCCGAAGCACACTGATCAGTATCTGTATGCTAAGAGTTGCCATCCACCATACCAACGCAGTGACGTCCTTAGGACTATGGTATGCAGGGCATATGCCATTTCCGACGCGGACAGTTTAACCCAAGAAATTGCACGTATGATAGCAATTCCTGGAGGGCAGCAAATATGGTGGGCGACGTATGCGCCGTGTACGGTACGGAAGCCTATATAGGACACCGATTTGCAGCCTTCGTATGAGCTCTCAGCGGGACTAAGCAGCAGCAGTAGCAGTAGCAGAGTATTCTCCTGAAGATGGCCATCAGTTCGATCGCCGAATTTGTTCATTTCCAGTTTGGGAGAACAAAGCGATCGTTAGTAGGACACCGCTATGGTGTTTGCAGATAAGCTAATTTTACAAGGGAATATGTAAGAAAAACGCAACTGAATAACCATGCGCTTGATCCACTCACTAAGGCCACAATAACTAAATCATGAAAAATAGCTTGGCAGTTGCACTTATAAAGCAAAACAATAATCCACTGGATCACAGTATGTCAAAACTAATGAATAAGTTTCTGAACCATACAGTCAAGTGAATTGTGTCTTTAGCCATGCATGTGTGATATAGTGTTTGCTCTTACCTTCTAGCCCGCTCCCATCTGTAGCAATAATCTGGATTGTGTAGCTCGGTGTACGCTCTCGGTCGAGACAACAAATGGCTGTCGCTATTTCTCCAGTGTCGGAGTCGATTCCAAAAATAGCGGATCCTGTGCGTTCATCTACAGCGTTCTTCTCAATCGAGTACTTTATCCTCGCATTGCTTTCCTCGTATGGATCGTCGTTGTCCACTGCTGTCACGTTCAAAATGAATGTACCTGCAAACAGCAAAAGAAGCACCTGCTCAGAAATCCGATCTCTTTGTAAGAACTGCTTTCAAAATTCAAAACTGCTTACAACGACTCCTATCTCTCCCCCTTTCTCTAGTGACATTCTAACTAGAGCTTCACACTTTCCAAAATGAGCGAATTTTGAGAAACATATTGATATTATGTGCACAGTTGCTTCTCGTAATAGCAGCCTTATGGAGTTTGTTGCCAACAATCAGTCCACTTTCTAAGATAACAATAACATTCTAAAGTATAAAGGTTAGTTGTACTGAGCGGAACTGCACTGCAGTATAGGGCGCTGCACGACGCCGTCAAATATTGTTTATATGCAACGAGGGACCGAGAATACAGGTGGTACAAGTGACATTTCACAAGAAAATGATCTAAATGCACGTTTGGAAAGCTAAGTATCTATCTATTCTAAGTAAAAATTAAAAGCGATTTTCCGCATAGGGCCGCACACTCTGACGAAAATGTTTAGGTCCTAAGACAATGCCTGGACTGCATTTCGGATATAACTAGTGTAAATGCAATGGCAGACAGAAAGAGAATTACTGCCATCTTTAGTGAAGGTTCAGGTACCCATTTTTCTGAAAGTACAGCAGTAGCCAAAAGTGTGTGCTATAGTGTGTACTTATAGTAATATTTAATGCTTGTTTAAATAGACTATATTTTGAAATATCTCTTGTTCATCTTGAGGCAAGATCAGCCTACTGACACAACAGATCATAAGTTTCTTGATCGTGGCCATATATATAACGTGATAAGATTTCGGTCTCTCTGAAAAGGCGAAGAAACACTTCAAACATGTATTGATTTATCAAGACGGGATGGAAGCAGTGACACAGGTCAGCGGAAATGTTTCCATAATGAAAATGAAAATAGAAAACTTCATCTCAATGAAATCCTTGGATGCCATAGCAAACGACAGAATTACTATCGACACAGGAGGCAACAGCGTACAGCGGAGGAAGACCACGCGAATCTGAATCAGTAAAGAAAATCCTCTAACAGTGTAGTTCTAGTATTCACTAAACCGTGATCATGAGTTAATAGAGCAGATTTTAAGAGACCTAGTATTGGTACCCTATCAAATCATCTTCTGTGGTCTTTCCATCAAGTTGAAATGGAAAAATTTCCAGGAGACGAAAAACTACGTCCCTCCACTTTCACACTTGTTCTGTAGCGGTATATACCATTCCTAGACTGTTGCTAACATGGGTGTAAGAAGAGGGAGTGGAGAAAAAAAAGAATGTGCTCAAATAAGAAGATGAGGAAGACTGAAAAATGTACAACACAAAGGTGCAGCATCACGAGTGTTGCACAGGAAGGCCATTCTTGAAGAGATACGACAGAGGGAACAGAGGGAAATGAATATGGTTCTACGGACACTGACTGTGAGGGGATTATAGAAAGTTACTATGAATAATGTCTTGTATATGTTGGAAGAACGCCACTATATTTTCGTTTTGGTATTTTAATTTTATTTGCTTTGATAGGCGTCATGTATAATTTTGGTATCTGAATCGATTGTGAGCGAGCAGCGATGTTGTAAGCTGTATCGCAGAAGTTAAGCTACGGTAACATCTTTGAGCTGTGCGAGGGCGTAGTGGAAGCAGACAATGTTTAGCTTGGGTAGAGAGAACTGTCGAAGTTCAGCTGTGTTAGAGTTAGGCAAGTGAGGAAGCTATGGTAATATTATGATTCAGATTTAATGTCTGTATTTATCATTTTGTTCAATCGACATGATTATGAGACTGATTTGTGAAGAAAGAAAACTAATGGAATGTCAGGTAAATACAATAATGATATTACTTTTTTTTCACTATTGCTACGCCATCGAACTAACTTGGTTATTGTACTGAAATTTGTTAGTTTTGAGAGATAGGAAAGTGTATTGTTTGGATGTTGAGAAGTTCATTAAATTTAAAATCTGCCTTGAGCACTTTTTCTCAATATACAAAAAAACACTGTAGTGTCATTTATGCGCATATTTCATTTCCTTACCAACCTTTCTCTTACAATTCTTTTTAACGGACCATCCAACCAAGTATGTTTGATAAACAGTTCGACTTGCAATTAACAGAAAACTCATTACACCTCTCGAGTGTCTTTGTGTAGATACAGTAATATGCAGCTTCAGCATAGCGTCGCGCGAGGCAGAACAGTATTGCAACGCGTTATCGAGATTTGCGTAGAACAGAGGTAAGAAGAAAAAATTATGATTTTTTTTATTTATTCAATCAGGGCCAACTTACGTTATTTAGAGACTGATTTTGTGATCAAATTTTGGAAAGCCAATTACTCTAGGTTTCATGTCCAAGTTAATTATTCAGGCAGTTTATACTGTTCAAAATTCTTGCAGCCGGATTGCTAACTTTTACAGTATGAAAGACTTTCCTTTTCATTACTACAATTAATTACTTTTACAATGCAGATTGTCTTTCACATTACGACAGCATAGGTTTAAATCGACAGTTCATTTATTATCACAGCTCAGGTTTACAGAAACAGAGTGCTTCAGTTGATATTTTTATTTATTTAGATAACCTTCACTATATTTTTATTCATTCAGATAACTTTCAGCTTTATACCCATTCATCTTGAGGTTGTTTTATTAATTTCGCTTTAATTACTCATAAATCCTTGTTTTATAATGATCATGTATTGTATTAAGTATATCATGATGTTGTACCAACACATCCGCAAAATATAGCACAGTAAATAAAACATTTTTGCAATTGTACCTGTTGTAGTCAAAAAAGTTTTGAGACGCAAGGAGTATAAGTGTTTTTAAGATATCATACAAAATAATGCAGGGGCACTACAGTCTCTAACCATAGCTACAACTGCACACAAACTGACCATTAGGAAAAAAATAGCTGATATTTCGATAGTGATTCACATACTTTATAAATAGCCATTTAATTTTGGCAGTCATTTACTCAGTATGGTTCAGCAAGTACTTGTACTACTTGTACCCTTGCCCTTCAAATCGTATGTTCCCACCAAAGTGCGTCGGCAGGGGCTAGCGTTTCCCTGGTGACGCGCAACGCCACCTACGGGGCGTCGTGACGCGGCTGCTCGCGGAATTGGCGTTCCCACCTTCAAGCGGCAGACACTAGTGGTAATCAATAATGGATCACCACTGAGGTATGGGTGGGGACCCACTAAAACATGTGGTTCATTTGATTAACTTTATCATGAATCAATTCGAAAGAAAGACGTAGATGGATGAAGAAGATGCCAGTTTTTTATTTTCTTTACGATATATTCTTTCACATATTTCCATTATTCACGTTGTCTTACTTCGCCGAAAACAGGTTTGACGAATTACCGATCATAGCTCTTCCCTATCTCACTACAGGTATGTAGCCGACAACGTTTAGAAAAGCGAGTGCCCTAGAACAAAAGCTCATTACAGCTTTTAATATTGTAACTTGCAGTATCTAACTGTAGTTTACTACAATGATGATACATTACCTTTTATGGCATTTATTTATAACTGCAAATGTGTGACAGTTGATCCTCAGTATTTGCTATACTAACAAGGGGAGGCCACGACGTTGGGATCACAGGCTTACTTTAAACTTTGTACACCTCTAGCAGGCCTAAAAACAACTTAACGTGCAGGTAGTAAGGTGTTGCCTGCAGCTCGTGGTCTTGTGGTAGCGCTCTCGCTTCCCGTGCACGGGGTTCCGGGTCAGGGATTTTTCTGGCCTGGCGATGACTGGGTGTTGTGGTGTAGTCTTCATCTTCATCATCATCATCATTCATCCCCATTACGGTCGGAGGAAGGCAATGGCAAACCACCTCCGCTAGGACCTTGCCCAGTACGGCGGTGCGGGTCTCTCGCATCGTCCCCTACGCTCCTCGGAGTATGGGACCTCATCATCATCAGTAACGTGCACTAGTCTGGCAATTCCGAGAAAATCGCAGGAGAGGTTTTACGCATCTATTATGTGGCTAATGAGTCTGCGCCTACGTACCGGATGATAAGAATTTAGGGTGGTCAAGTGGAGTCTGCACGGTAGCTCAGCGTGTTCGGTCAGAGGGCTGGTTGCCCTCAGTAGTACAAACCCGAGTAAAGGAAACAACAATCAACTGAACTGATGTCATGCGACGTCCTCCTGGACCGAACGCAACGAATGACACCGAACAAAATGAAGGGAAGTAAAAAAGAAGAAAACAAAACAAAAAGAATCCATGTATGTTCAAAGGGTTAGCTGCCCTCTGTAATAAAAACTGAGTGAATGGATCAACTGTGAACTCGAGGGGGTGTCATGGGATGTCGGCCCTGAACAAATCCAACGAACAATAACTAACAAAGAGAATAAAAGGTTGTTAGCTCCCGAGCTTCGTAAGAAAAGCGTTTATGAAACGACGGTTCAACTCTCTCTCGAACTCAGTTATTAATCTATTTTTTCATTACTGGTCAAATTATTTAATTTGTATTGCATTTGAGAGGTAATAGAAGGAAAAAAAACCACGTGTATTTGCAAGAAGTTTCAATTTATGTTCTCCGTGTTGTGTGACAAATACTGTCATGTAGTGTGTAATGTTGAGAGCACATACGATGAGTAACTGTACATTACTCTTGTGGTCTGGCACATTATGACTTAACTGTGTTACTGATTGTGAACAACGTCATTTGAATCATTATTTATCGAGGTCTGAGTTGGGTTTTCCAAGCCTATCACTCGTCCTTGAAAACTTAATTACAAGTACTAAGTAGTCAAATAATTTATAAAGTTCACTAAAGCTTCATGTAAATGGACGTGGTTTTTTTATTATATTGCCTCCCAAGTGTCACACAAATTGAATAGTGTGACCAGCGAAGAGAAAAATATAGATTAAAAAGTAGGTATTAGCGATATTTGAACCGTCGCCTCGTCTCCGAGCATCTCGCTTAGCGCTTACTCTAATCACTTGAGCGCAATGACTTCTTAGGCTCGGTATCTTCGAACAAATACATCTGTTACATAACAGATATGTAAAACTTCTCTTGCGGAATTGCAGAGTAATGCACGTTACTACTTGCACATTATGTTGATTTAAAGGCCTACTAAAGATGTACAAAGTTTGAGGCAAATCTGTGATCCCAAGGTCGTGGCCTCCCTTTGTAATATCACATGTTTTAACAGCTGTGAGTGTTAGTTATTGAAAGACTCACCAGGATAGCCGAGAGCGCTAACGCGCTGCTTTCTTGACTCGGGTAGGAGCGCTGGCCCCGGATCGAATCCGCTCCGCGGATTAACGACGGCGGACGGTGTGCCGGCCAGCCTGGATGTGGTTTTTAGGCAGTTTTCCACATCCTACTAGGTGAATACCGGGCTGGTCCCCACGTCCCGCCTCAGTTACACGACTCGCAGACATTTGAAACACAGTCACACTATTTTCACGATTTACGCTAGACGCAGACAGCTGGGGTACACTAATTCCGTCACGGGGGGTATGAGGTGGCGGCAGGAAGGGCATCCGGCCACCCCTTAACTTGACCATGCCAAATCCGTACTTAACCAGGCCGACCCTGCGCCCAATGCGGGATAAAGCGAAAGAAAAGTGTTAGTTATTGAAACAATCAGTGAACTACACTGACATGAAAGAAAAAAGGTCATGGGATAGCGATACCCCGCATATACCGATGACTGCAGTATCGCGCACACAAGGTATAAAAGGGCAGTGAATTGGCAGAGTTGTCATTTGTACTCATGTGAACCAAGTGAATAGGTTTCCTACGTGATTATGGCCGCACGACGAGGACTAACAGACCTTAAACATGGAACGGTAGTTCGAGCTAGATGCATGGAACAGTCCATTTCGGAAATCGTTACGGAAATCAATATTCCGAGATCCTCAGTTCAAGAGTGCGCCGAGCATACTAGATTTCAGGCATTACCTGTCATCACAGACAATGCAGTGGCCGACTGCCTTCACTTAACGACTGAGCCCAGCGGTGTTTGCGTAAAGTCGTCAGTGCTAGCAGACAAACAACACTGCGCGAAGTAACTGCAGGGCTCGCTGTGGAACATATGAGGAAATTTCCATTAGAACAGTGAGGAGAAATTTGGCGTTGATGGGCTGCGGCAGCAAACGACCGAGTTTTCGTGATGTCTCAGCTCGTCTGCATGGAAATCCTTGTTCTAACAGAACCTGGTAACTAAAATAGCGCAGAATAACGCCGAATGCATTCCTCCTAATGGTCCTAACATGGCACCCCGTCCATCACGTATTACCCTTCATGGAAATGGTTAAGTCCTGTTTTCAACAAACATCTCCGAAACGCAAATGTACATACCGTTATGTAGAGGCTTCTATGTCCCGGAACAAAGGATGTCTGGTGAATGAATTGAGCATTATGATTGGCTCTTACTGAATTTACCCACCAAATTACTAATGCCACCGGTGTGTAAGCACTGTCCACCTTTTTTTGATTTCTGCAGACGAGACTTTCAGTGGTAAAAAACTATTTTGTACAGATCGCCATATTGCACTGACAGTTAAACCCTGCAAAGTGGCCTACAGATCGTCAAATACAGAAAGACTCTTACTCAATTACACTGCTCTGCCACAGGATGGAAGCTTGAATATTAGATCGTGAAACAGATCTCCAACCCAGCAATATATCACCTCGTATGGTGTCGATGTAGTAAACATACAATTCGTATCCTGCGCCATACAAAATCGCCCTTTTTGCATCATTCATATAACTATCGACCGCCAGACACTTGTGCATATACCACAAAGACAGACAGCATCGTATATACTCCTCGCAGCTCTAGATATTTTCACCCAGCTGATGGTCGCAAGTCATCAGCTTCCAATGCGTGACCAGAGCGCAATCGGCGGACCAAATTCACTCTCCAAACTGTTGTACAAAGTCTGGGTCGGTTCCCCTTGGCACAAAGGCCTAATCGTATCTCGTCCCAACCTACTTCCTTGCTTGTTTTCTACACCAATCTTCAGACTCTGGGAGTACAAGAACACATGTATTTTCACATTGTTTGCCAGAATATTATACCATTTACGCGATACTTCTCGATGTCTAGCACATAGCAATTGTTGTGTCTAGGCAAGACAGCCTAGACACAATGAGAGGAAGCCGAAAGGCACGCACTTAAACTCACGCACGCTGGCGTGAGGTCTGAAACAGGATACGTTATGAATGCTATAAAGAAAAGTACGTAGCTTCTGGAATACTTAACTTTAATCCACATTTGTAGAACATCGCTCTTGATGATACATTAATAGAATCTCAATATCAATTGAATACGGCGCCTTGCTAGGTCGTAGCAATTGACTTAGCTGAAGGCTATGCTAACTATCGTCTCGGCAAATGAGAGCGTAATTCTCAGTGAACCTTTCTTAGCAACGTCGGCTGTACAACTGGGGCGAGTGCTAGTACGTCTCCCTAGACCTGCCGTGTGGTGACGCTCGGTCTGCTATCACTGACAGTGGCGACACGCGGGTCCGGCGTATACTAATGGACCGCGGCCGATTTGAAGGCTACCACCTAGCAAGTGTGGTGTCTGGCGGTGACACCACAGCAATATCATTTGCATAGCAGTATCGCTCGTGTAACATAATTCCAAAGATTTGGAATGGAAGTTATTTCTCTAGAAACACGAAACTTTAGCAAGGTGGAGCGTGCTGTAAGCCACTAACTAGAAACTTATCTCATCCGCAGAGACCTTTACGTGAAAACTTGGAAAAAATAGAGGAATCTGAAATTTTCACTCATGAAAACCGATGTCGGTGATGTAACAGATTCCAAATCATCCCCATAATTTACAAAGTCAAGTAAGGTGTTTCTCATGTCTAGAGAGCCAGCAAATGTGTCTTCTACCCGTCTTTCAACTGCTACATGTGCACACTACAATCGTTCTCTCAACTAAATAAAGGTGCAAAATGTGTAGAAGCAGTCAACCAGACAATTTACGTGGGAGGGAATAATATCCTTATTGAATCTTCTCAAATTTCCACGCATTCACGAAAGCTATCCAACACATACTAAATATTAGTCCGCTATTCGGCCGTCTAGAGGACGCAATGGTTAAGTCAGCTACATTCCTGCATCCCAACAGGCCTCTCCATTCTGACAGCTCTTGCCGTTAGCTGGAAACGTGAATCATTCCCACTACAGGTCACCAGTGCAGACAGAATCTTCAAATGGCTCATATGGCTCTAAGCATTATGAGACTTAACATCTGAGGTCACCAGTCTTCTAGATTTAGAACTGCTTAAACCTAACTAACCTAAGGATATCACACACATCCACACCCGAGGCAGAATTCGAACCCGCGACTGTAGCAGCAGTGCGGTTCCAGCCTGAAGCACCTAAACCACTCGGCCATAGCGGCCGGCACAGAATCTTTCTAGGAAACCAGCCACATATATATTTTATCACTGTTCTTACAATTAAATATTACCATCGTGGTCTCAATTGTACGATATTCGACAATGAGCAAAGTATCGAAAATACACCCTGCTGATGGCTGTATCTCTGGAAATATCTGTAACATTCTTATGACTTGACATACTTTCCCCCTTGCTATCACAGTATTCCACATCAAATCCATAACTTCTTTACGACTGATCATAGCCAGTCCCTTTGCATATGTCGGAACACACACTTGTGGGGCGGCGGATGCGTATAAGTTTGTAAAAAGAGTAATTAATCTATTGCTGGATATATGCTTGCGTGTTGAATCAGTTTCTAGCTTTTAGAATGTTGTTATTGCTGTCTTTTGCCGTTCTCAACACTGGCTCTCTATTTACTCCGTGACCCCCAGAAAGTGATTTAATAAAACTTGGAGCCAGTAAATAGATATCCTAGTGCCCACTTTACCTGAGAATGTTCTTATAGCTGCAGCTTATAGCTCTGAGGAATTAGGAGATTGTCCGGGATTTCTAATCAAAAACGGTTTTCCAAAATAGTTGAGTATATTCTGAAATTCACTGATAAACAACACAAGTATCCCTACAACCTAACAAACAGAAACAGTTCAGAGTCTAATGCGCTGATGCAACTATAAATGTCCGAATCAAATGTTAAACAGAATGCTCGCCATAATTTGATGAAAATATTTCATCAAACGCCACGCTAAATATTTGGTAGAATGTCTGTCCCGCGACGGCACGTGAAAATACGACAATACGCAAACTGAAGCTAGTTAATGAAAATCATTCCAGAATTAACACTTCACATGAAATGTTCTCATGGTTCCGCGTATCTCTAGTAACTTAATACGGCACCCGAGGCTGTTTGTAGCAGATACACTGATGCGATGCGACTACCGACACAGATGGCGTGTCATTCAGCGTCTGGAGAGAACTGGGGCCTTGCTTCCTCGCGCAGTGTTCTTATATATAAAGCCGCGGTGCGGACGGCTGAGGGAACGCCTGATCAAATCCGCTATCCCGACTAGCCGCTGGGCTAGTAACGCACCACTTCAAGTTACATAATAATTTATAGCTTCTTTGGCTGATGGCCGAAGAATCTCTTAATTTAAACGTGCATTCAGCACGCAGGTAAGTATTGATAATAAAATTTTGACGTGGCTAAGTTAAATACTTTAGGCGAGAGAATTAATTTAATTGCCCTGCACGCACTAGATGAACTCTGAACTGGCCCTGTTGAGATCCGCTATCGCTATAATTTTATAGGTATTAAAAAGAAACTTTACACATCTTCATAATCATAGCGGACCTCCAACCTATTTAAATCTAAACATCCTAGCCTTATTTACTAACCTACTTAATCTATCTTGCTTCCTTCAGTTTTGAGACGAAAACCAGAAAATCATGAATTTCCACTAAAGTCTTAATTTGTGAAATCCAAAGTACTGTTATTATTAAATCATTATGAAAGATGAATCTAAATATAAATTTTGAAGTCTCTAGCTCTTTTCTGTTGCGCCAATGATTTTTCCAGAAAAACGTCCAAATCTCGGAAATGGCTGAAGTTATCGAACTGATATTTAACACACATTAATTTAGTATTATTTCTGACATACTAGAAAAGTTTTAGGTTCTTTGCTTGATTTTTAAAGTATTGCGCAACATTTATGACGTCAGAGCTAGTTACAGCAGACTGGCTGGCACATAATGGAAACTGATGTGAATTTACAACAGCGTGAGTAGGCTGCTTCCCTACACACTCATACATTATAAGCATGATGCTCAAGGCGAACCTATCGCACATCCCTACTACTAAGTATAATACTCTGCGAATAACTGATTGCTGCCGATACGAAGTAATACTGACTGAAAATCAGCTATGGTGTGGACATGTCTCATAAGTTTTTCGCGCAAGCGAAACAATACTGAGAAAAAATCAGCGATGGGTGGACATGTCTCATAACTTTTTCCTGCGAGTGCTAGCACTGTGTCTTAGAAAGGGAAGCGTAATCGTCTTACAAACTGCTATACGTAAAAAAACACGACCATATTACTATCACAAGCGGTTTTGGTTCTACAGGTGCACACAAGTATCCATGTTAAAAGCTGTACCAGCTTTATAAATCGAGGTACGGCTTTAACTCCGAATGAAGTGGTTTTTCCAGACAAATACTGCGACACTGAATATAGACAGTGATCACCGAAGTGCATATTATCATACCAACAGTACCGTTACACGTCTCTGATGATGCAACCTTGTAATAAAATTACCGAATTGAGAAAGTGATTCGGCTAAGGAACATGGTATGAAACCAGTATTTTCAACTCCCTATTACTGCCGCTAGATATTTATCCAGTATTTGTAACACATTCTGTCTCAATGGCATGTCAAAAGTGCGGTGATATATCGACTGGAATATAGCCGAAGGTTGATTGAGAAGGCTCACAAACAGCAAATGGCGTGCTGATTGAGGTTGTAAGAAATGTACACAGGCTTTTCAGCTCTCTAGTGTTACGCTATCTGCTTGAAATGCTGTCTGGGATTTGGAATCAAGTCTTTCTATTCGACGACATATCTGCATTGGATCCAATGTAGAAGTCCTTTAAGGACTACAGCCGCCAGTGAATCATATTTCTGGCACTCTCATATCTCGAAACGAGTCATCTTTATCGAACCTGTCTGCTACAGTAAAATTTTAGATAGTCCATATGCATCTTGCAATTGCCCCTCAGACTCTGAGCTACCATCCCTCCAGCTTTGCACATGTGGGCGTCCCAATTTAAGTCGGAACTGATTACAAGTCGCAGAAAGCTGTATTTACCACCTTCTGCAACACCTGTAGAAACAGGTTAAGCTGAGTTAGTGTGACAGGTTTGTGCTTTGACCATTTGATGGAAACGACAACATGTTGTCATAGCTCCGCCAACTGTGCACCATGTTTAAGGTCAGTGCCAAACAAAGCCCGCCCCTGCAACACGGAGTAGTATAAAAGACAATACAGGAACTTGGAGAAGGACGAGGATATTGCTACTGCATTGTGGTGCTTCTCCAAACTACATACAGATACTGCAGTCCGAAGCAGATTTGCATCCTTCGGGACCCATTCACCTCTATCACTCCAACATGCTATCATCGTTATTCTGTACCACCCAACAGAGAAAAATTAGGAACTATGAAAGCTCCACTAACTTCATCCGATAGAGAACTCGATATGATTTTTACTACATCTCTCTCCTCCCATATATCGAAACAAATACAGCATGCATGGTGTCACCGAGCACATGTGACAGTCCTGTCAAATATACAGGTATTCATCCACTGTGCGGACCATTTTAAAGTTTCATCACCTTTACTGTAGGAGGATTACCGTATCCCACAGACTATACTGTGAGTCGCAAGAGACGCTCCGTGTGACCCTGTGCCGCTGTTTGAAACATTGATTTTTTTCTACTGTAACACACTTTGTACACTGCCAAACATTTTGTTTTTCCGCCACGACTTCGAGGTCTGTGTCAGATTCTAAACTGACATTAACACATTCTGATCCATTGCCACTAGCAGAAAACTGGACGTCACATGGTGTAAATCATGTTGTTACTGCTGCTACCATAACACACCACACACACTGGCTGATTTTGAATAAAAGACAGTTACAACATATGGAAACTTGAAGAGTTTGGCGGCGTTGTAGGGCGTTTCCAAACTACAGTCCGAAGGTGATTGACGACCTCTACATTTAAACTCATCTGCCACAGTGACGGAATAGCTGATGGCTCTGCATTCCGTTTCGACTGATTCCTCTTATTGTAGTCATGTACGCGATCACTGTTTCGGTGCTAGCCATCCCCAGAAGGTGTTGCCCCTCCACCAAAACTCTTTCTCTGTCTCAAACAAATGATTTCAGTCAATCATTATGTGATGACCAACAGCGTACCAGTGGACGGATGGGATGGAAAAGACACCATCAATGTACTGTGATAATAAGCATCACAGTTGATAGTGAGAACAATTTTAGCAATTTTACAGTAATTTGAACACCGACCAATGATGCAACAATGTTTCCCAGTTTCAGTATCATCGCTAAACCACCCATTTTCTACTTTGCGAGTATCTTTGCGAATGTAGATAGATGACTGTGCAGTACGTCCATTCACTGTTGTTTCTTGAGCATATACATCATCAAAGTATACCAGACAGCACTCTACATATTTCTAGCACCTCGAACGTAGTGTATAATTTACGATCTATCTCTATGCGCATGGAAGTCACAGAGCATTCTCATAGTTTTAGGGTAAAATTAGAGACTGAAAGACCCCCTCGCACTTTGGCTAACCGACCCTGCAGCACCGTTACCGGTTTAATCTGCTGATGCCCAGAAGTAGACCACTACATTCTGCGTCTCGTGAATGAATGGACCCTGTCGAGTCCTCGCCCACCCAGGTGCACAAAATTTCTGCAGATGCGCCCATGTGGAGGAGTATAGTAACAGATTTGAAAGTGTTGTAAGAGCAGGGGGGGGGGGGGCACAAAGGCGGTGTGAGGGAGAGAAACTGCCCTTTCTCCTCGCAGTGACCCTCTCGTTACGTCCACATTGCTTGTGTTACCGTGGATTTCCACAGATGAACAACAAGCTGTTGGCGGTTCCTTTTTGTGTGAAGCTAGTGCGTCCAAGTCCCACATGGCCTGCTATACTTTGGCATTCACTACAAGATCTTCATGATTACTCTGCAGTTCACGCTCAGGTGTTTGTCAGAGGGCTCATGGAACCACTTTCTTGAACATTTCACACTCGAACAGCACGTGGGAAAAAACGAGCAACTAAATCTTTCTGTGTGACCTCTGATTTCTCTTATTTTGTTGCAATGGTCTTTTTTCCTTATTGAGGTGGAAGTGAAAAAAATATTTTGACATTCGGAGGAGAAAGTCGGTGACTGAAATTTCGTGAAAATGGCTCGCATGAGTACCACCTAACTTTGCTTATCATGTCCGTGACACTCTGTCTCCTATTTAATAATACAAAACGAGCTGCTCTTCTTTGAACTGTTTTGATGGTTTCCGTCAATCCTTTATGGTAACACCGTACTGAATAGCAGTGCTCCAGAAGAGAACACACAAGTATAGCTTAGGTCGTCTCTTTAAAACTTTAGTTACATATTCTGAGTGTTCTGCTATTAAAACACAGTCTTTGGTTCGCCTTCCCCACAACATTTTCCATGTGATGGTTCAAGTCTAAATTGTTCGCAATTGTAATTTCTAAGTATTTAACTGAATTATCAACTTTTAAAATTGAGCAACGTATAATATAACAGAAATTTAGCGGTATTTTGTTACAACTGAAGTGGCTGAACTCAAATTTTTTATTGTTTAGGATCACTTTTTGCACAGTGCAGATATCTTGTCTAAATCACTTTGCTTTTCGGTTGTATCTTCTGATGACTTTACTAGATAGTAAAAGAGAGGATCATCTTCAATCTAAGAGGGCTGCTCAGATTGTCTCTTAAATCGTTTTTATAGATTGAAAGCATCTGAAGACCTGTAACACAGATACCACTTACATTTAACTAGATGACTTCCCATCAGTTACAACGGACATTGACCTTTCCGAAAGGGAGTCACGAATGCAACATCCGACCACCAAACTCCATAGACGAGCAAATCAGTTAGGTACTGCTTATGAGGAACAGTGTGAAAATCTCGGGATCGATGAAAGAAAGCATCAGGAATGATATAAAGGACGTCAATGAAACGGATCCTTCCATAGGGACATTCTTTTTCACAAATTTAGTGATCTAAAACAGCAGCTTGCAGTGCGATGTAGAACAGAACGAAGTTCTTGACAACCTTTGCCACTGCTGACACTCCCCAGGCGGTTCAGCCGGTTTCTAAAGACGTCACAGGGATGAAATCATATTGAATGTGATATCATCCCTTTGAAGTGTAGTGTGATCGCAAGTTTTGCTTTGATGTACAGGGTGGAACCACTACAGGCCGTTCGTGGCCATTCGACGAAATTTGAAAGTGATCCAAAGCAGAAAAGAGTATTTGGCCTTATTCATGGTTCAAATGGTTCAAATAGCTCTGCGCACTATGGGACTCGACTTCTGAGGTCATTAGTTCCCTAGAACTTAGAACTAGTTAAACCTAACTAACCTAAGGACATCACACACATCCACGCCCGAGGGAGGATTCGAACCTGCGACCGTAGCGGTCTCGCGGTGCCAGATTGCAGCGCCTAGAATTGCACGGCCACTTCATGACCTTATTCATCCCTCCTTTTTCGTGCTCTCCTGTGACGTACACACAGAGGGGTGTGATATTGACATGTAGTGAATGAAATGACAAAGGGGCTCTCTAAGACCCCCAGTTCGACAGCACCATTGGTGCCACTGGAGTACCTCTGCTCGGTGCTTTAAAAATGTCCATGGCTCATCCCAGTCGGCCATCCTGATTCCGGTTTTCCGTGATTTCCGTAAATCGCTTCAGGAAAATGCCAGGATGGTTCCTTTGAAAGAGGCATGGCCGACTTCCTTCCCTAACCCGATGGGACTGATGGCCTCCCCCAACCAACCAAACAACCTAAAAATATACCTGTGCAGACAGATCCATCCATCGACTCCTGCCTGGAGGCAGGACAGGCATCCCTCACCACACTCGTGTTTCCTGGTCGCGTACGAAATCAGAGGGGTGTCAAAAGAGTTGCCTATCTGGCTGGCGGGTAGAGATCGGTAGATGGGTATCTCTGTAAGTTGGCATTTTTAAAGTGCACAGGCGGTACCAATGTCGTTGCCGAACCGGGGGGTGGGGGGCTTAGAAAGACCTTTCCCGTTTTATTCAGAAGCATTTCAGTATCACATCTCCCTTACACGCGCCAGAGGACGGCGTGAAAAAGGATGGATGAAAAAACGTAAACCCTTTTCTGCTTCAGATAACGTTGAATTTTGGTCGGATGGTTTTTAACTGTCCCTACTGATTCCACACTGTATATCAAAGCAAAACGTGTGGCTAAACTGCATTCCAAAGGAATGAGATTGCGTTCAGTGGGGTTGGAGCCCCGCGATGCCCATAGAGTTAAATAGCCCGGAGTGGGGTGGAGGGGGGCGTCGGCAGAGGCAAAATTTGTCAAGGGTGTCTTCCTGGTGCATACTGCACTGAAAACTATCGTTTTCGATCGCGAAAAGTGTGAAATTCAAAATGGTTCAAATGGCTCTGAGCACTATGGGAATTAACATCTGAGGTCATCAGTCCCCGAGAACTTAGAGCTACTTAAACCTAACTAACCTAAGGAGATCACATACATCCATGCCCGAGACAGGATTCGAACCGGCGACCGTAGCTGTCGCGCGGCTCCAGACTGAAGCCCCTAGAACCACTCGGCCACAACGGCCGGCGAAAAGAGTGAAAATGAATGCTTCTAGGGAAGGGGTGATTTCATTGACGCCCTTTACGCGACCTCCTGGGGCCTTTTCTTGCCGATTCTGAGCGGCGATGTGCTAGAAATGTTTTCCTTTATCACCCTGAAGAAACCCACTTGATTTCAACGCTTGGTGTCGCGGTTCTGACCTCGATCGCAGAGGCATCAAAAGAAGGAACGAAATGTGTGTAAGAGGGAGCTGAAGACCCTCCCATCGTGTGACATGTCCTCCGTGGCGTTGGGCAGATTTGTGGGGAAATATGGTGCCACTGAGACATCATTAATCCACCTCGCATGAACTTCTGAGCTCTGGCCTTTCTTCCCGCATGTGTCGAGCCCGAGGGTCATATCACAGGGCGCCACGGTTTCGCAGCATTACAGAGGAAGGTTGTAGGCAGATTTTGTCAAATTTCAAACCTCTGCGTCGAAATGGAAGACAAGTACACGGTTTCGAAAAAATGCTCCTTTAATCGTGTTGCGCAGTGTAGATAGTAGGCAAGGAATGATGGTGTGGATATGTTCCACTGTAAATGATCCATGCGTTGGATGAGGACATTAATCTCGAAGGCTGTTTGTGGGGTTTAGGCGTCGCATCCACTTCCCTCGATTACCATAATCATCTTTAACGACAAAAATTGACTACAAAATCACTCTTGATAGGCGTTCAGAAGATCTAATTACTTATCGAACCTCATATACAGGTTGGAGGATGGCAGTAATAAACCAACACCTCTAAGTTCTTGCCCAGTGAACAATGCGGAATATCTACTTTTTCACCCCAAGGGTCAACTCCACACCTGCCGGAGCGTTCTCGACCACGTAGCCGCGGTAGAGCGGCTGTGTGAAGGTGGGCGCGTTGTCGTTAACGTCAGTGAGCGCCACCTGCACCTCGGCGAATCCAACCAGTCCGGCGCCGCCCTCGTCTTGCGCGAACGCCGTGAACCGCCACAGGGGGCGGCCGTCCGGTGGGTCGCGGTCCAGGGGCTGCAACACACATACGTAGCACTTGTAGGGGAATTCGGGGCGGAGCAGGATATCTAACATTTAACAATATTTGTCAAATAAAGGACAACAAGAAAACACTTCTTAAAGATATCAAAAAACATCTTGTAATATAACCTGACGCACTTCAGTTCAAAATCACTTAACATTGTTACGTATTTACTAAGTTTTTTCAAAGAACTGTTGCGTTCCACCCTGCCTACGGGGCAATTGTTGGTGAAATTGTTGCACAACCGTTCTAAGTATTAGGAATAACATCTTGAACTAAGACATAAGGTTATTTAATGCACAATTTATACTAAGCAATGTGGAATCTTAAAAAAAAACCGTTGACAATAAGAAAATATTTTAACGTCATTTTAAAAAGTTACAATTATTGTTAATGCTAAAAACTAAGTTCTTTTACTGTTACTTTACTGAATCCCGTTATTCATGCACTCAGTGGCGGATTTACATACAGGCCCACTAGGCACGGGCGTAGGGACGGCACCTTAAGGGAGCGGCATTTATTCATCTGTACTCATTTTAACCTTTTAAAATAACTGCGCTTACAAACGACAAAAATGTTTAATATTGTTAAACAACTTGCTAGTTTAAATAAGACTTAAGAACGAAATTCGACAATACAAGCTTGGAAATGGAAATTTAACATTGCATTTCTGTCTGGTATCATCTTCATGATTGTTCAAAATATTTTGAAGTAAGCTGTCAGGACGGCAGTCTACAATACAATGTTTCAAACGTTATTATTCAGAGAATGTTCTCGGCTTCTACTTAACCGTACCATATTTTCCCCGTGAAAATACCGGGACCCCTGAAAAGTTGTGCTAAACTAATCATCAATTTCTTAAATACTATAACATGTCTGGGCCTCAGTATGTAAAACCCGACTCTCCTTAAATTTCTTATAGAAATTATGGGAAAGTATCAAGTCAACTCTCCATTACTGTAATTAATGTGAAAGTTCTGTGGTATTCAATATCTGAGCTTTGATTTAATGACACCCGTTTAAGAAAACATGGTGATACTGGGAATGTTTCACATTTTTAAACACACGTTTTTACGAAAAGAACATAAGCAGAATATTAAATAATGTATGAAATACACTTCATAACAGTTTAAAATTTTTATTTATTTATTTACTTAGTTACTTTTTGGCGAAAAAAGAAGAAGAAACCAACTTTCGTTTGTCGCATTTATTGTGCTGCAGCCTGCACGACATCAAAATTCCCGCTCTGTGGAATCGAATAGTACGTGGCATTGTAAATTTTATATTAAACTTCTTAACTAAGCTTTTTTTCTTTGAGGAGAGGTTCCTTTTATTTTATGTTGGAACAAGTGGATGTGCGTATAGACGTAACAGCAGTGTTCACACAAATGACAACACACCACATCAACTGCCAACAAGACTACTTAAACTTTGTAGTCTGTCTGCTCGGCCCACAGAAACCGCTAAAATGTTATAAGAATAAGTGGGATAAGAGTCGATCCAGCACACCTAAATGCAACAAATTTAAACAATTATTGGCTTTTTAAATTAGAAAGACAGTGTCAAGAATCGTGACAAAAAATAAAAACACCTACAGCCGTCCTTATGATTTTATTTTATTTTGTTGCTACCAGTTTCGACGCTTCATTGCGTCATCTTCAGGCTGTTTTGATGCGGTACAATTTGATACGATCCCCATGCATAACCCATCAGTTGCCAGCATTACTGGATACGCAGATAATGTGTCAGCACTCCAACCATAAACTGTCACCCGCATCAAAACAGCCTGAAGATGACGCAATGAAGCGTCGAAACTGGTAGCGACAAAATAAAATAAAATCATAAGGACGGCTATAGGTGGTTTTATTTTTTGTCACAATAGTAAACGGCCCTCGTCCCAGAGACGTAATCCTAAAAGAATGGACATACAAAAGTGTCAAGAATATTCAGAACATATTTGCGTCCCAGCTAAATACCGGCGACACGGGAAACAGAAGCCAAAAAAGGGACTGTCCCGTTTTCTTTACGAGATGAATTCCAGAATTCCTGCCGGCCGGTGTGCTTCCACTGATCACTGAGAACAGAGAAGCAGGGGAGAATGAAATTGAATTATTCTGCATTGTCGTTCGAGTTTCACGTCGAGTAATCCGAATTGGTCAGTTCATCGCTCCATGTTTAAAGGAAAAATCTTTGTGCTCGTGAGCCGTGTTTAAAGTAAAAAGCTTTGTGCCCATGTGCGGTTTAGTACGATTGGAACTGGGTATAGTCTTTCTTTCTTTCCATTTACAATTTTTTTTGTTTTGTTTTGACTGTTGGTTGACAATTTTGTAAGTGCCTTAACATGAATAACAGTGAAAAAAGCAAATGTGCAAAATTAAGTGGGTGGGAGGGGGGGGGGGGGGGGGGGGAGAGCAATTTCAGAAATTATCGAAGGAAAGGCGAGAACGAGAAGCTAATGTTCTAAAAACTCTTGGAAGAGCAGATAAATTTTTCGCAAAAAAATGTTGCTGGTTCGTCTTCGAGTTCAAATAGTACAGATGATATTTCTGGCACTGCAGCTGTTATATAAAGAAGTACATACAGAAGAACAAACGTTAAAAATGAGGAAAAGCAAATTGATTCTGATTTCGAGTTTCACAGAAAACTAGGTGTCGAGTCAGACATTACAAAAAGAAATAACCTCGTTAGTGATGATCCTGCAGAGTGGTGTGTCAATGAATCAACAATCGACATTCTCTTACAACGGGGCATTAATCAAAATTGTAATGGTGATTTTTCTAATTCAAGAAAATCAATAGGCGATAAAACCAGGTATTGTATTTTGCCATAAACTTTTAAATGGTGAATCAACTTTGAGTGATTATCTAGTATACTCCTGTAGCACCGGGGCTGTTTTCTGTGCACCATGTAAATTGTTTGGAGGTAAGGCCGCGATTGCTACTAAAGGTATTGCAGATTGGAAAAATATTTCTAATATTTTATCTCATCAAGAGAATTCACTTGACCCAAATTTTGAGTTATTACTATTAACAAGAAAAAAGTCACTTGGAACAATAAACAATCATTTCAAGTCATATGTTGAGACAGAAAAAATGTACTGGCCTAGTGTGTTGAAAAGGGTGTTTGCAGTAGTGAAGAAGCTTACAAACCGTGGAATTCCCCTACGTGGACACGTTGAAAGATTCCATTCATTACATAATTGTCAATTTATGATGTCTCTAGAACTTATAACCAAGTTTGATTCTTTTCTCGCAGAGCACATTGAACTGATATGGAAATCCATGGCAGGGACATACAAATTATCTTTGTTCAACAATCTGTGATGAAATAATAGAGCTTCTTTCTGAACGAATAAAAAGAATTATCACAAGTGAAATAAAACAGGCCAAATATTTCTCTATAATTGTAGATTCTACTGCGGACATTTCACATATTGATAAATTATCTTTCATATTAAAATATGTTAACGAGAATGGTGAACCTGTTGACGGTTTCCTTCCGTTTTTACCAAACCCGGGACACAAGTCCGAAAACTTAGCTGAGGCCTTACTGAAAGTCCTCTCCACAAATTACATTGATATTACTGACTATAGAGGCCAGTTTTTTTATTTATTTACTCGTTCGGCATCACAGAGGTATAATTTACAATATTCTTATCACTATATACTAAAAAAGAAAACAATGTAATTCTACACTATATTAGATATGTATAGAGGCCAGTCTTACGACAACGCAAGCAATATGTAAGGGACGTACATTGGTTTGCAGGTACGTATTAAAGAACGAAATCTGAAAGCACATTATGTGCCTTGTGCAGCACATTCTTTGAATTTAGTGGGCACTAGTGCAGCAAGCTGTTGTCGGGAAGCATGTTGATTTTTCAATGTAGTGCAAATCCTTCACAATTTTTTCTCTGCTTCTACACAGCGCTGGGATAAACTTCTTTCTTTCATGGAACCAGGAAGCAAAACGCTAAAAAGTTTATCAAAAACACGTTGATCAGCAAGAGAGGAAGCGTGTGTAAGTCTACATGAAAACTGGCAGGACGTTGTCAGTTACCTCACACATATTGGCAACAATACGTTTGAAAAACCACTTGTGCGAAATGAGGCTTCTACTTTGTTGTATCAACTCAGCAGACTAGAAACAGAATTCATGCTGACACTTTGGAAGGACATACTCCAGAGATTTAATAGTGTAAATCTGAAATTGCAAAGTGTAATTATTGATACTAAAATAGTAGATGAATTACATGAATCACTTTTAGGATTTATTGCATCTATTCGTGGTATGTTCGACTATTACGAAAATAAGTCCATGGAGATTGTGACTGATATAGACTTTGAATACACCTATAAAAATCACGAAAACGTGAACTTCATGATGACGAAGAAGCAGACTCTGAAAAATCTGGAGGCGAGACATTTCTCCCAGTACTCGACAACTTGTACGCCGAATTAGTGAGGAGGAAGGAAAGCTATAGAACACTGTTGGACTCCTTCACAGTTTTTAGTGATCTTAAGAACAGTTCATCTGACGATATTGCTGAACGTGCAGCAAAACTCCAAGCATCATATGACACAGATTTAGAGCTTTCCTTCCGTAGTGAATGCGTACATTTGGCGGAACTTTTCAAATCTTCTGAGAGTAGTGATGTACCACACGAAATCAGTAAATTTTTACGAAAAGAGAGATTACAGTCCGTGTTTCCGAATTTTGACATTGCTCTTAGAATATTTCTATGTATGGCACTTAAAAATTGTTCAGCAGAACGCTCGTTTTCGGCTCTTAAAAGACTGAAATCGTACCTAAGTATTAAGTTGTCTGAGGAGAGATTGATTGCCTTGTCCATTCTTCACATCGAAGCCGACCTTCTAACTGATAACCGTCTGAACTGCCGTCAAAGACAGACGCATACTTTGCTGACTGGTGAGTTTGTTTATTTATTCATGTTAGTCTTAAAAATTTAAGAGTATACTGTGATTTTATTATAACTTGGAGCACATTCATTGGATTTACAAACTACGTATGACCTGTTTATTTTACAATTGTCGATGGAAGAACGCGGAACTTATCTTTGCTTACGTGCAGATGTGACCGAAGGCATCCGACAATACTAAACAATACCCGAATGACCCAGGCCGATCGGCGCTGTACGTTCAAGTCATACTGATACTGTAGCATATTATAACTGATGTGTATTCTTGGGGTGTGCTGAAATGTATAGCTACCGCGGAAATATACGTTATCGGGGAGTAGGTTCAGATGAAAAAGTGTTAATAAATAACGTAGTTCAGTTCTGTTGATAAATACGTAAAAGCTTTGCTAATACCGTTAGATAGAGCTATGGTGAGAGCAGTAGCTGCAGTACAAAACTGTTTAGCCCTTACATGGATTAAAGGTACTGTGTACACTTATTATGCAGCATCTAGTTACACAGACCCTAATGCTTTATACGTTAACTATTAGATTATAAAACAAATTTGATTTTTCCACACTAGTCTGTAAAATTATGTAATAGCAAATCCAGTTCTGTGTTTATTGGTCTGTATTTAGTTGTTAATTCGTGCACCGAAATCTCGATTTCATTTTCATTTCTTACGCTTTCCTATAGATTCATGTATTAATATCGAACGTGTTTTTTTATCTGCTACACATTCAAGTTATTAGATCGTAAAACGACAGTTTAATTTTAGTTTTGAACGCATCTCTGTAAACTACGTATTAATTTGTGATGTATGACAAGTTCCCTTCAATTTTTAGATCGTAATACAACTTTTTTATTTTCATTTTCAGTAGTTTTGTGTAAAAGAACATATTAAAAGTGAATGTATAACAAAAATCCGTTGTCTCCTACACGCTCTGCTGAATTTTTAGGCCATAAAAGAAAAGTTATTTTCCTTGTGTTCGTTTCTGTTGTCTTTCGACGGAGGAATTTGCTATCACAATGCAGTTTTAAGTTTGTTTTATCCGCTGCCGTACACCAAGTACAGTACAGGAACCATATTACATTTTGATTGAGCGCGACTAGATCGCTGACGTGTCCTTCAGAACAACTAATAGGAGAGCACAGAAACAGCTCACAGCGCTCCCACCCAAAACGGCAATTGTTAAGTGATCGGGCAATAGTTATTATTTAAAACATGTTTTTTTTTGGGGGGGGGGGGGGGGGAGTTGGCGCATATAATATGGTGTGCTTAATGGCGCAAAATTTTTAAATCCGCCACTGCATGCACTAGATGTATTTTCTGGCTTGGAAATAGACAACTTAGGATGATGCCTGGTAATAAATCCTACAATCCAGCTCTGCACAGCTAGACGAGTTTCTTTGTCAACTACGTGTGGCAAGCGTTTTCTTTCTGCTATCTGATAGGCTAATAGTCTGGGAATGGGATGTGTCAGCGTTGGACTAAGCAGTCTTATGTCCATTGACTTCAGATACGGTATCACCTCATTTTCGTGTTCTGCAATGAATACATTTTTAACTTTCCCATCTGATTTGTGAACTCCATAGTTGAAAATATTCTTAGCCTTACGAATGTATCTTTCCAACATTGATTTGGGTACGTTAAACTCCTTAGACGTTTTTGAAACTCTCATTTTAGAAGATAAAGTGGCTGGAATTGCCATTTCTATTGATTTAATATCCAATTACGGTCGTCAGTCTTTGTAATGTAATTTCACACCATCTGGAAAATCAAGGAAGGAAAAAAAATGTATAGTTTGAAACATACTTGCATCAAAAAACTGAGGGGCAGAACATTGCGTCCCAAGTGCTCATTTCAGGATAGCAACTTTTGTTTAGCATAATAACACGGATTTAAACGTATTATATAAGAAACGTGCAGCGGATGGCGTGCAGTTTAAGATTACGTGCCAGCATGTCAGTTGAGGACGTACAATTAAGAATTAACGGCTTATCCTGCCTGATAAGAACACAAATCGTAGCGTGAAGGGCACCCGCTCACTTGCAAGTCGCACTCCAAGCAAAGTGACTGTCGCACCTTCCATTCCATTCAGAGACATAGTTACATGTCACTACAATAACACAGTCTAATACATACAGTCACGACACTCTCAGGCACTTAAGCTGTTATCTTTCGCCAGCTGGTGCGACACTAGAACTCCAAACGGTGAGAAAGCAGAGAGTCACATGCTTTGTAAGGATGATGTTTGTTTTTAATTGATGAGGATGATGTTAGTGTTTAACGTCCCGTCGACAACGAGGTCATTAGAGATGGAGCGCAAGCTCGGGTGAGGAAAGGATGGGGAAGGAAATCGGCCGTGCCGTTTCAAAGGAACCATCCCGGCATTTGCCTGAAGCGATTTAGGGAAATCACGGAAAACCTAAATCAGGATGGCCGGAGACGGGATTGAACCGTCGTCCTCCCGAATTGTTTTTAATTATTTTCTACTTAATTGAGGAAATAGTTATTATATTTTGCGATACATGTGTTAGTAAATAACCAGTAGACATGAATTATCGTGAAGTACATGTAAAAGCAGCCGAAACACACCGATTCAATAATATAAACTACAATTTATGTATGAAGAAATACTTTCAAATATGTATTTACAGCTTATTCAGCTGAAAGCAAGAGAATATCCACACATATTTCATTCATGAGAGGCGTATACTTCAGTTGTTGTCTGTTCTTATTAACATAGGTTCCGCCCCGATAGCTGAGTGTTCAGCGTGACGGATTGCCGTCCTATGGGCCCGGGTTCGATTCCCGGCTGGGTCGGAGATTTTCTCTGCTCAGGGACTGGATGTTGTCTTCTTCACCATTTCATCCCCATCCGGCGCGCAGGTCGCCCAATGTGGCGTCGAATGTAATAAGACCAGCACGAAGACGGCCGGACCTGCCCCGCGAGGGACCTCCCGACCGATGACGCCAAACGCTTATTTCCATTTCCATTAACATAGGCATCTTCCTTGACATTTAAGAAAATCTTGTGGAGTCTAATGATTCGCCAATTCTTACGCTTTACTGGAATTTCTAACATACTAATATTTTTCTAAGTGTGCTTACTTTTTCTTCAAAAGTGAATTTGTTGAAGATTCTTGACGTTTGTGACCCAGATTTAGCAGCAATTGTGGGATTACTATGTTCTGTGTTGGGAAAAAGTTTTATTGCTTTTGACGATTTATTTATCACGTCCGTGTAGTTCTCCCTTCAGCAGCAGTTGTGGTGGCTTATTTGGTTCGTTAAATAATGTATGTATTACGTTTCACAAAGGTTTCCTACGTTCCACATTCACTGATTTGGCTGAAGGTGTAGCGAATAAAGCTCTGCTTCCTTGGGTAGATACACGATGTCTTTCTACAAAAGATCAGGTCTTCTAGTGTTTACTTGCAATTTTTTGTTATTACAGGAAAACGACATTTTTCAATACATGTCCCGTATGTTACAAGAGAATCGTAAATAAACTATCCTGTAATTTACGGTCTCCTATCTCCCAGAGCCCTTAGGAAACAGAATAATGACGGATGTGAAGTCGTTTTTAGTTATTGTAGATTTTTAAGGCACTACATACGCTCCATGCTGTGAAAACTATGCTACAAATCAGTATAAACATTAATATTCGCACTCGTCCGATAACATATTCAGAAGTGTCGCTTTCTGGCCGCTTGGGGTGCTGTTGTGCAACGGGTAACAAAAACGAGACGGAATGTCGTGACAGTTATGTTATACTGTGACAATAGGTTACAGTGTTCTCCAGGCGAGGAAACAGCATAATTCCGTTGTCGCTTCGCTAACTCGTTCTGTCCCGACCTCCCTACCACACGTACATACTGATTATTATGAAGACGCCTGAAACACTATGAACGATTAATACGCCAGCCAACCTTACACGACTCATTATTGTGATCAGCACTACTGTGTAAGAGTTTATCTTTCCGCAGAAGCATTTACTAGCTTTACAGAAACTATTTTATTCTCTGTATTTCCTGTAATACACCGTTAAAAAAATGAAAGGAGGAGAAAATATTCTCTGCTAAGGCCCGGATACACGGGAAGATTCCAGCTGCGTTACATCATGGTCAGACAGAGATTACGATATCAGATACCGGACTTCAAGGCGTACCCAGGAGCAGTTATTAACTCAGCCACTATTTACTAATGATGACAAGTAGACAGAAGTTTATGAGAATTGTCTGGAAGAATCAATGTGGAAAGAAGTGGGACACTGAAGTATTGTGGGAGGAAGCTGCGTTTGAAATTTTCTGAGGCTGCAGATACTGTAATAGTGAAGACCACAAAAGAGTTGAGTTGAAGGATAGACGTCTTGAAAAGGGGCAATAACAAAAACTGGACTGACAAAAATATGTACAAGGAAGGTGATTTTGAAGAAAGCTTCGGTAACAGAAGAAATACTTCAACTGCTCGACGAAAGAAAGAAATGCAAAAAAGGTTCAGGAAAACACAGGAATACAGCAATATAAATCACTATGAGTCGAATAATCAGAAAGTGCAGAGATACCAAAGCGAAATGGGAGCAGGAAAAATGCGAAGAACTCAAAAAAAAAAGAAAAAAACGCCCCTAGCGTTCAATCAGCATACCGAAGAAACAATGGCGAAAATAAAAGACGGGGTAAGGAGTGGTTCAACATATATGGAAGGTCAAAGAAACTTTAGGAGACATTAATAGCAAAGACGTCAGTATTAAGAGAGGAAGAGGAGAGAGTGGATAGACGGAAAGACTATACTGAAGGCTTCTACAAGGGGGAGCAACTGTCTGTTGAGGTGATAAAAGAAGAAATGGGAGTAGATATGGAAGACGTAGGGGACTCAGCATTAGAGTCGCAGTTTAACAGCCGTTTGGGAGGTATTGATAACATGCTTTTGTAATTTCTAAAATCATTGGTAAAGGTAGTAACCAAACGAACAGTGGAGTTTGTGGAATTTTTGAGTCTGGAGGCATACCATCAGACTTTGACAGAAACATCTTCCACACAAACTAGAAGATAGCGAGAGTAGATAAATACGAGAACTATCGCATATCTCCAAGGCTCATGCACTGAATTTGGGAGAAAGAATAATATACAGAACAATGGAAAAGAAAATCTAAGAGCTGATATATAAAGACATCTGGTTTCTGGAATGTTACAGGCAGTAGGGAGAGAGTTCTGAAGCTGCTCTTGATAACGGAAGCAAGACAATAAAAATCAAGAGACGTACATTGGTTTTGTTGACCTAAAAAATATTGTAAAACGGTGCAAGATGTTCGAAATTCTTATAAAAATGGGAGTAAGTTGTACGGAAAGCCGGCTAATAAACAATGTTGGGTATCAAGAGGGAAAATAAGAAAGGAAGTGGAAGAAAGAACTGCTCGGATTAAAAAGCATGTAAGACAGAGAAGCAGTTTTTCGCCCCTAGCGTTCAATCAGTATACCGAAGAAACAATGGCGAAAATAAAAGACGGGGTAAGGAGTGGTATTAAAAGGACATCAGTGATAAGCATACTTTTATTTTCAGTGTCTGATTGACGGTTTTATCATTCGACGATAATGATTTTGTATTTCGCCTAACATGAAGCTGTGAGTACGTGACATCTTCTTACCTGTGTGTTGTCGTTAACATTTACATCAATCAACAGATTCGTGTTTCAGCCAATAATTTTACTTATGTATTATCTTATTGGTATATAAGAACCTGATGATGATCAGTCGACCGACACTGATTGTGTAAATATAGAATTTTACAAGCAGCTCAAAGTGGTAATATTTTTCAGTAGTACACTCCTGGAAATTGAAATAAGAACACCGTGAATTCATTGTCCCAGGAAGGGGAAACTTTATTGACACATTCCTGGGGTCAGATACATCACATGATCACACTGACAGAACCACAGGCACATAGACACAGGCAACAGAGCATGCACAATGTCGGCACTAGTACAGTGTATATCCACCTTTCGCAGCAATGCAGGCTGCTATTCTCCCATGGAGACGATCGAAGAGATGCTGGATGTAGTCCTGTGGAACGGCTTGCCATGCCATTTCCACCTGGCGCCTCAGTTGGACCAGCGTTCGTGCTGGACGTGCAGACCGCGTGAGACGACGCTTCATGCAGTCCCAAACATGCTCAATGGGGGACAGATCCGGAGATCTTGCTGGCCAGGGTAGTTGACTTACACCTTCTAGAGCACGTTGGGTGGCACGGGATACATGCGGACGTGCATTGTCCTGTTGGAACAGCAAGTTCCCTTGCCGGTCTAGGAATGGTAGAACGATGGGTTCGATGACGGTTTGGATGTACCGTGCACTATTCAGTGTCCCCTCGACGATCACCAGTGGTGTACGGCCAGTGTAGGAGATCGCTCCCCACACCATGATGCCGGGTGATGGCCCTGTGTGCCTCGGTCGTATGCAGTCCTGATTGTGGCGCTCACCTGCACGGCGCCAAACACGCATACGACCATCATTGGCACCAAGGCAGAAGCGACTCTCATCGCTGAAGACGACAGTCTCCATTCGTCCCTCCATTCACGCCTGTCGCGACACCACTGGAGGCGGGCTGCACGATGTTGGGGCATGAGCGGAAGACGGCCTAACGGTGTGCGGGACCGTAGCCCAGCTTCATGGAGACGGTTGCGAATGGTCCTCGCCGGTACCCCAGGAGCAACTGTGTCCCTAATTTGCTGGGAAGTGGCGGTGCGGTCCCCTACGGCACTGCGTAGGATCCTACGGTCTTGGCGTGCATCCGTGCGCCGCTGCGGTCCGGTCCCAGGTCGATGGGCACGTGCACCTTCCGCCGACCACTGGCGACAACATCGATGTACTGTGGAGACCTCACGCCCCACGTGTTGAGCAATTCGGCGGTACGTCCACCCGGCCTCCCGCATGCCCACTATACGCCCTCGCTCAAAGTCCATCAACTGCACATATGGTTCACGTCCACACTGTCGCGGCATGCTACCAGTGTTAAAACTGCGATGGAGCTCCGTATGCCACGGCAAACTGGCTGACACTGACGGCGGCGGTGCACAAATGCTGCGCAGCTAGCGTCATTCGATGGCCAACACCGCGGTTCCTGGTGTGTCCGCTGTGCCGTGCGTGTGATCATTGCTTGTACAGCCCTCTCGCAGTGTCCGGAGCAAGTATGGTGGGTCTGACACACCGGTGTCAATGTGTTCTTTTTTCCATTTCCAGGAGTGTATCTCAATCGGAGGTGTGTCCTGAATTTTGCATAATTTTGATCATCTAAACTCCTCAGTACATCTGTTCGTTTGAGAAGAGCCTCTATTAGTGACCTACCTTGAGTACAAAGACGTCTCCCGTGGTGGGATCAACGCGGAAGTACCCCTCACTGCCGGACCCTTCTGGGGCAACGCCCGGCCCTGATATGGAGTACACCACGTCCTGAGGGCGGCCCACGTCGCCGTCCACGGCTTTCACCTGTAACACAGAGGACACCGTACAAAAGAGCCGTCCGTTGCCATCGCAGCAGCAGCATAACGTTCGCTGTGCAAATAGTCGTGCGCTGCTATCACACCTATAATTTGTGCGTTGTACAATTCGTCGTGAGTTGAAACAGTGGTCGCCTTTTGAATTTTTAGAAACGATTGCTAGATTGAGGCTTGAGGAATGACATTACTGTTGCCTTTGAAAAGGTAATTTGCTATAGTTCAAATAATAAAAGGTCAGACAGTGACCGAGTAGTTTGGTAAAGTTGGCGTTTAATGGGACAAGTCTTGAAAAAATGGAAAGTTCACAAGAAGTAATTCATTTGTCGATTATTTAATGATTTTTAAAAGTCTAATTCACCCAGATTGCTTCGAATCCATTCATTCTACTTTTGGTAATGAATCACGTCGAAGAAGCCGCGCGGAGTGGCCGCGTGGTTAGAGGCGCCACGTCACGAATCGTGCGGCCCCTCCAGCCGGAGGTTCGAGTCCTCCCTCGGGCATAGGTGTGTGTCTTGTCCTTAGCGTTAAGTTACTTCAAGTAGTGTGTAAGTCTAGGGACCTCAGCACTTTGGTCCCTTAGGAATTGTACATCTACATACATACTCCGCAATCCACCATACGGTGCGTGGCGGAGGGTACCTCGTACCACAACTAGCATCTTCTCTCCCTGTTCCACTCCCAAACAGAACGAGGGAAAAACGACTGCCTATATGCCTCTGTACGAGCCCTAATCTCTCTTATCTCATCTTTGTGGTCTTTCCGTGAAATAAGTTGGCGGCAGTAAAATTGTACTGCTGTCAGTCTCAAATGCTGGTTCTCTAAATTTCCTCAGTAGCGATTCACGAAAAGAACGCCTCCTTTCCTCCAGAGACTCCCAACCGAGTTCCTGAAGCATTTCCGTAACACTCGCGTGATGATCAAACCTACCGATGACAAATCTAGCAGCCCGCCTCTGAATTGCTTCTGTGTCCTCCCTCAATCCGACCTGATAGGGATCCCAAACGCTCGAGCAGTACTCAAGAATAGGTCGTATTAGTGTTTTATAAGCGGTCTCCTTTATAGATGAACCACATCTTCCCAAAATTCTACCAATGAAGCGAAGACGACTATCCGCCTTCCCCATAACTGCCATTACATGCCTGTCCCACTTCACATCGCTCTAGAATGTTACACCCAAATATTTAATCGACGTGACTGTGTCAAGCGCTACACTACTAATGGAGTATTCAAACATTACGGAATTCACACACATTTGAACATTTCACCGTCCAAGAAGACTGTTTACAACTGGTTCACAGAATTTCGTTGTGGTCGTGTTTCAGTCAGCGATATACCAAGGCATTTCAAAAAGTAAGTTACGCATGTCGTCCCATGCTAAGACCATTGCGCAAGAAAGAGTGGCTCATTGTCAGAAGAGAGTACGTGATCCGCGCTGACATGAGAATAGCATAATCTCCACGTCAGATGATTGCTTCTACTTAACCATTTAACAGACTCGCATTTTTTCCACCGTGACTAATTTTGTAAGCTAATCACATCATCAGTTACAGCACACTCCTGGGGCTGGGAAATGTGGCCACAATGGTCTGGTGGAACGAACTATCACAGGTGCAATGCGTGGGTTCAGGCATTTACTTTTAAGAGGCACAAACAGATTTACTTTACCTCTGGTAACCTCAAGAGAAAGACGTTTTAATACAGAATCCGCATTAAACATCACGTTCCTTCATTAACAACCGGGCAGAGCCGGTTTACGTTGGGAAATGACATAGGTGGGAGTCATGGTAAACAGAAATACTGTCTCCAGTAAATTTACTTACATTAGAAAATTTTATTTTATTTGATTTAAAGGAACGGGGCTCTTATTTTTCTTGTACTTGATTGTACTAGAGACGTTGAAAAATTTGGTGCTGGACTGTGATTCGAATTCGTATCTCATCTTTCGAGAATCTGAATCTCTCGGAACAGTATAGTTCAATCATTTCTTTCCTTTTCCCAAGACTGCGATCTTCTCTAGGTCTCCTCCAAAGGTAAGTATCTGGGTCCGAATCCCGATCCAGTACAAAAATATTCATTATTTCATTTCAAGCCCTATCACGTGCATACCAATCTGCTAGTGAAAATTAACGTGCATTTTTAATGTCTGTTCATGTGTTGCCAACAATCGCAATAGGTGTCGTTATTTCTGGTCAAACAAGCACACATCTTACTGTTGGTGAGTAAGCAAATGTTACTTAAGCTATGTTCGTGGATGATAAAGATGGACGGTAGGTGTACGGTTCGATTGTCGTTCAGGCACAAAAATTGGTATCCTTATTTTAGATTCAAACATCTAGCAGCTTGTAAGAAAAACCGATACGGAACATTTGATTTTACTTAGTTAACAATCCGTTTGCGTGCTAGGTTCGTATCTCCGTCACATAACTTAACATCATACGCTTCATCTTCAAATGCATGAGGACTTTGTCCCTTCTGAATGGAGGTATATCACACATCTTTCGTGGTTAGTTAACAGGGACAAAAGGGTCTTTAAAGTAGTCCCGGTTTATTACAAAAACTGCCGTCCTTTTTTTTTCAAGTTTAGATTTGGTTACTGATATTGACGAAAATTTCTAATTCGTGCCTCTTCATGACTAGTCAGCAATATGATATGATTAGAATAGATAAGATAAATACTTGTTCCACAGATCATAAATACGACATTTCGTAATGAGTAGAACGTGTCATTTTAATGAAAGATTTCTTTACATACCGTGATTCAGTGTCTTTGCAACAATTTTTTACCCTCGCTCTCTCTCATTCTTTTTTATTTTTATCTCTCTCTCCCTCACACTCTCTCTCTCTTCCCCCCCCCCCCCCCCCCCCCCCCCCCCCCCCCCCCCCCCCCCCACCCCCCCTCTCTCTCTCTCTCTCTCTCTCTCTCTCTCTCTCTCTCTCTCTCACACTCTCTCTCTCTCACACACACACACACACACACACACACACACACACACACAGTCTTTTTTTATTTTTATTTGTTTGTTCTGCTCGACCATCGGTGAGACACGAAAACGTTCGTCAATGATTTTCTTAGTTTTGAGTACACTTACGAAAGATATATAAAAACAACTATGAGAGTTACTGATTTATGAAGCTTAGTTTGCAGTCAGTTCTGAGTATTATTAGTGACTACACTCCAGTCCCTAAACCCATTTACAGACATATGAATCAGACGGATTACGTATTTCAGGCCGTAGCAGCCGCGTCTTTGAGACGCCAGCTATGGTCACTTCCCAGCCCGCTGTAGGAACACATCGGTTCGTCTTCTTCCTGCTGGTAATGTAACTGAGATTTGGCAACAAGGCAAGGTATATTTGGCAACTCTGTGATCGATGAGTTACTTCCTGGTGTGCACGGAATTAAGCCTCGAAGTTCACTTGATTTTTCCTGTCATTTACATTGAATAATCTGAGTTATTATTAATGCTTGAGCTGTAACAAAAGATTTAACTTTACGGTTTTCAGCACAAGAAAGTCGTTGCACTTGAAAATATCATCTAATCTCGTCCTTTAAATAGCGGTTTACGAGTTCTAGCCACTACTGATCTCGTAAGAGGAGACGTAGATGCATGCTTCTTCCCTAGCTCTGTGGAAACGTGCTAACCTGAGAGAAAGCGTCTGTTATGGTTTGCGGTTCCAGTCTTGGTGACTGTTACGTTTTTATCCCTTGTGTGAAAGAGCTACAAGGAGTCAGATCACACATCGATAAGGAAATGGTAAGAAAATACTTTCGGCTCATAGTGCAATGGTGAAAAACTTACAATGCTGCACAAAAGGTAACGCCTCTTTCCACAGCTGACAAAGAAATTTTGGATTTCTAGGAATCGGCCTTGGGAGAGCCAGTCCTGACAAAACTCTACCATCTGGTGAGCAAGATGTATGAGACAGGCGAAATACCCTCAGACTTCAAGAAGAATATAATAATTCCAATCCCAAAGAAAGCAGGTGTTGACAGATGTGAAAATTACCGAACTATCTGTTTAATAAGTCACAGATGCAAAATACTAACACAAATTCTTTACAGACGAATGGAAAAACTAGTAGAAGCCAACCTCGGGGAAGATCAGTTTGGATTCCGCAGAAATGTTGGAACACGTGAGACAATACTGACTCTACGACTTATCTTAGAAAATAGATTAAGGAAAGGCAAACCTACATTTCTAGCATTTGTAGACTTAGAGAAAGCTTTTGACAATGTTGACTGGAATACTCTCTTTCAAATTCTAAAGGTGGCAGGGGTAAAATACAGGGAGCACAAGGCTATTTACAAATTGTACAGAAACCAGATGGCAGTTATAAGAGTCGAGGGGCATGAAAGGGAAGCAGCGGTTGGGAAGGGAGTGAGACAGGGTTGTAGCCTGTTCCCGATGTTATTCAATCTGTATATTGAGCAAGCAGTAAAGGAAACAAAAGAACAATTTGGAGTAGGTATTAAAATCCATGGAGAAGAAATAAAAACGTTGAGGTTCGCTGATGACATTGTAATTCTGTCAGAGACAGCAAAGGACTTGGAAGAGCTGTTGAACGGAATGGACACTGTCTTGAAAGGAGGATATAAGATGAACATCAACAGAAGCAAAACGAGGATAATGGAATGTAGTAGAATTAAGTCGGGTGATGCTGAGGGAATTAGATTAGGAAATGAGACACTTAAAGTAGTAAAGGAGTTTTGCTATTTGGGGAGCAAAATAACTGACGATGGTCGAAGTAGAGAGGGTATAAAATGTAGACTGGCAATGGCAAGGAAAGCGTTTCTGAAGAAGAGAAATTTGTTAACATCGAGTATTGATTTAAGTGTCAGGAAGTCGTTTCTGAAAGTATTTGTATGGAGTGTAGCCATGTACGGAAGTGAAACATGGACGATAAATAGTTTGGACAAGAAGAGAATAGAATCTTACGAAATGTGGTGCTACAGAAGAATGCTGAAGGTTAGATGGGTAGATCACATAACTAATGAGGAGGTACTGAATAGAATTGGGGAAAAGAGGAGTTTGTGGCACAACTTGACAAGAAGAAGGGACCGGTTGGTAGGACATGTTCTGAGGCATCAAGGGATCACAAATTCAGCATTGGGGGGAGCGTGGAGGGTAAAAATCGTAGAGGGAGACCAAGAGATGAATACACTAAGCAGATTCAGGATGTAGGTTGCAGTAAGTACGGGGAGATGAAGAAGCTTGCACAGGATAGAGTAGCATGGAGAGCTGCATCAAACCAGTCTCAGGACTGAAGACAACAACAACGACAACAGGAATACATAACTTTATTTATGAAATGCCACATTTGCATACCACTTGAGTATGACACAGCATACCAATCAAACACAGACTCAATCGAAATCTAAATGATTAGTATTTTACTAATTCGTGCCAATAGAGGCACGCTTGTGTACACATACTCAGTTTTATTGAAACAGATTTTCGTCGTAAGGTTATCGTGGGTAGTTTCCGGAAGGTTTCTTTTAGTGTTGTTAAAACATTAGTTAACATGAGAGAGAAATTAATTATCAACGATATATGCGAATTCTCTGATGTTATCTGTAACAGTCTAAGAATGCACATACAGTTTATTGATTACGTGCATGTAGAAAACGTGTACTGAGTTAAAGTTGTCAAACAAGGTTTTATGAAGAATAAAATGACACTTCCACACGGCAGCTAATGTAGAAAATAGTTTTCCGACGTATTTTGGCACGATGCACTCTCCCCATACATAATACAAAAGTTTCGAGATGTATCTGCTGCCTGGCCATCTATTAACAAAATGTCGCAGAAGTTAGCGCTTTTTCCACATGCGACTATTTTGGGTTGAGAAGTGAAGGGAATTACGTTCAAAGTTCCATTAGATCGATAACTTCAGTAGACAGCAGGATGGTGTTTTAAAAAATGTAGTAGTGAATGTACCCAAACTCGCGACGTATTCTCAACAGTGCGCGTCGCTTTCCGTTAGGCTACTAGCTGACGCGTAGCTACAACACCTCCAGAACTCAACAACAATTCCTCCAGAACTTGCGCATTGCACAGTGCTGTGAGATAATGCATATGGCCGGATCTAGACTTCTGAGAGACAGACAGTTACAACTTTTCTTTTGCATTGCACGACGTTATTAACAAACAGGTAGCGCAATAGAGTAGCTCAAGTCGAAAGGAACACTTCCTGTTTAAATTTCTGCATCCTACACTGTTGGCAGTTCTGTGTAGGTGTCAGTTACGTGATTTTATTTCGGTGATTACAAAAGAGTCGAATGTATGCACTGGGTAGCCGAGGCAGCTAGTTCATGGTGATTCGGTCAACCAAGTAAATGAATGTACTGAACATGCTGCAAACCATTACAGGGAGTCTGTGTGTCAGAATTCTCATCCAGTGTGGCGCAACATTGTTATGATAGAATAATGAGTGATACAGCAGAGAATTTGGTGGTCTCTTGGAGTGATGCTAGGTTCATATATCTATGGTCTGGGTTGGATTCCAACTTCTGTCAGTGATTTTTGATAGGGAGACAGAGATTCCATTCTATTCTGGCTACACCAGGTGAAGAAGATATAATGGCATTGTGGTCTGAAATTCACATTAAAAATGGTACTCCTTCTCCACCAAGTAGACGTTAGGTTGAGCCACAATAAAGTCTGGAGTGGCGACATGTAGAAACTCTATCACCGGTAACATTTCTTATACTAGTTATTTATTTATAGTGACGAAACAAACGCAATGTAGGGTCACAGGACACTTATTCCATCTTTTATTAGAGCTTCTGTATGTCAATAAGATCGGTTCTGATCTGGGAATGCAACCCAGACCGCCCTTAACGCGGAATTTGATCCCTTCGTGACAATACAGCTCGACTGCAATTTATTGTTTGTTCAAAACTGCAGATTCCTCAACATCTCCACATATTGCGCGTGAAAGGATTCGAATCCTGGCCTGGCACTGAAGCTTTCATTATGTATTATCAAGCTCTAGCATGAGAACACCTATCTGCTGGTGGGTAATAATTTTGGTTTTTAATGTATTTTCATTCGTTGTCAGCACTAACTTTATTTGACGTTTTTGAGTCCCAGTGAGACACAGAACTGTTTGCGAAATCATTGTAAATTCAAGGATGTTATTCCGAGCTGCTGGTGGAGGAAAAATTCGGTAGCTGACGTCTCTTTGTGTGCAGTCAACAACGATATGTGTGGTGTTCGATTCCCAGTCAGCACTGAAGTCTTCGTCATATTATTTCTAGTTCAAACATGCTCGCATGCCGCTGCTGGTGTAACAAACCCATTTTTAACGTTCGTTTTCTCTAGAATATAACAGCGATATGTGCCAGGTTGGAGTCCTGGGAAAGAAAAAATTATTGTTTCGTCTCGTCATTTCAGTTAAAACGTCTAGCTACTGCCGAGAAAATCCGATATGTCACAGTTGATTGTGCTTCGATGACAATCCAATTAGATTCTGGGTTCGAATCCCTGTCCACCACAAAACTTTACCTCACGGCATTTCAAGTAAGTTACTTGTGAAGAAACAATATTTAACATCTCTCGTAGTTCGTTAACAAGGAAAATAGATGCTGGGTAGGAATTCGCGTCCGTTAACAATGTTTACGTTATGTAGTTTACAATTGAAATTTGCTAACTGAGCCGGCCGGTGTGGCCGTGCTGTTAAAGGCGCTTCAGTCTGGAACCGCGTGACCGCTACGGTCGCAGGTTCGAATCCTGCCTCGGGCATGGATGTGTGTGATGTCCTTAGGTTAGTTAGGTTTAATTAGTTCTAAGTTCTAGGCGACTGATGACCTCAGAAGTTGAGTCGCATAGTGCTCAGAGCCATTTGAATTTTTTGCTAACTGATACTGTCTAAAATCGAGGTATATTACTCTCTGTATGCCTAGTCAGGAATGACTGTTAGTTTCCGTCAGTCACGAAGCCTTTGCTTAGTCTGCATGACCTGGGTTTGAATCCATAGGCAGAACGAGACGGTTCGTCGTGTCATTTGAAGTTGACACATATTGTCAACTAGCTGCTCATGAATAAGTCAAATTTTTAATGTCATTTTGTGTTAAATAATAAGTAAGGTATGTTATTTTGAAGAGGAAATCATGAATACGACGAACTTACTACGTGAATTACCTATCTGACGTAATAATGAGAGTGGTAACATTTCGTGTATGTCATTTATTGTAATAAATGTGAACTTACAAGCCTGAAGAACCGTCTTATCTGTGAAGAGATGTTCCCTGATATTTTTAGTACCTTGGTATTACTTTGCATCTTGAGTTATTGCGATACAGAGCAGTGTTTTCTAGTGGTGACTTGTTGGAACCATTTTCAATAGTCAAACGACTGTACCGAGGGGCGATTAGAGGACCTGCTAGACAGCTGCGCTACGTGGGTTGCATTCGAAGCAGGCGAAATGCAATTCAGGTCGTTCGGATACTTTTGAGCACGACTGTACCTCAATTCTTTTTTGTCGCCGAACTCTCTGCCTGTAGCTCCCAGTATTGTGTTAATTAAAAGTTATAATATGCAGAAGTCGCTAGTTTACATTCTGCTATCGTGCTATGCCCTAGTCTCCACATCCCGATGCGACGAAGGCTTGCATTTTTAAACGGACCTTTTCGGGGACGAAGTCAACACGATGAGAGAATAGTTGACGCAACCACGTCGGCGTTGTCGTACCTCGTTGAGGAGTCGAGGTAAATAACAAGCAGTACACCACAACTCGAAGGAATTAATCTTTAATCAATGTTCCAGAACTGCCACAACCTTTTGTAGCCCGCACGAATCCAAGCTGCGTGCGTTTCTGGACTTACAATTCACATTATCTCTCTCCCTAACCACTATGGGTTGCACAGATACGACTGATGCAGACCGCGAAGTCCAGGACTTGCACCTGCACCTTGCGATTTCTATCTTGTCGGCAAGCTAAAAGAACATATGTTGGGGGGGGGGGGGGAGGGGAGAGGGGAAGAGCGGTTGTAGAGTGGCTCCATGACAAAGGAGCGGGTTTCTATCGTTGAGGAGCTGAACGATTGGTAGAACGCTCCGATAGTTGTTTACAAAAACTCGGTAGCAAATGTCTGTTGAAAAATAGTGTCACCTATCTGAGTCGCTTGGAAATGTAGTGCACCATTCAACAAAAGCTACTTGACCTGCCATGTTAATGAATAACTTACTTTTTGAAGTCCTCTTTTAATTCGTGAAGGTCTACCAAAATCGGTTGTTGTTCCATATAACACGGATGCTGAGAGCGGCGTGCCGGAAAAGGATCGGAAAGTGTCAGAACGTGAGTTGGACGCATGGTTAGTAATGCCGAAGTAAGCGTTACGGTCGATATTCCATGAACATTCACATATTTTTTTCCCCCAAAGAATGTCTACGAAAAGACGAACGATTAGCTAAAAGCTACAATCGCATTTAAAATTTGCTTTTTTGCATTATTTTCTACACAAGACTACTAATAATTCAAAAATATCTCCACTATAATATCGGATGAATTTAGCTGTGTTCACAGGATGCATATCGGAGGCAAGAGAAAGAGACGTAGCACCACTAACACTTGCGAGATTATTTTCGACTTGATAATATACACTATGTAAAAGCAACTCAAACAGTCACGTTCCAGGAACTTTATTTTTAGATCTAAACTTGTTATTAGTCATATATGTCAAATAGTAAAACCACTTCAAATTCAACTGACTAACTGAGTGCAAGTATAACAAATTTTTAGTGAGAATGAAGACTATTTTTGTAACTACAAATACTTGTTTACAATATAACATACTCACTACAGAAATGAATGAACGCAGTAATTATGGCTCAAAGGTATTAAATCAGTATACGTTCATGTAAAAAAGAGAACCTAATAGCGAGTAATTCAAAATAAATAATACGTGGAACTCTTTCTCTACGTTGTATGTGCCCGTTATTTTCTCTTTCATTAACGATGAGCAAGTAGAAAGGCTTCAGAATGTTTGTCTCTTTAAATGTCAGATAAAACACGTAGCGAAAGCATAACGACATGGTTTCTATGACACCTTCCAGAATACATTTTTCAGTCTGCAGCAGATTATGCGCTGATAAGAAACTTCCTGGCAGATTAAAACTGTGTGCCGGACCGACACTCGCAACCATTGCCTTTCGTGGGCATGTGCTCTACCAACTGAGCTATCCAAGCACGATTAACGATCCGTCATCACAGCTTTACTTGAGTCTTGCCAAGGTAGTTCAGCTGGTATGGCAAGGTCCAGCGAAAGGCAAACGTCCCGATTTCGACTCTCCGTTCGGTACACAGTTTTTATCTGCCGGGAAGTTTCTTTGATACCTTGTCTGCGGAAAAGTGTTGGGAAGATTACAAGAGACGTCTTCTTCCAGACTGTGTAGGATACTAACAGCACAAAATTGCTCATTCTTTGTAGAACAAGTTGAATCACCCCAAATGTTAGCGTCTTCTGTGTCGTACACTTGGAGGCATCTTTTTAACTCTGTACTGTCACACTTTGTACTTTATTTGAAATATTTTGCTTGGAACTCTTGTCTTGATGATCAGTCATCTTATCAGCCCCGATTTTCTCTCATGTGTTCTTTATTTGAGAATAGCACTTGCATCCAATGTCTTCAAGTATTTACTGGATCAATCTCTGTCTTTCCCTACAGTTTTTATCCTCCAACTCTCCTCAACTACTACGGAAGATATTCCTTGAATCTTAACACATGTCCTGCCTTCTTGTACCTTCTTAAGGTCAAAGATTTCCACGTGATTCCATCTTCGCCTATTCTACAGAGAATCTGTTCACCTTGTGTCTTATGAGTCCACCTAATTTTCAACTTCTTTCTGCAGCACCACATCTCAGAGACTGCAATTCTCTTCGTTTCTGGTTTTCTCACTGTCGAGACCACGAGTCGCGAGATCGCAACTCACTGCAAGCTAGATTCCCTCTACCATCGCATGTTGCGCGGGTCAGCCTACCTCAAAGGCAGAGTGAGAGAGCTAGTAATTCCAGAAGCCTACAACAGAAGTTGCCGCCATAACAAGAATCTTGTTGCACTTCAGCAGTCACGTGGAACGAGTATGCGCAGTTCACATCACTGCGTAATCCAGTATACAAGCCACATTTCGCAGTTTAAGAGGCAGTTCCATTTCCAACGATCTCAGCTGTTGTCTCGCAGCGGATCTGCCGAAAAGCATCGACCGGTGCACCAAAGGAATCGCCACGCTCGTTGACGATGACTCCTTCATGAAATCAGCAGCTCAGACACAACACAAGACATCGTCGCAGAGCAGTGTCCATGATGACAAGAAGACAGTCGTTTTCATCAACTCGACTTTAGTCTGTGAAAGAGACACTGACACAGGCTAGAAATACACTGATGAAAGAAAAATCCCATCACCAAAAAATAACTAATATAGAGCGTAGAACTTTCGGGAATGTACTTATCTAGGTAACGTAGTCAAGTGGTTAATATTGGAAGATCACAGGTTAACGTAAGCGGGAGGTAAGTCATTGAAAATGTGAAATGGTGGTACATTAATAATGTTGAATGCAAGTATACAGAAGTGCATGCATTGTGTTGTACGGGCGCCGGATGTCAGTTTGTGGGATGGAATTCCGTGCCTGTTGCACTTGGCCGGTCAGTACAGGGACTGTTAATACTGTTTGTGGATGACGCTGTAGTCGTCATTGTGTGACGTTCCATATGTGCTCGATCTATAAGGTTCTCATACGTTTTCTGCTATTGCAAGTAATTCACCCTTACTGTACTGGCACAAAGATAAATCAGCACACTGCATGAGAAGTAAATAAGACCCATGACTTCGTATCTACTGTTATCTGTGATTGACTTGCTTGTCAGTCAGTTGTTCAGCGATGGGCCTCTCTTATTCGAGGCCTAGTGGTGAGTAGCTTAGTTTTTCAGAGAATGAGATTTGTTTTCTGTGAATCAGGCAGAAGTTATCTAGAATATTTTATTATGGAGATGAAAACTGATATACAATGCTTTCTTGTTCATTTTATTGATGGAGAAGGTTTTGAAGGAATTTTAAGGGTATGTTTATAGTTTCTAAGTAACGAGAGACTTTCGTAATTGTTAGATTCTTTTTATATTATGCAGTCTTTTTATCAATAGAGTTGGATTACTCAAAAACGATTTTCTTTAAAATAAAACCCATCTTCATGATACATTGTAAAGTTCTGAATTTTTATTGTGTGTGCATGGACCTTATGCCATAGGCGGCAGCCGATTGTGTCTGACAGTTTGCGTATATTATTTATCTTTAGCTGCTGCATCTGCAGACTGTATTTACTTTCGAGAACGTAAATACTCCAGAAACAAAAACAGCATGCTGAACAAGAGGCAAGTCACTTTTATTTCAGGGCAGATCTCACCTTGCATTCTTGTGCAAATAGTGTGTAGTCAGGATTGTTAGGTGTCATGCTAGCAAGTACATTAACTTTCAGTGAACAGTGTTGGTAATTTCAAACAGTTATTTTCTTCCGAGTAGAGTAGTAATCTATTTTTGTGAATATTAGGAGTCTAACATTGCATTTCATATCATGCGTCGTTCATAATGTGCTTCGGTACTGAGTTTTAGTTATATAGTTTTCATTGAGCGCACAACTTGTTTCCTTTTGCATTTAATTAGATTTACTTTCTTTAGTTAAAATTTTACATTTTATGAAGCTTAAAGACTTATTTCACGATACTGTTCACATGCACAACACAGGGCCAACCAACAGTTAATTTTGCTCAGCAATAGAATACGATACCTAAGTTCACTTAACATGAGGAGAAAGTTTCCGATATCAGTGTTAAGCCGTGGCGCTCGTTACTCGCGCGCCAGTCTCTTGGCTGTCCATTATCGATCCTTCGATGTTTCTTATCTTTGCTTGCCTTGTTGTTTTCCGCATTCGCGGGGCGAGTGGCAGTTGACGTTTTGCTCGGGCTACCTGCTGAGACGCCGCGAGGTACGAGGTGGGAAGCAACCATGTATATGTGGAGTTGGTTGTACGCTGTCTGCCGGTTCAGCATGGAGGATATGTGTTGGCTGCCTGCCTGTCTGCTCTCCTGATTTTGCTCGCCGTGCCTTGCGACCACCTAACTTGGGTTGCTGCCTGGTGTATCCTACACGAGCCATACCGGACGTCCAGCAGAAGCCATCAGAAGTTAAGCTGCCTTGTGTTTCTTTAAGAAAAGGAGCAAATGTATAAGACCTTTTGCAACCAATTTTGGTGGCCTCTTAAGTGTGGCCTTCGCGTTTACACTGCCTTGGGGAGAGCTAATTCTTTTAAATTTAAGTAGTCAGGGTTCCCTGTCCTTTATAATCTTTTGGGGTTTTTATTTGAATTTTCTCTTTGGGGTTCCTTCCTTGTGCATGGTTAAATGTTTACTTGTATAGCGGGAAGTGACTCCTGGTTAAAACTCGGAGAAGGTGTTTGATGTTACTGCCGCTTCCGGCATTTGTCTTTTCAATTAAGTGTTGTCATCCCTTCGGGCGACCTGATGTCACTCCCGGTTAATTAATGCAGGTTTATGTGTGCTTAATTTTGAATTGGCCATTTGAATTAATATTTTGGAGCGCAGTATAGCACTAAGGCAACCTCATTGTATACCACCTTGTACTCCGGTCTAGTACCTTAATTTTCAGTGCCACCAGTTAGCCCCACTACCGGTTTTACTGATGTGCTCCCTTCAAAATCTTGTCTTGTATAACTTCGCTCCATGTGTGACTCGGAACACAGAGATGAGCTTTCGTGTGACTTTAGTGCTAGTCACTTAATGGAATCTTTATTTTGGCTTGGCTTCCACTGAAGAGTTTGAGTGGAGCGTAGTGTGTTTGATTTGTTATTCATTTAATTACTGTAAGTTTGTTTATTTAATGGGGAGCAAGACATTTAAAGACTGTTGGTATTAACTCCCCTAGTTGCGGGGTGTTGCTAATTCGTTCCAAATGGCCTACTAGTTATTCAATGGCAAGGCTTTTGATTAGTTGGTGACTGTGAGTACAAATTCACGCTGTTTGTTACCGAAATTGTTGAAATGTCTGTGTCGTGATTCAATCACTAGCTACGTGTTTGAGCTAAATTCATATAAACCTTACATTGTCTCCTTAAAATTTGTTGCCAGCAGAAACCCTTAAGACAACTAAGTATTGTCACTGCTTATGTTAAACTTTACTGGGAGCAATATTTCATGTAGCTAAATTTTGTCTATAAATGTGTATTTCTCTGATGTAATAAACGAGTGATAAAAGAAAAAAGGAAAGGGGCCTGGTTCTTCCCATTGTGTCCGGTTTGTAACATGTATCAAGTGTAGTCTGTTTTCTCTTAGTTTGACGATATTTTATAGAAATCTTACAGATTGGTGAAAGATCTGGCGATCGAGCAGACAAAGGAAACATGCTGGCATTCTGTGGAGCATGTTGGGCTACAACACTGGTATGTGGGCCAGCGTTATCTTGTTGGTAAACACCCCGTGGAAATCTGTTCATGAAAATCGCAGCACAACAGGTCGAATCACCTGACTGACGTACAAATTTGCAGTTAGAGTACTTGGGATAACCAAGAGAATGCTCCTGCTGTCGTACGAAATCGTACCCCAGACCATAACTCCAGGCGTAGTCCGAGTGTGTCGAGCAGGCAAACAGGTTGGTTGCAGGCACTTACCTGGCCTCAATCTAACAAACACAAGGACGTCACTGGTTCCGGAGGTAAAACCAGCTTTCATAAGAAAACACTACAGACATCGACCCTGCCTTACAGTGAACTCTCGCTTGACACCACTGAAGTCGCAAATAGCGGTGGTTGGAGTCAATGGAATGCACGCTTCAGGACGTATGGCTCGGAGCAGTCTTTGAAGTAACCGATTTGTAACAGTTCGGTGTGTCTCTGTGGTGCCAGATGTCGCTCAAATTGCTGCTGCATATGCAGTGCGATGCACCAGAGCCATACGCCAGACGCGATGGTCTTCCTTCTCGGTAGTGCGACGTGACCATCCGGTCACCGGTCTCCTTGTGACCGAACATTCTCGTGACCACCGCTGACAGCGGTCATGTACAGTGCCTACATTCCTGCCAAGTGTATTTACAATACTGCAGAAGGAACTACCAGCTTCTCGTAGCCCTATTACACGACCCCATTCAAACTCAGTAAGATGTCGATAGTGGGGTCTTTGTCCACTTAAAGGCATTCTTGACTAACATCAACTCATCACGTCCAACCTCAAAGATAAATAACGCTCACAAATGTTAGAGTGTGTGCTTAAAGCTATGTGTTGTCATTCCTCATGTTAGCATACTAGCGCCACTCTTATGCGACTGGGGTGAAATTTGAATAGACATCATCTTTCAGACGTAAAAACACGCCTCCCAACTTTCGTTAACGTCGCACAACTCCTTCTTTGTGTTGCGATTTATTTTCATCGTTGCATTTCTACAACGATACATTAGAGTTGAGTGTTCCATTTTCTGAATAAATCAACTTTTCTGCCATGGAAATTTGTATTTATTTCCTTAGTTATAATATTTATGTGTAAGTGTGCCTGAGGAGCAACGCTGTTAGCACATTCGCACAGACATTTAAGTGTCTCCTCATAGGTTGTTGTGAATGTACAGGTATCGCAGTAGCAGCATCGACTGGCGACGAAGTTAAGTTAGAACACCGAGAATTCATGATTCACTTCCATACTATGCTAGTATTACAATACAATGTCCAGCCACATTAAAGCGACCACCTGTCAATAGTCTGAATAACCACCTTTTGCAGCGCGGACGTACAGGAAGAGAATCATTAAGGTTCCGACAGGGACGTAGAGTCATGTCAACTCCAGTGCCACGGTCAGATGTGCTAAGTTTCTCGGTTGAAGATCTATGACACAAATAGCTCGATCAAGGTGGTCCCACAGATTTTCGATTGGATGTAAAGCCAAGTAGATTAGTGGCAAGGGGAGTGCTGGTACTCTTCGCACGTCACATGTAGGCTGTGATCTGTGATACATGTTGCATTGCCCTACTGGTAGATCCCATCGTTCTGAGGAAAAAACAAACTGCACGTAGGGGTGGACATGGTTCCCAACGACAGATGAATACTTCTGTAGATCCATTATGCCTTCCAGAATGACGAGATCACCTAGGAAATGCCACGAAATTATTCCCCAGATCACGACGCTCCCTCCTCCGGCCTGGACCGTTATCACTATTGTTGTAAGGCCATATACGCCAACAACTAACTGTCCGATGGAGCATAAAACATGATTGATGTGAAAAGGCCCCCTGTCACCCTTCAGGGTGGCCGAGCGGTTCTAGGCGCTTCAGTCCGGAACCGCGCTCCTGCTATGGTCGCGGATTCGAATCCAGCCTCGGGCATGGATGTGTGTGATGTCCTTAGGTTAGTTAGGTTTAAGTAGTTCTAAGTCTAGGGGACTGATGACCTCAGATGTTAAGTCCCATAGTGCTCAGAACCATTTGACCACTTGTGGCCTCTCAGGAGACGTTCAGTTGCGGTATTGCCGGGCAAATTCCGGCCGCCACCTCTGATGAATAGCCGTCATCATGGGTACACGAACCAGTCGCCTGCTGCGGAGGCCCATAAGCAACACTGTTTACTAAACATTGATTGAGGAGACACTGTTGTAGCCTCTTGCTTCTTCTGTGCGGTCACTTGCTCAACAGTGACACGTCTATTTGCCCATACACTACTCCGCAGCCGTCGTTCACGCCTGTCGTCTACACTGATCAACCAGAACATTATGACCATCTCCCTAATAGCCGGCATGTCCATCTTTGGTACGGATAACAGCTATGACACGTGGCATGGAAGCAATGAGGCCTTGGAAGGTCGCTGGAGAGAGCTTGCATCACAGGCTTCGTAGCTTGCATCGCTCCGTTTTTGCAGTTTCCAACACACAATTCAACAAAACCTGACGTTTTAATTTCACATGATGGGCATACGAATAGTGAAACTTAACAGCTCAAATTTCTAGGTGTCAGATAGATAGTAAGCTGTCGTGGAAAGCCCTCGTTCAGGATTTTGTCCAAAGACTTAATACTGCTATTTTTACTATTCGAACGGTATCAGAAGTCAGTGATCATTCGACACGAAAATTAATCTACGCTGACTATTTTCATTCGCTTATGTCGTATGGTATTATATTTTGGGGTAACTCTTCCCATACGAAAAGGATACTTTTGGCTCAGAAACGGGCGGTTCGGGCAATCAGTGATGTGAGTTTACGAACCTCTTGTCGACCTCTGTTCACGAGTAGGCGTATTTTGACATTGGCCTCTCAATATGTATATTCTCTATTGTCGTTTCTTGTTACCAATATTAGTTTATTCCCGAGAATAAGCAGCTTTCACTCTGTTAATACTCGGCAGAAATCAAACCTGCATTTAGATCGGACTTCCTTAGCTCTCGTGCAAAAAGGTGTGCAGTATACTGCTGCATCCATTTTCAATAAGCTGCCACTCGAATTCAAAAATATTAGCAGTAATCCACGCGCTTTCAAATCGAAACTGAAGAGTTTTCTCATGGGTCACTCCTTCTATTCTGCCGAGGACTTCCTTGAAAAATTAAGCTGATTCTTATTCTATTGCTGATAGCGTTTATGGACTGACTTCATGAACATTTATTTTTGTCTGTTATTACTTCTGTGTTGTAATTTCATTTACTGACACGTTCATGACCTTGGAGATTTGCTCCTCAATTTGGTCCTACGGAACTTGACGGGTAAATAAATAAAAAATAAATCTGCACACACAACTCAAAGAGTGGTTGAAATGGCTCCAAGCACTATGGGACTTAACATCTGAGGTCATCAGTCCCCTAGAACTTAGAACTACTTAAACCTAACTAACCTACGGACATCACACACGTTCATGCCCGAGGCAGGATTCGAATCTGCGACCGTAACAGCAGTGCGGTTCCGGACTGAAGCGCCTAGATCCACTCGGCCACAGCGGCCGACACACAAGTCAACTAATTCCCATACATTTCTGGGGGATTTGGGGGGGGGGGCTGTGACGAGTTCTGACACCACGTCCAATCACATCCCAGATGTTTTCAATGAGGTTCAGATCTGGCGATTTGGGGGGCCAGCTCATCAACTGGAATTCACCACAGTGTTCCTCAAACCACTCCATCACACTTCTGGACTTGTGACATGGCGCATTATCATGCTGAAAAAATGCCACTGCCGTCGCGAAACATAATCGTCGACAAGGGGTGCATTTGTTCTGTAACCGGTGAACAACTTGGCAGTCATGATGCCTTGCACGAGCTTCACTGGATCCATGGGTGCCCACGTGAATGCTCCCTACAGCAAAATGGAGCCGCCCCAGATTTTTTGATCCCACAGTACAGATATCAAGGAGCTGTTCCCTTGAAATCGTGCCCTTCGATCGGCATGGTGAAGAAGATATCGAGATTCATCAGACCATGCAACGCTCAGCCACTGCGCCAATATCCAGTGTCGTTGGTCACGTGCCCATTTCAGTGTAGTTGCCGATGTCATGGTGTTAACATTGGCACATGCATGAGTCGTCGGCTGAGGAGGCCCATCGTCAGTCTTCAGTGCACTGTGTGGCCCGTGGTGCAGCAGAGTTGCCTTGGCGCCAGATTTGGATGGCGCCATTTTGGCATTTACGGAATACTGTAACCACTGTGGCAGGTGAACAGTTTACGAACTTAGCTATTCCGGAAATGCTTCTACCCTTGGTCCGAAAGCCAATGATCATGTCTTTTGGACAACAGATAAATGGCTCCGTTCCTCGTTACAACAATGATTGCATTTTCTTCCGACAATCCCCGATACGCTTTGTGTGCGCTACACTACTGGAGATGCCACCTGCTTTCTGTGAGTGGTTATTGCACACGGAGTCGAATAAAGTATCTGGCTCATGTATTTCAGTAGTTACGATATTTGTGTGTATGGGCTCCTGATACAGTTTCACTGTTCTCACGGACATAAATGTCATCTCGTAGGTTGTTGTCAACGTACAGGTATCGCAATAGCCAAATCGCTTGGCGACGAAGTGAAGTTACACCAACCAAGATTAATGATCACTTCCTTACTATGTTAATAATAATAATAATAATAATAATAATTTTGTGTGGGTCAGTGGCCTGGTGCAAGTCTATTTGACACCACTTCGACGGCTTGCGTGTCTCTGACCCACCTCAGTCATCCAACCGGGGAAAGAAGACTTACAGTTCAACGTGGAATCCGAACCACGTATTGTTTCTGGCGATAAATCGCATCGTTGAGAAGTGAGGACTAGGTTATGGCGAAAACTGAGAAGCCAGTGATACGATCGACATTCGAGCATGCTGCAGGTTCTTTTGTGGGTGAACCCAGTAACGGGGCAGCCACTACGCTGTCTCTAGCAAGGCAGCATTTATTGTGACGGTTCTCTTTTGGAAGTCGACATTGGCACTCCTTTTGGATATATTCTGCAAACTAGCGTATTTTATCGATGAAATGTGTCTGCTTAAAAAAGCACTGCAGTAAAGTTAAGCAATCTTCAAAAGGGGAAAAAAATACGAAAAGTAAAAAAATTAAAGGAGAATCAGTAAAGTATAATTAGACGAGGATCAGTCAGGTGGAAAGGATTGCACAAAGGAACGAAAGTTTTTGTGAAGTGTCTTTTGACTCCCGCTAAATGTGAACCTGGGATACCAGTTAGAAGATTGAGCCTCAGTTTCTACCAAAGAGCATGTCTGTAGGGTGAACCAGAACTAATCGACAAAATTTCAGTCGTTGTTCGGGGACAGTTTGGTACAAAAGACCTGTGGTCTCTGGTGACTACTTAGAGAGTTATTGTATTTAATTTGATTTCCTACCCTCACTACGACGACAACCACATTACACCACATGAGGGTGGTTGTGTGTTTTTTGTTGTGCGTTTTGGTGAATGCATATTACACTTTTTTTTACTGTTCTGAATGAATTGGGGCAACGAACTAATGAATCATAATTATTAGGTCTACAACCTTGCTTCCGCCATTTTTTCTCGAACTCGAGGCTTTGTTGTCAAAAACTTTACGAATGAAAGTACTGGCCGCCACTGGCCACTATTTTCTCCCATTTTTCTGGCGGCATACGAATCCCGTGGTGGAAGAACCGGGCGTCTTTAGAGGAGATCCATGAATCGATCCAATCTTAGACTTCTTCACGTGACCGGAAGCGCTGGTCAGCCAGGCTGTGTGACATTGATCGGAAAAAGTGGTAGTCAGAGGAAGCAATGTCTGGAGAATACGGTGGGTGTGTTACGACTTCCCACCTCAACGTTTCCAAATATGTTTTGACTGATGTTGCAACATGGGGTCAAGCACTATCATACTGCAAAATCACTATTATTTTTCCCGCAAATGACGAGAATTGGGGTCTTGATTTGAGATAATCAATCCCGAATAACTTTATGATGCAGTCACAAGTCGAATAATATTTTGGTGACGTTATGTTTACAAATGCAAATACTTATTGTATGGCACTTACGACCTACCAGCTGCACCACGACGTGACGCTACTGCCATCTATTGCAAAACAGCGGAAGCACAGTTGCAGAGCTCAAACATTATACTTTATAATGAGCTGAGATGACTGGTAACTTATACCAAAATACTCAGAAAATGTCCCTAAATGACTACGAAACTTTGTCAGTAGAGTTCAGGTTCACACTGCATATTTGTACGCACAATATCAGCAAATGAACTATGTGTCTGTAAATATAATACCCTTGCACATAGTTAAACGTTTCATGGCGAGTATCATTTTCTCAGGAAAAATGCAGCCAGTTCGCCAATGATCAGCCGTATCCGCGCCTAGTGATAATAATGACGATGCATCCCCAAAGCATTCCGAGGAAAAGTGAGCTGCTTTTCTGTATCTGTATCTATATCAGTAAGTTACTGTAAACAGACTGGCACAGAGTGAATTCAGTTTTACCACGTATTAGGTTTTCTTCTTGCTACATTTGGGTATAGAGCGTCGGAAACATCACTGTTTACTTGTTAGATGCACCTGTGCAGGTTGTAATTAGCCTAAGCTTGTATTAGAGGTTCCTAGGAGAATAATACGTCGGGGGTCGTATTGTACCCCTAAATCCGTCATTTACTCAAAGAAACTTTTCAACACCTTCTGTCTCCTGAAGATTTCTAAAGGAAAACGAAGTTTTGAGATAAAGCAACAACTGCAAATGTTAGGAAATGTATGACTTTATTAGTTGTAGACTAATTCATGTCGTCAAACCTTATATTTTTCAGTCTCTTATTTCTTCCCAAATACGACTGGTATTGACAGAGTTCGTGACATACGAAAGCACAAGGCTGACAAGGATACCATGCCATAGTACCGCTGAATTTCTACAAGAAAATCGCTCTGCTAAAAAGACACAAACTGTAGGATGCGATGTCCTGACAGGGTAAAAGTGTATGGTAGAATGAGAGTCGGGATATTGTCTTATGCGTGTAAATTTTTGTAATTTTGGATCGTAGTTATTCTGACTAATTTGATGCGGTCGGCCACGTGTTCCTCTCCTGTTCCAATATCTTCGTCTCAGAGTAGCATTTGCAACTTATGTCTCCCATTATTTGTTGTATGTATTCCAATCTCTGTCTTCCTCTGCAGTATTTACTCTTTACACTCCCTTTAGTAGCACAGTTGCATGTAAGTTACTGCCTGAAGTCTTAGCACATGTCCTATCATCCTGTACGTTCTTCTTGTCGGTGTTTACCATATGTACCTTTCCTCGTCGATTATTCGGAGAACCGCCTCATTCGTTAACTTATCAGTCCATCGAATTTTCAACATTCTTCTGCAGCACCATTTCCCGAAACGTTCCGTTCACTTCTGTTCCGGCTTTCCCACAATCAACTATTCACTACCGTATAATGCTATGGTCCAAATGTATGTTTGTTCCTCAAAATAAGGCATATGTTTAGTACCACTAGACTTCTTTTTCGTCCATAATGGATTACTTTGCTTCCAAGGTAACGAACTTCCTTAACTTCACCTATATCGTGATCACCAATTTTGAAGTTAAATTTATCACAGTTTACTCTATTCGTATTCGGTACTGATTAAACTATTCATTGCATTCAATCATCATCATCATCATCATCATCATTTAAGACTGATTATGCCTTTCAGCGTTCAGTCTGGATCATAGCCCCCCCCCCCCCCCCCCCCTTATACAGTTCCTCCATGATCCCCTATTCAGTGCTAACATTGGTGCCTCTTCTGATGTTAAACCTATTACTTCAAAATCATTCTTAGCCGAATACAGGTACCTTCTCCTCGGTCTGCCCCGACTCCTCCTACCCTCTACTGCTGAATCCATGAGTCTCTTGGGTAACCTTGCTTCTCCCATGCGTGTAACATGACCCCACCATCTAAGCCTGTTCGCCCTGACTGCTAGATCTATAGAGTTCATTCCCAGTTTTTCTTTGATTTCCTCATTGTGGACACCCTCCTGCCATTGTTCCCATCTACTAATACCTGCAATCATCCTAGCTACTTTCATATTCGTAACCTCAACCTTGTTGATAAGGTAACCTGAATCCACCCAGCTTTCGCTCCCATACAACAAAGTTGGTCGAAAGATTGAACGGTGCACAGATAACTTAGTCTTGGTACTGACTTCCTTCTTGCAGAAGAGGGTAGATCGTAGCTGAGCGCTCACTGCATTAGCTTTGCTACACCTCGCTTCCAGTTCTTTCACTATGTTGCCATCCTGTGAGAATATGCATCCTAAGTACTTGAAACCGTCCACCTGTTCTAACTTTGTTCCTCCTATTTGGCACTCAATCCGTTTATATTTCTTTCCCACTGACATTACTTTCGTTTTGGAGATGCTAATCTTCATACCATAGTCCTTACATTTCTGATCTAGCTCTGAAATATTACTTTGCAAACTTTCAATCGAATCTGCCATCACAACTAAGTCATCCGCATATGTAAGACTGCTTATTTTGTGTTCACATATCTTAATCTCACCCAGCCAGTCTATTGTTTTCAACATATCATCCATAAATAATATGAACAAGAGTGGAGACAGGTTGCAGCCTTGTCTTACCCCTGAAACTACTCTGAACCATGAACTCAATTTACCGTCAACTCTAACTGCTGCCTGACTATCCATGTAAAGACCTTTAATTGCTTGCAAAAGTTTACCTCCTATTCGATAATCTTGTAGAACAGACAATAACTTTCTCCTAGGAACCCAGTCATATGCCTTTTCAAGATCTACACTCCTGGAAATGGAAAAAAGAACACATTGACACCGGTGTGTCAGACCCACCATACTTGCTCCGGACACTGCGAGAGGGCTGTACAAGCAATGATCACACGCACGGCACAGCGGACACATCAGGAACCGCGGTGTTAGCCGTCGAATGGCGCTAGCTGCGCAGCATTTGTGCACCGCCGCCGTCAGTGTCAGCCAGTTTGCCGTGGCATACGGAGCTCCATCGCAGTCTTTAACACTGGTAGCATGCCGCGACAGCGTGGACGTGAACCGTACGTGCAGTTGACGGACTTTGAGCGAGGGCGTATAGTGGGCATGCGGGAGGCCGGGTGGACGTACCGCCGAATTGCTCAACACGTGGGGCGTGAGGTCTCCACAGTACATCGATGTTGTCGCCAATGGTCGGCGGAAGGTGCACGTGCCCGTCGACCTGGGACCGGACCGCAGCGACTCACGGATGCACGCCAAGACCGTAGGATCCTACGCAGTGCCGTAGGGGACCGCACCGCCACTTCCCAGCAAATTAGGGGCACTGTTGCTCCTGGGGTATCGGCGAGGACCATTCGCAACTGTCTCCATGAAGCTGGGCTACGGTCCCGCACACCGTTAGGCCGTCTTCCGCTCACGCCCCAACATCGAGCAGCCCGCCTCCAGAGGTGTCGCGACAGGCGTGAATGGAGGGACGAATGGAGACGTGTCGTCTTCAGCGATGAGAGTCGCTTCTGCCTTGGTGCCAATGATGGTCGTATGCGTGTTTGGCGCCGTGCAGGTGAGCGCCACAATCAGGACTGCATACGACCGAGGCACACAGGGCCAACACCCGGCATCATGGTGTGGGGAGCGATCTCCAACACTGGCCGTACACCACTGGTGATCGTCGAGGGGGCACTGAATAGTGCACAGTACATCCAAACCGTCATCGAAGCCATCGTTCTACCATTCCTAGACCGGCAAGGGAACTTGCTGTTCCAACAGGACAGTGCACGTCCGCATGTATCCCGTGCCACCCAACGTGCTCTAGAAGGTGTAAGTCAACTACCCTGGCCAGCAAGATCTCCGGATCTGTCCCCCATTGAGCATGTTTTGGACTGGATGAAGCGTCGTCTCACGCGGTCTGCACGTCCAGCACGAACGCTGGTCCAACTGAGGCGCCAGGTGGAAACTGCATGGCAAGCCGTTCCACAGGACTACGTCCAGCATCTCTACGATCGTCTCCATGGGAGAACAGCGGCCTGCATTGCTGCGAAAGGTGGATATACACTGTACTAGTGCCGACATTGTGCATGCTCTGTTTCCTGTGTCTATGTGCCTGTGGTTCTGTCAGTGTGATCATGTGATGTATCTGACCCCAGGAATGTGTCAATAAAGTTTCCCCTTCCTGGGACAATGAATTCACGGTGTTCTTATTTCAATTTCCAGGAGTGTATAAAGCATAGATACAATTCCCTGTTCCACTCATAACACTTCTCCATTATTTGCCGTAAGCTGAAGATCTGGTCCTGATAACCTCTAAGAGGCCTAAACCCACACTGATTTTCATCCAATTGGTCCTCAACTAATACTCGCACTTTCCTTTCAACAATACCTGAGAAGATTTTACCCACAACACTGATTAAAGAGATACCTCTGTAGTTGTTACAATCTTTTCTGTTTCCATGTTTAAAGATTGGTGTGATTACTGCTTTTGTCCAGTCTGATGGAACCTGTCCCGACTCCCAGGCCATTTCAATTATCCTGTGTAGCCATTTAAGACCTGACATTCCCCTGTATTTGATGAGTTCCGACTTAATTTCATCCACCCCAGCCGCTTTATTGCACTGCAATCTATTGACCATTTTTTCCACTTCCTCAAATGTGATCCTATTTCCATCATCATTCCTATCCCATTCTACCTCGAAATCTGAAACATTACTGATCGCATTTTCACCTACATTGAGCAACTCTTCAAAATATTCCCTCCATCTGCCCAAGGCATCCAGAGGATTCACCAGCAGTTTTCCTGACCTGTCCAAAATGCTTGTCATTTCCTTCTTACCTCCCTTTGGAAGACTGCTAATTACACTCCAGAATGGTTTTCCAGCAGCTTGACCCATAGTCTCCAACCTGTTTCCAAAGTCTTCCCACGATTTCTTCTTGGATGCTACAATTATCTGTTTGGCTTTGTTTCTTTCTTCAACATAACTTTCTCTGTCTAACTGGGTTCTGGTATGTAGCCATTTTTGATACGCCTTCTATTTCCTTTTACAGGTTGCCTTGACTGTATCATTCCACCAAGCTGTTTGCTTCATCCTACTTTTACACACTACTGTTCCAAGACATTCTTTAGCCACTTCTAGTACTGTGTCCCTGTACCTTGTCCATTCCTTTTCCAATGACTGTAATTGACTACATTCAACTAACTGGTACCTTTCTGAGATCGCTGTTATGTACTTGTGCCTGATTTCCTTATCCTGGAGTTTCTCCACTCTTATTCTCCTACATATGGACCTGACCTCCTGCACTTTCGGCCTCACAATCCCAATTTCACTGCAGATTAAATAATGATCAGTGTCATCAAAGAATCCCCTGAATACACGTGTGTCCCTCACAGCCTTCCTGAATTCCTGATCTGTTATTATATAGTCAATGACAGATCTGGTTCCTCTGCCTTCCCAAGTAAACCGGTGAATGTTCTTATGTTTAGAAAAGGAGTTTGTGATTACTAAGCCCATACTGGCACAGAAATCCAAGAGTTGTTTCCCGTTCCTGTTGCCCTCCATATCCTCTCCAAATTTACCCATAACCTTTTCATACCCTTCTGTTCGATTTCCAATCCTGGCGTTAAAATCACCCATGAGCAGAACACTGTCCTTGTCCTTTACTCTAACAACTACATCACTGAGTGCCTCATAAAAACTATCCATCTTATCTTGATCTGTCCCTTCACAATGCGAATATACTGACACAATCATAATTTTCTTGCTAGACACTGTTAAATCTATCCACATCAGTCGTTCGTTTACATACCTTATTGCAACTACGCTGGGTTCCATTTCTTTCCTGATGTAAAGCCCTACACCCCATTGTGCTATTCCTGCTTTGTCTCCTGTCAGGTAGACCTTGTATTCTCCCACTACCTCTTCTTTCTCACCCATTACCCGAATGTCACTAATAGCTAAAACGTCCAGCCCCATCTTACTTGCAGCCTCTGCCAGTTCTACCTTCTTCCCAGAGTAGCCCCCATTGATTGCATTCAATAGATCCTGTAATTATTCTTCACCTTCACTGGGGATAGCAATGTCACAGCGAATCTTATCATCCTCTCACGCTGAATTTTAATTCCACTCTTGAACCTTTCTCTTATTTTTAGCATTGCTTCGTGAATGTATAGATTGAATAGTAGGGGCGAAAATTGGATTCCTATCTTATCCCATTTCGTTCTTGGTCTTGCATCTTATTGTTCCCTTTTATATATCAGCCGTCTTACCCTACAGCGTACTCCTAGTTTCCTCAGAATTTCGAATATCTTGCTGCATTTTACGTTATCGGATGCTTTTTCCAGGTCGACCTATCTCTACGAACGTATCTCAGGTTTTCTTCGGATTTCCTTCCATTATCAAGCGCAGCGTGGGGGCTGTCTGTCTGGTACCTTTACCTTTCCTAAAGCGGGCATAAATACACTACTGGTCATTAAAATTGCTACACCAAGAAGAAATGCAGATGAAAAACGGGTATTCATTGTACAAATATATTATACTAGAACTGACATGTGATTACATTTTCACGCAATTTGAGTGCATATATCCTGAGAAATCAGTACCCAGAACAAACACCTCTGGCCGTAATAACGGCCTTGATACGCCTGGGCATTGAGTCAAACAGAGCTTGGATGGCGTGTACAGGTACAGCTGCCCACGCAGCTTCAACACGATACCGCAGTCCATCAAGAGTAGTGACTGGCGTATTGTGACAAGCCAGTTGCTCGGTCACCATTGACCAGATGTTTTCAATTGGTGAGAGATCTGGAGAATGTGCTGGCCAGGGCAGCAGTCGAACGTTTTCTGTATCCAGAAAGGCCCGTAAAGAACTTGCAACATTCGGTCGCTCATTATCCTGCTGAAATGTAGGGTTTCGCAGGAATCGAATGAAGGATAGAGCCACGGGTCGTAACACATCTGAAATGTAACGTCCACTGTTCAAAGTGCCGTCAATGCGAACAAGAGGTGACCGAGACGCGTAACCAATGGCACCCCATACCATACCATCACAATTACACGCTTCCAATGTGCGTTCACCGTGATGTCGCCAAACATGGATGCGACCACAATGATAGTGTAAACAGAACCTGGATTCATCCGAAAAAAATGACGTTTTGCCTTTCGTGCACCCAGGTTCGTCGTTGAGTACACCATCCCAGGCGTTCCTGTCTGTGGTGCAGCGTAAAGGGTAACCGCAGCCATGGTCTTCGAGCTGATAGTCCATGCTACTGCAAACGTCGTCGAACTGTTCGTGCAGATGGTTGTTGTCTTGCAAATGTCCCCATCTGTTGACTCAGGGATCGAGACGTGGCTGCACGATCCGTTACAGCCATGCGGATAAGATGCCTGTCATCTCGACTGCTAGTGACACGAGGCCGTTGGGATCCAGCACGGCGTTCCGTATTACCCTCCTGAACCCACCGATTCCATATTCTGCTAACAGTATTGGATCTCGAGCAACGCGAGCAGCACTGTCGCGATAGGATAAACCGCAATCGCGATAGGCTGCAATCCGACCTTTATCCATGTCAGAAACGTGATGGTACGCATTTCTCCTCCTTACACGAGGCATCACAACAAAGTCTCACCGGGCAATGCCGCTCAACTGCTGTTTGTGTATGAGAAATCGGTTGGAAACTTTGCTCATGTCAGCACGTTGTAGGTATCGTCATCGGCGCCAACCTTGTGTGAATGCTCTCAAAAGGTAATCATTTGCATATCACAGCATATCACAGCATTTTCTTCCTGTCGGTTAAGTTTCGCGTCTGTAGCACGTCATCTTCGTGGTGTAAAAATTTTAAAGGCCAGTACTGTATTAGCAACTGAACATCCGAATCTACTCACGAGTGGAGATACTCTCAACCTGACAGCACTTCTCTCCAAATGTAAAGACACCGCAGGGGTGCTCCTGTATATTTTTCTAGACGAACGCCCTGGGAGAAAGACTGGTCGGAGGGAAATTTAGCCAAAGCAGTGTTAGTTCTTGGCGTTGGCAGTCCAGCAAGCTACCCAGGAGAGCCTGTATAGACCTTGGAATGTGGACGAGGGTACATACTCGTACATCCAAGTCTCTGAAGAACGCTTAGAAAGAGGTCCGACTTCGAGACAATTTAATTACAGCGTACCCGTCAGATCTCCGGAAAATACACTGCCACGCGGAGTGGACGCATGGTTTGAGGCGTCATTTCACGGATTGCGCGGCCCCTTCCACCGGAGGTTCGAATCCTGGGTGTGTGTGTTGTTCTTAGTATAAGTTAGTTTAAGTAGTGTGTAGGTCTAGCGACCGATGACCTCAGCAGTTTGGTCCCTTAGGAATTCACACAGATTTGAATTTGAAAATACACTGCAAAAAAGAATCATTTTTTCGAAACCTCGTAATTCCCATCCATTGAGACGCGTAACTTTGAAATTTGGCTCAAAGGTGCGTACAATATTCCACTGTAATGGTGCAAAAGCGTGGCGCCCTGCGAGGTCACCTTCGGGCTTGACCACGCTTCAAACGGGAAGGTGTCGACATATACTACAAAAAGGCTCACACCTCAGAAAATCATGTGACCAGTAAGGTGGGTTAACGATGTCACATTGGCGCCAAATTTCACCACAATTTTGCCCATGCCACTGTACAGGTGTCACGTGATCGGAAGGTAGTCAAACCCCCTTTCATCCACATTTCACTACTTTTTTTAATATCTCTGTGATGGAGGTCAGAAACGCGACGCCAAGCTTTCAAGTTGTGCGGTTTTCTTACGAGCGCCCGAGGGAAACATTTCAGGGACACCACCACTCAGAATCACCACGAAAGAAAACGACAATATGCAGTTCAATGAGCAACCGGAAGATATTCATTACAAAGTTCGACACTTCCCTCACTCTAGGGTGTTTAACTCTTCTCTGAGCGCACTGTGGTGCTGCATCACCAGCGAACATAATCGCACAGGAGCGCGGCCACCGTTTTTGCTCTCGTGTACAGGTTCGAATGACTTAGGACCATTCCAAACCATCCAACGAAATCTGAACGTGCTCCAAAGCAGCTAATGGTGCTTATGTTTTATCAGCGCTCCTGTTTTGCATCCATCTGTGGATTGGTCACACCGGTCGGCCGATCTCCCCAGAAGAAGTCTCCCGGCCAAATACGTCATAAGCATAATTTTTTCTTTTCTTGTAAAAATGTGTTACATCTCACCACCAAAGAAATTCCATATTGTAAGCCAGCTTCGATTTCCTGAGAACGCAATACCCGGAGAACTGAGGCCTATGCAATGGAGGGACGGAATAGAGGATCAAATCGCAACATCCTGGTCCCGTGCAGAAACAAGAAAAATTAGCAGAATGTTTTCTGTCAGTCTTAGCTTTGTATCGATCTTGGACTGGCGTATGACAAAGTTACGCCGGTCTAGGGCTATAAGAATTAATCGATTCACGATTTAAAAGACAGAAAGTTTGATTATATGCTGTGTAGTGCCTGTAATATTAGTGAAGAATATGTGCTAATGTTCTCAGCAGTTCATCGTTTCCTTTATGGGGTGAACTGAGTTGAAAATATCCTGATTTTGTTTCCAGTAATTGAGGCAGTGTATAGTTTTTTTAATTGCTGCTTGGAATTGAGACATTTCTTTATTCTTAGTATAGCTAGTTAGTATTCTCTGAAGCCGAGCGACGGTCGGAGCGGAGGAACATAGTTAACAGATGTGTGTTCCAGGGGCCTAGTAATGATTTTTATGTTGGTAAATTAATGTTTCCATGGGAGTTTTAGTTTTAGACTCCTAACAGGTGGCTCAGATGAGTCAAAATTTATAAAAATCGAGTACGAGTCGTTATCCAAACATAAAAGGAGATCAGCAAGACTAGTACACCACACAGACCAAGAGAAAGAAAAATAGGAAACGTCAATCACTTGCGGTTCTTGAGGAAGAATGGATAGCCGTTCCTCCATAGACATCCAGACACCTCATTGAAAGTATCTGCAATGGAGGTCAAGCAGTCATAAGGGGTATGGGTGGACGTATCCCATAAAAATGTCCTCAAATAGGTGTCTGGATACTTTTGTGTGTTCCACAAGCTGCGACATTGCCGCGAATAAAACAAATTTTTTTTAAATTTACGTCTATGATCACAAACTTTTTGTTCACAGATTACCTGTTTCGATCTATAATGACCATCTTCAGATCTGTGTTTTATAAAACAAAGATCTGAAGATGGTCATTATAGACACTATAGATAGTGTGTTACCAACTGCACATCCGAATCCCCTCATGGGTGTACAAAAAGCCTCAGCCTGCCATTATCTCTCTCTTACTTTACAAATAGCAAACGGGCGCTCCTGCTTAGCTTTAATGAGGAACGCACCGGGAGAAAGACAGTGGTGGAGATTTTGCTTAACCAAAAGCGTGTTATTCCTAGCGCTGGCAGTTCAACAAGGTATGCAGGAGGGCCTACGTTGACTTTGCACTGTAGAGTAAGGTACATACAGGTAGGGCCATGAAGACTTCTAAGGCAGGTAAACGGGAAAGGGAGTTCTTTACAAAAGACGAGGTTCTGGGGTCTACTTCCATGAATTTTAATTACCAAAGATGATACGTGCGGATAAACTCGAAAGCTGTCAGACGATTAATCTGAATAGTCTCGCTAGTAAAATCCTACCCAGAATAACACACAGCTGAAAGGGAAGAAAAATTAAATACATACTGAGCGAAAATTAATTTGTTTTTAGGACAGAAAATAGAACCAGAGAGTATTAGTGCTATTCCACTTAGTAATGTAAGGCGCACCTTTGATAAATGTATCCCTTCCTATCCTTTCTGCACGTGAAGAAAGACTTCGACGATGTAAGGTGGAATGAGATGTTTACAATCCTTAGAAAATTGAGGCTAGAGTGCAGCGACATATGTTGCTTGTTGTAGGGTCGTTGTCGCTTGTCGTGCGTTATATGGGATGCGAATGGTCGGGTTTGGTTTACTGGGACAATTCTAGGAAAGTGTAATTCAACTGTAGAGGGGATTGCGTACCAGAGACTTGTGCCATTCATTCTCGAGTATCAGTCGAGTGTCTGGGATCCTCACAAGGTCACATTAAAGGAATACATCGTAGCAATCTAGATGTGCGGTGCTAGATTTGATGCTAGTATGTGTACAACTGGAATGGTCTGTGAACCCAAGTGGGAATTCTAGGAAGGAAGAAGACGTTCTTTTCGCGAATCACTACTGAGAAAATTATTGTGAACCCGTATTTACAACAAAAAGCAGACAGATGCTACTGCCACCAACCTACATCTCGTGCAAGACAAGACAAGAGAAATCAGGGTTCATACGGAAGGCTATGGACAGTCCTTTTCCCGTCGCTCCATTAGCGAGTGGAACAAGCAAGAGAATGACTAACAGTGGTGCAAGATATCCTCAGCCAAGCACCGTGTGGAAGCCTTTTTTAAACCTGCTATACGTCGTAAATAAAAGACATATGTACACAAAAAATAATTTCATTACTAAAACTTACGTCCACTTGACGTTACTTTTTAACATAATCTCCATAACGATTTATCATTTTTTGTATCTGTGGACAAGGTCTCTAATACCCTCGTCATGAAATGTTGGCGTCAATGAATTGGAATGAGTCTTGATGTTGTCTTGAGGCTTCTCAGATGGGAAGACGGGTGATCAGAAATGTGCCACTGAAATTGCCCGTGAGGGTGGGTGTCGTCATGGATCAGAACAAATCTACAAGTCGGCGTGGCTCACTGAATAATTTCGTCAAGTTCGCCGATGATTTTCCACTGCACCATTCCCGTCTGCTTGTAGGAAATGAATAAGCTTCGAAATTCGCACCTGACGGGAGAGTCAGTCGAGACGGCCAAGTCTGCGTGATTGCAACTCTGCACAGATCAACGTCTTCAACTCGGCAGTGGCATACCACCTACTTGTCCCTTGTCTGGCGTTTGTGCTGTTCGATCGGTGGTTGAAGAAAAAAAAACCCTCGTATTTAAATGTAGATTTATAATCTACAATTATAGAGCCCAAGTGGGAGTTAAAAGAGTGTAAGACAAGTTCGCCTTGTTCGTTGAAGAAGCATGAAAGAAGCGAAGCAAAATTTAGGAGGAGGAATAAAAGCGCAGGGAAAAAGATGCCATTACTAAAGTTTGCATAAGACATGGCTATTCTAACCAGATATTAGGAAGAATTAGATAGACTATTTAACAGAATGATTAGTATACTTAGTACAGAATATGGGTTTAGAATAAACAAAGCGAGACAAAGGCGACGAAGAGTGGTTCAAAGGAGAGTAATTACTTGCGCAACATCAAAACTAGGAATGACAGAGTGGTGCAAGAAGTTAAGCAATTCTCCTATACAGGGATGAAGATTACACTTGACGGCTGAAGCAAAGAAGAGATCTAAGGCAGACTGGCACAGATGAAGAAAGCTCTATTGAATAAATGAGCTTTGTTGATATTAATATTCATAAAGAAATACAGAAGAGGTTTCTGATCTGCAGGTGTGGGTCTCGAATCAAGTCGTACCCATAGATTTTAATTTGTTGTGTTATTAGTTTAGGAGGACAACGAGATTTATTAAATATGTATAATGTTAAAGTATTACGTCTACACCGCCGGTCTTGCACCACTTTCTCTCTTATGTACTGTGATTTCTGCCTGGTGTTAAAACAACTTGATATGTCTTTTGTGCTTTCGTCAGTATGTTTTTTTCTCGACGTAAAAAAGGTAAATACTTTTACTTTCATGCCTTCAAATCAGCAGTGACGTCATGCGCCATGTGACACAAAAATAAGTTTCATGTTTGACCCAGTCTTTTTCATCAGATGTCGTAAAATAATTTAAAATCGAGAAACTGTTGAACGACTGAAAAGAGTGAAATAAACAGCCTAATTTTTATGTATAATCCGTTATTCTCTTTTTTTGTTAAAAAGGAGAGATAAAAAAGAATTTTCCTCTTCTTCGAGCGAGAACAAAAAATTCATTTGTCATAAACAATTTCTCCGTAACAACACAATAACTCAGTGCTGTGTCTAGTTTCCGACCTTCTCTACCACTACATTTAGCCGCTTGGGGTTAGAGACAGCAAGTTTCCGGAGAAACTGTCATTCTCTAACAGCTTTCCCATGCATCATGAACCGCTTCGGACAGCGCTGTCTTGGTTGTCGGTGTTGGGCTTCAGTCTGGAACTGCGCGACCGCTACGGTCGCAGGTTCAAATCCTGCCTCAGGCATGGATGTGAGTGATGTCCTTAGGTTAGTTAGCTTCAAGTATTTCTAGTTCTAGGGGACTAATGATCTCAGATGTTAAGTCCCATAGTGCTCAGAGCCATTTGAACCATTTTTTTTTTTTGAAGAGCTACTTGATTGAGAAGTAGCGCCTCCGGTCACGAAAACTGACAACGGCCGGGAGAGCGATGTGCTCACCTCACACCCCTCCATATCCGTATTCAGTGACGCCTGAAGGCTAAGGATAACATGACTGTCGATCAGAACCGTGGGATCTTCCGCGACCTGTTAGGAAGGAGTTTTTAATCTAGTTTCAGAAGGAATGAGAGATGAGAAAGATTAACTGAGTTCTGCAGTAAATATCAGCTATTAACAGCAAATAATCTATTCAGGAATTATAAGAGGAGGAGCTGTACTTGGAAAATGCCGGAAGATAAGGGAAGATTCCATTTAGCTTACATCACGGTCAGGCAGAGATTCCGAAATCAGATACGTGTCAGTATGAGAAATGTAAGAAATTGAGAAAGAAATGATTGTCCGAAGGACTGACTCAACATATAGAACAGTCGAAACAGTCTTTGGTAAACAAGTACGGTAACATTACGGGTGTAGTGGGAGTTCCTTTGTTAAATGCGGAGGAAAGAGCAGATCGTTACACTGAAGGCGTCTATGAGTGGGAAGACTTGTCTGAAGTTATAGAAGAAAGAGGAGTCGACAGGGAAGAGATATGGGGTTCAGTATTAGAATCAATATTCAAAAGAGCTTCGGACGACTTAACATCAAGTAAGGCAGAAGAGATAGATAAAATTTCATTGGAATTTCTAAAATCATTCGGGGAAGTGGCAACAACACGACTGTTCACTTAGGTTTGTAGAATATATGAGACTGGAGATATACCATCAGACTTTTGGAAAACCATCATCCACACAATTCCGAAGATAGGAAGAGCCGACAAGTGCGAGAATTATCGCACAATCAGCTTAACAGCTCATTCGTCCAAGTTTCTGACACGAATAATACACAGATGAATGGAAAAGAAAATAGTGGATCTGTCAGACGACAATCAGTTTCGCTTTAGGAAATGTAAAAGCACCGGAGAGAAAGTTCTGACATTGCGGTTGACAATGGAAGCAAGAGTAAAGAAAAGTGAAGACCAGTTCAAAGGATTTGTTGACCTGGAAAAAGCGTTCTAGAATACAAAATAGTGTAAGAGGTTCGAAAATCTTAGAAATATATAGGTAAGCTGTAGGGAAAGATGGGTAATAATGTATACAAGAATCAAGAGGAAACAATAAGAGCGAAAGATTGACAACGAAGTACATGAATTAAAAAGGGAATAAGACACGGATGTAGACTTTCGCCCCTACTTTCATTCTACAGATCGAAGAAGCAATGATGCAAACAAAAGGAAAGTTCAAGAGCGTGTTTGAAAATTTTTTTTTGAAGGCGAAAAAATATTAATGATAAGATTCACTGATGACATTGTTATTCCCCGTGAAATTGAAGAAGAAATACAGGATTTATTGAATGGAATGAATGGTCTAATGAGTATAGGATACGGATTGAGAGTAAATCGACGAAAGAAATGTGAAGTAGCAAAATGGTTCAAGTCGCTATAAGCGCTATGGGACTTAACATCTGAGGTCATCAGTCCCCTAGACTTAGAATAAACTTAACTAATCTAAGGTCATCACACACATCCATGCTCGAGGCAGGATTCGAACCTGCGACCGTAGCAGCAGCGCGGTTCCGGACTGAAGCGCCTAGAACCGCTCCACCACAACGGCCGGCGATCCTTAAGTGAAAACGCTATCGAATTCCAGTAGGAGGTGATTTTCTAATTCAGTGACCTTTGATTGAGTGTTAAAACTAGAACCGCTCGGCCACAGCGGCCGGCTGTGAAGTAACAGAAATGAGATCAGTGAGAATCTTAGCATTAGAATTCGAGCTCACAATGTAATTCTGCTCCCTCGGCAGCAAAATAACCTTTTATGGACGAAGCATGGAGGACATAAAAAGTTGCCTAGCACTGGTAAAAGGGAGATCCCGGCCAAGAGAAGTCTACTAGTACCATACACAGGCCTTAATTTGAGGAAAAAATTTACTAGAATTCCTTGATAGTAAAACATGGACTGCGGGAAAACCGGAGCAAAAGAGACTGCGGGGAAAACCATCAACAAAAGAGAATCGAAGCGTTTGAGATGTGTCACTACGTAAGATTGTTGAAAATTAGGTAGTCTGATAAAGTAAGGAATGAGGAGGTTCTCCACCGAGTTGTCGTTGAAAGGAATGTAAGGAAAATACTGACAAGGAGAGGGGCAGGGTAATAGGACATCTGTTAAGACACCAGGAAATAACTTGCATGGTACGAGAGGGAGTTGTAGACGGTAGAACCTGTAGAGATTTTATATTCTCTTTGCAGCAAAAATACTCTTCTAGCATTCTTGATGGAGCTATTAACGTTAGTAACCATCATCACTTTGATGATTTGATGATCACTAATCTCTGTCTCTATACCGGCCCTAACTCTGATTTGTTCGAAGTGGTAACTGAAACTTTATGACTATTCCTCTTACGCTTGCGTCATCATTAAACGGAACAGTTTTTGGATCGACCTTCAAGGTAAGGAAATATGGAGGAAGGCAACAAACGAGTCGAAAGGTATCACACGATTGCAAAAAGGGATGGTAAATCTCATTTTCAAGAAGGGTCAACAGACAGACGCGCACAGTTACCGGCTGACGACAATCTATAGTACAGTTATGGAATATGTCTTATGTTCACACATTAGACGTTTCTTGAGAGAGAAGATCACCTCTTCAACAATCGGCACGGATTCCACAAATGGAGTTCTTGCGAAACTCAGTTCGTCATTAAAATCCAGAACGCCGTAGACAAAGACGCACAGATTGATAGGCGTGCTCCTTCCGCAAGGCATTCTATACAGCTGCTTGGAATTTTACCGGGTTGTATGGCTGTGGTCCATGGAACTCTTCAATCTCTGACGTTTCGTCCAAGGCTACGTTAGACATCTTCTGAGGTGCTCCTGGTTGTGCTGAGTCTTGCCGGCAACAATCAGGAGCACCTCCGAAGATGTCCACCCTAGCCTTGGACGAAACGTCAGGGATAGAAGAGTTCCATGGACTACGGCCATACAACCCAAAAAGATTCTCAGCAGCTGAAACATCCGGTCGTGAAAGCCTTCATTGTATGATTATATACAGTGTCGCGCTGTCGCTTAGTGGACACAATATGAGCATATCGAGTATTGGACCAGATTTGTGGTTGGATGAAGTACTTTCTTGTAAATACAGATCAACACACTGTTCTTAACGGAGCAAAATCGTGAAATGTACAGATAATTTCTAGAGTACCCCAAAGAAGTTTGACGGGAAGCTACCGTGTACAATCGGTAAGAATGCGACGGTATGCGCTACTTAATGTGATCCAAAACGCCGAGCATAAGAACGAGATTCTTCCGGGGCTCATACCTCAGACTCTAATGGTGATAACAAGGTACGGTCGAGGTTTTGGATAGTCTCTGGGCTAGGGACGATTTGTGTACCCAACAGAAAGATCGTCTTAGTGTCATTATCCTACTTTACAAGGTCAAATTATGAATATTACACACTTTCTTCTGCTTAGGCAAATGGAGCAAATCGGTTGATTTTTTTTGCACTTGACGTGGTCCATGGTGGGGCTTAAAAAGCTTGTGGATGTACCATTACTTCATGTGCGGTCCCTCAGAAAACTCCAAACAAAAGTCTTTATACAATTTTTTCGTACTAAAGCCGAGCCACGGATTCCAAGAGACTATGCACAACATAAGGTTAAAATTATTACGATATATTCCTAAAATCCCAATCCCGATCTTGAAAATTTTCTTGTTGTCTTTAGCTGTTTCCAAGATCAGAGGTTTATAGATGTCACACTTCTACACGTAAAATATGCATTTAAAATCCGGTATGAGGAGAAATGAAAATAATAAATAATCGCAAAAAATTGCTCAAATTTTAACGGAACCTTCTCTAGGAATTTATCTAGAAGTACCATATTTCTGTTTCCCAAAGTCTTTATCCATTATTGAGAAACACCTTAAAAACATGATTTTTGGATACCAAAATTGTTCTGCGGATTCCAAGATAGTTATGCGTAGCATATAGGTATAATTTCCATGACATATTCTAAGATTCCTTTCTCGAACAGCCTTGGAAAATTTTCCTGATATCTTTATCCGCTTCCTAGCTACAGGTGTTCGAAGTTTAGTACGTGTGCACGTAAAATACGCACGTGAAATCCGATGTGAGGCAAAGTCGTAATTTATGAATTGACGTAACACGAAGAGATATACTTCATAAATTATAGAGAGCAGCAATCAGTCGTCCTTTTTTGTAGGTTTTATTTGGCAAATCCAGATTTCGGCTAATGCCTAGCCATTATCAGTGCAGTATTTTTTAGTCTCGATACATGTCAGTTTCCTGTTGTTCGGGCGTCAGTCACAGTTCTTTGAATTGACTGACGCCCGAACAACAGGGGAACTGACATGCATCGAGACTAGAAAATAGTGCTTTGATAATAGCTAGGCACTAGCCGAAATCTGGATTTGCCAAATAAAAGCTACAAAAAAATGCCGACTTATTGCCGCGCTCCATGATTTATAAAGAATATCACAGTCACTGAGTGCACCAACTTTCCTAATGGAAGGCAAGCTGATGACGAAGAGATATGCTGTGAAGTACCTCCGTTGTCAACAGAAGGGTTCTAGGAAATCCATGTTGCAGGACTCAAGGGCGTACAACATTCTTATGCACGTAAAATCCGGTCTGTGGTTAAAATTAGTTTTGCGTTATTTCAATTTCATATAAGTAAACTGTTTAAATTCTGCTGACTCATAAAGTTCTTTTCATATGAGTGACATGATCTGCTGTGGCAGGGAAAAGATGGGGACCAGCAGAAAAATGCTCCTATCTGGACACAAAAAAGACGAATATGCTCCTATTTAAAAGAATCTGACTGGAAGTAAGGGTTACCAGCTGCCTCACCATTTTTAAAATATTTCGCATAAGTGTTTGTATGCTAACATTTTCACCCTTTTTATGCTGGTAGAGAAGGATAAAGTGTCTGTGGGAAAGAGACGGAAAAGTAATAACTACTGGAAGTTAGTAGTTGTGGTATAGAAAGAATGAAACAGGCAATGTCAGTGTGAAAGAAAGGGAGGGACATAGTGGCAGTGACACTGGCAGAACAATGATAGGAAAAGATTGAAGGAGACAGTGCCAGTGGAAAAGGAATAAAGAGACGGCAAAAATGGAAGTGGATGACGGCCATCGATAATAACAGGCAGGGTCTATGACAGTGACAACGAAGAAGAGAGAGAGAATGACAGTGAGAAGAGACAGCAACAGTGGGAAGTAATGAATGAGCTAGTAGCAGTGCGAGAGAGCAAGTGGAAGACACTGACAGAAAGAGGAGGCAGTAGTAGTAGGACAGAACGAAGGAGCCTGTGGTTGTGGCACAGGAGACAGTGAGGAGACAGTGACAGAGAGACACAAAGAGATGATGACAATGATTTGGAATAAATAAGTGAGAGAGTGACAATGGGCAAGTGCGAATGGATGGGTATGAGCGACTAACAGTGACGGACTAGTGGGTGTGAGCGACTTACAGTTAGGGGAGCTTGTGGCAGTGAGAAGTGAGCTGCATGTTAGATACAGCGGGAATATGTTCGCATGGCAAAATTTTTGGGAAAATTTGTAAAGGTGCCGAGGAAGACAGAATGACAGTTGATACCTCAGTGAGAGGCTTTTAAACAGAAACGTATTCTCATTTTTTTGTGCTCCTACAGGAACATTTTTCCTCTGGTTTATATTAACAGTCAGGTGTATAATGTTGGAGACTCCTTGAAGCCACTTGCGGATGATGATATTGTCTGTAGGAAGCCTTAAACTCCAGAAAACTATAGTGAAATACAGGAAGACTTGCAGAAGGTGAAGAATTCCTGCAGGGCTGGCAGATGACCGTGAAAGTGAATAGCGGGTATAAATAAAAGAAGACATCCTCTACTGTTCTACTAGGGCTAGTTTTCTTCAACCTTTGACCAGTCGTGAAACTGAATTCTTTTTTTTTTTTTGGCAACGTTCAGTTACATCTTCGTTACTTTTCCACATAGTTGCCGCTCCGACTTAGACATTTGTCGTTGCCTTGCACCAACCTTCCAATAACTTAGTCATAGAAGGAAGCCAGCCGCCCAGTGATTTCCGCCAATTCCCTGAGTTGATCTACGGCTCTTGATCTGTGCCAAAATACTGTCCTCATAGCCAGCGGTTGATGTGAGAGAAGATTTGAAAATGAAAGGGTGTCAAGTCTGGTCTGTATATCGGGTAATCATTTCCCATCTAAAACGCTGCAGGAGCGTCTTCATTACCATGCGACGGCGAACTGTCATGAAGGAAACAGATGACAGTTCGTGATGTGGGCCACAGGAAATCAGGCGAAAACTCTCACCAGGACTGTACACTTGGTGGGAGGCCCTATATTGCAGGCATCTCTACGTGCTGTCTATGATCTCAGTACCGAAAAGTGCGACGTGACGCGGTAGACGGACTTACTAAAAACACAGCACAACACATGTATGCAAAGATTCACAGGATATTCACTGTGGTTTTAACTTCGCGACCGATCGGAAGTTAAAAAAATAACCATCATGTTACACTACTGGCCGCATGTGAGTGGGAATAGTAACCACCATAAAATGGAATGATCACATTAAATTCACTGTAGGAAAAGGAGATGTCATGTTGGGATTCATTGCAATAATATGAAGCGAGTGTAATTCATCCATGAAAGAAGGGGCTAAAAATACTCTTTCTATCCGTTTTTGTGCACTGTTCATCGGTCTGCGACCGTTAAAGTAGGAGTAATAGAATGCAAGGAGAAAATGCGACGAAGAGAGGGGCTCTTCGTCACAGTATCGTTTCCTCGACGGAAGATCGTTACGGAGATACAACGGCAGATGCTGTGTAAAATTGTGAGAGTTACTGTTGACATTTCGTAGCGTATGTTTGAAGACGAGTCGGGTAACGTGTTACTTCATCTCACATTTGCCTCACGAAATGATCACGATAAGAAAATCAGAGAAGTTAGGTGTCACACGGAGCATTACCGACAATCATTCCTCCGACGCGCCATTTGTGAATGGAACAACATATGGAGGGAGGGGTGGCAAAAGATATTGATACAAGAACTACCCTCCACCACACACCGTAAGAAGGCTTGAGGAGTATAGATGTAAATGAAATACTGATTACTCAAAAAAAAAAAAAAATTACAGAAGATCAACTGAACATAAGTAAGTCACCATCCAACATTCTACATCAATGATTTCAGGTAGGCAGCCGTTGGCACTGACCGTGAGAATCCTCCTAGGCAGGTTTGCGGGGTCCTCTTCCTCTTGCAGCTCTGCGCGGTACACGGGCTGCTGGAAGACTGGTGGCATGTCGTTGACATCCACCACCGTCACCAACAGCTCTGCCCGGGACGACGCCACCGGGGACTTCCCTGTCACCACTGCCGCAAGCCGCAGCTCATACTGTAAGCACACACACACATAGGAAGGTACTGAATGATGGTCTTTGTAAATAACGTGCCATGATACACACATATTGGCTTTTGAGTATGTTAGTTATCTATTCATTCTTCTACTGGTTATTTTGCAATTATTTTAGATATTTCGGCTTAACACTCTGCTAGTCATTAAAATTTCAGCACCAGAAAGGACAGTAAATAACGAAATATTGTAACCGCATAGGCTTCTGCAGCCAGAGTCAGTTGACATAAAAGTTTACTGAGTATAGTACTGCATCATACAGTAAAAAACTATAGTGGAGAAACCAACTTTTTGGCCACGACCAAGATTATTCGAAAGACGCAGACATCTATTAAGGACTCAATAACTGATGCTGACAGAACTGAGAGACTCATTCCTATTCTAGAATTTATGGAGTGCCAAAAATATATAAACAAAATTATCCATTAAGGCCAATTGTAAACTGGATCAATTTTCCTACAAACAATTTGGCAAAGTATCTACTATACAAATTAGGACCTCTGTTTGTCAAAACGGTTTCTCATGTGAAGAAATCGACACTCCTAATAGAATACATGACGGGAGAAACAATTTTATCCATGAACATTATGGTCAGCTTTGACATGAAGTCGCTATTCACAAATGTGCCAGTGGACAAAAATGTTCACGTCCTACAAGCGCATGTCAAGCCAGACATACGTAACCTCGTTGAGATATGTCTTCTACATACTTCCAATGGCAAGGAAAATACGAAGTAGCAATGGGGAAATTAGCAGCCATCGTATTCACGACTTCGGAGCAACGGCACTTTCTTCTGCTCCTTTACGCCCACAACGCTGCTTCAGATACTAGGATGATACATTCGCTATATGGCCTAATGGTGCAGTGGACCTACACAGATTTCACGAATATTTTAATAAAGTACACGGGTAGGTACAGTTCACCCTTGAAATGAATGACGCACTTTCATTCTTAGACGTGGATGAATATTGGGCAGAGGAGGGCGCACTAGCTCGCAGTGTATATTAGAAGCCTACACATATGAACAGGTACGAGTATATGCACGCCCAATCCAACCACCACTAGCAGAGAAGAACTCAGTTATCCACTCTTTGGCTGTAAGCGCGGTCTGTACCGCTCAAAACATAACACATGACCTCAAATGGCTGCATACAACGTTCTTGGCCAATAGTTACAACCATAAATCGATCTACACAGCCATGGCAACGAACAAAAGAAAACAAGACTGGCAAGAAATCGACAAACTGAAACTAGCAATGCGCTTACCTTACGTGAAAAATGACACTGACCAGATTGGTAACCACTTTCCCCAGGATGGTGTCCGGCCTGTGTTCTACAGCAGCCGCAAGATAGAGGATGTGCCAGGCTCCACCAAAGACAAGATAGATGTTTTACAAACTGGAGGTGTGTACAGCGTGGAACGTAAGAGTGGAGAAGTATATATCGATGACACCGGCAGACAAATAGCAACATACGGGAACACGAGCGGTACATTCGCCTAGGACAACGCAGCAAATCTGAAGTGGCCGAACACGAGCAAGAAAAATAAAATTTAACGAAACCAGCAAACTTGCCAAGCAGCCAGTTTTGGTAAAATGCAAGATCAGAGGAGTCCTCGAACCACCAAAACATCCTAACAACATGAACGCAGAAGAAGGACCCAGTCTGATCTCGTACCGACTGCTAGATCTCAGAGTCCCACAGGCCACAACAACAACACAAGACGCGAGCGCTACTGGCGAGAAGCTCCTGTGCGCGGCCTGCATCCTGCAGGAGGAGAACAGGCGTACGTATCTCATTTTCCGATGCAATAGATGACATCAGATCGTCACACGCTTCACTGTAGTAACCTATTACAAGAAAGTTCCCACTCCTTCCATCTTATGAGGCAAATCGTAACAACGATCTTTTAAACACTTTGACGCAATGTGATGCTCACAAGGAATCCCTTAAGTGAAAGGTCGCAAAATGCCAAATATGTTTATGGCATTCGACGCCCAACATAGCCTGTCATGCAACCATAATATTATCAAATTATTGTCGGGTTTCCAGTCGGATCAAACTAACTACTGAGCACAATATTTCAGCGGTCCACCTGGCCGCCATCATCAGGTGAGAAAAGCTACGCTGCTCTCGCCGATAACTGATTCCCCTCGCAAAGTACTGCATTGCCTTTTAGAGGGACACAGGATGCTATACAATGAGACGCAAGTAGTTGCAAATGCTTCTCGGTATTGGGATTGTGTTTTAAAAGAACCTGTTGAAATCAGACTAGCAGATAATATCATTAATCGTGATAATGGATACCCGCTAAGTAAAATGTGGAATCCTGTTTTATCAGACATGAAGAAACAACGGCATCTGAATCGGCCGGCTATGAATAATCATTTGTACCGATATATCGTTTGCAACAGCATTCACTACCGGAGGCACTGCAACTCTTTTGGCGCCAGGGGGCAGCAGGAATGATTGAGCGCGAGCGCACTGTATCTGGCGCGTGCGCTGTTGTACTTCCGATCAATATAAAGGTGCAGTCATTTGCGAGTGGAATCAATTATCGGCGAGAGCACCGTAGCTTTTCTCACCTGATGATGGAGGCCAGGTGGACCGCTGAAATATTGTGCTCAGATGACAATTTGATTCGGCTGGAAACTCGACGAAAATTTGATATACTAATACGCCGGGAAAGTCTACATAGTCACAACCACAATATTGGTTGCTAATGGCAAAAGGGGCGGGACGGGAGGTATCCAATGATGAGCTCAAAAAAATGGTTCAAATGGCTCTGAGCACTATGGGACTTAACTACTATGGTCATCAGTCCCCTAGAACTTAGAACTACTTAAACCTAACTAACCTAAGGACGTCACACACATCCATGCCCGAGGCAGGATTCGAACCTGCGACCGTAGCGGTCACGCGGTTCCAGATTGTAGCGCCTATAACCGCACGGCCACTCCGGCCGGCTGATGAGCTCAGCATGAAGCTATGGAGCTTATCTGAGCTGCTTGTTCGACGAGTAACTCACAACAGTGATGCAGTGCTACAGTGCTTGTGATATTGGTACAAAGCAGAGCAATGACAACGATAAACAAAGAAAACAATTGCCAAAGTTGACATTTCGTCAGATAGGAACCCATGGAATTTCTCAAAGTGAGAAGAGAAGTGACGGATGAAATATTAGCGTTTTTGCAAGATGAGTCAGTGGAATATTTGGTGTAGTATACGCTAGACTGTGCGGACAGTGTGCTTGAGGAGTACAGTGATAACGATACCCGCTTAACAAGTGAAGGTGATATTGAAACTGATGTCACCGCATGTAATCCACCATCTCTGTCTGACAGGAAGCCACAAATCTCGTCTCCTGTGAAACGTAGTAAAGTTCATTCGTTGACGAAGGAGCAGGCACTAAACATAATTGCGTACATAGATCATCCACAGCATCGCAGAAGAAAAAGCAATTAAGAACAGATTTCGAATAAGTTCGCAGCAACATGGTCGTGTAGTGCACAAGAAAAACTACGGATATTCAAGGGGGGATAAGGTGCACTTGTTACAGAAACTGGTGTTTGCGCGTTTCAAAGATGCTCGTACAATTTACAGGATACACATGATAGTGACCTACTACGCTATGAACAGCAAATTAGTGATTTCAACGGAAGCAGTGGATGGTTCCGTGACTTCGAACAGTACTACAGAATTGGCAGACGTAAGATAACGAAATCTGAAACAAAGCGTCAATTTGACAATGCACAGAAAACTACGGAATCGGTTTGAAAATTTGTAGACGAGATAAACAAACATCCCATCGTTCAGTAAGGATTTTTTTCAAGTCTAACCGTTCGGGATTTGAAGAGGAAATGCATTTGAAAGGGACCCTGGAAATTAGAGGTAACAAGAGAGTTGTATCAAGATCAACTAACATCAGTACCTTAACGCATTCGTATAAATTATTCCGAGTTTTAATCTGTATGGTAAACTGACTGGAAAGTTATCTATTGTGCTGCAAGAAGTTGGAGGTACTCTGTCCCCTACTATTCTTTCTTGTATCAGTGATCTTAACGGGTCAGTAGGGAATATTTACACTATGTGATCAAAAGTATCCGGACACCTCCAAAAACATACATTTTTCATATTAGCTGCCTTGTGCTGCCACCTACTGCCAGGTAATCCATATCAGTAGTCATTAGACATCGTGAGAAAGCAGAATGGGGCGCTCCGCGGAACTAACAGACTTCGAATGTGGTCAGGTGATTGGGCTTCACTTTTGTCGTACGTCTGTACGTCGAGATTTCCATATCCTACACATCCCTAGGTCCCCTGTTTCCGATATGATAGTGAAGTGGAAACGTGAAGGGACACTTACAGCACAAATGCGTACAGGCCGACTTCTTCTGTTGACTGACAGAGACCGCCGGCATTTGAAGAGGTTCGTAATGTGTAATAGGCAGACATTTATCCAGACCATCTCACAGGAATTCCAAACTGCATCAGGATCCACTGCAAGTACTATGACTGGCGAGAGGTGAGAAAACTTTGATTTCATGGTTGAACGGCTGTTCATAAGCCACACATCACGCCAGTAAATGCCAAACGACGCCTCACTTGGCCTAAGGAGCGTAAACATTGGACGATTGAACAGTAGAAAGACGTTGTGTGGACTGACGAACCACGGTACAAAATGTGGCGATCCGGTGGCACGGTGTGGGTATGGCGAATGCCCGGTGAACGTCATCTGCCAGCGTGTGAAGTGGCAGCAGTAAAATTTGGAGGCAGTGGTGTTATGGAGTGGTCGTTTTTTCATGAAGGGGGCTTGCACCCGTTGTTTTTTTGCTTGGCACTATAACAGCACAGGCCCACATTGATGTTTAAGCACCTACTTGCTTCCCACTGTTGAAGAGCAATTCAGGGATGGCGATTGCATCTTTCAACACTATCGAGCACCTGTTTATAATGCACGGCCTGTGGCGGAATGGTTACACGACGATAACATCGCTGTAATGGCCTGGCCTGCATAGAGTCCTGACCTGAATCCTGTAAAACACCTTTGAGATGTTTTGGAGCGCCGACTTTGTGCCAGTCCTCACAGACCGACATCGATACCTTTCCTCAGTGCAGCACTGCGTGAAGAATGGGCTGTCATTCCCCAAGAAACCTTCCAGCACCTGACTGAACGTATGCCTGCGAGAGTGGAAGCTCTCATCGAGGTTTAGGGTGGGCCACACCGTTTTGAATTCCAGCATTACGGATGGAGGATACCACGAACTTGTAAGTCATTTTCAGCCAGGTGTCCGGACACTTTTGATCACATAGTGTACGTTACAGCACGCAAGAGTACGAAACTGGGCCTAAAGGAACTAACAACTGTGGTAGCTAATTAAAATAAGTTGCTTTTGCTTTGTTCCTGGTCCACGCACAGAAATCATACTCCTTTGGAGCAAACTCCCCTTCTTGAAAGGTGTGTGACATTGCAGTTCATACCACTTGGAACCACTGGAGAAATACAGCCTCTGGATGTTTGTTTCTTGTGTGCCTATAAAACATATTGTCCCACTGTCTGCAACTACGCCTTAAAGTATAGCCAGTTTCACGATAACGTCCACCAGATACTGTTTCGTATTCGGTTGCGTGCCATCAGATTCCCTCAGTTCTGATCACCCCTTTATACAAATATGATTTAAGACACAAAGAAATTACAGATCCCGGCTGCGAGCGGGCATTGATCGAAATCAATGGGGAAATTTGAAAATCTGTGCTGGTCCGGGATTCGAATCCAGGTCTCCTGCTTACTAGCAGATGCTCTGAGCACTGAGCCTCCCGGACACAGTGGTCGTTGCAACTGCACGGACTACCCTAGCACGCCACCAGTCAGACACAGATTCTTAACTAATCCAAACACTAGTAATGTAGTGTCCCTTGCCCATTATCATCATTACTCGCGGTATTTCGCCGATTACCATAAGAGTTCGAGCCTGATGTGAATCTGCACTTAGGACGTTATTGGCCATCTCCCCTTAATTATATGTATACGTGGTGTCTGTTCTTTTGGACATCAAGGTCTCTGCCGGCCGCTTTGACCGAGCGGTTCTAGGCGCTTCATTCCGGAGACGCGCTGCTGCTACGGTCGCAGGTTCGAATCCTGCCTCGGGCATGGATGTGTGTGATGTCATTAGGTTAGTTAGGTTTAAGTAGTTCTAAGTTTACGGGACTGAAGACCTCAGATGTTAAGCCCCATAGTGCTTAGAGCCACTTGAACCATTTGAACCATCAAGGTCTATAATTCCTGTGTGTCTCACTTCATAATGGCTGCTGGATGAAAAATGGACATGCCCGAAAGAACAGACACCACATATATACACCATATGTCTATAAGAATTTCTTAAAAATGGGTATCTAGCTGAACGTCCTGTACGGATTTTAACTCCCAAGGCGATGGCCTTCGATCTTGATGGTTCAAACCTTTGTGATCACTGTGACGTGCTATTTTTCATTCAGTGTTCGTGGTGCAAGTTAGTGGTTTGTTTTGAACATTTCTTGAATGTCCACCACAGCCATTTTGCGAAGTGTAGTACAGGGTGACAACTATTGAACTGTATGAAAAACGTAAATTAGTTACAAACTACGGCGTGCACACACTTTATTAAACATATAAATGTCACTACAGATATTCGGATTTACGTTATGACATGTTCGACATGACTGCCATCATTGACAATGATGTGACGCACACAAATATTGAAATTCTGCATGAGCCGCTGAAGCCTCGGGCAGCTGATGCTGTCGATGACCTCTTGAATGGCTGTTTCCAGCTCATCAAAGGTTTTTGAGGTTATTACTGTACACATTGTGTTTAATACAGCCCCACAAAAACGGAGTCACATGTGTTCAGATCCGGAGGATATTGCAGCCAATCGAGGCCCATGCCAGTGACCTCTGGGTACCCCAAAGCCAGAATGCGGTCCCCAAAGTACTCCTCTTAGACATTAAACACTCTCCTGCTTAGATGGGGTCGAGCTCCGTCTTGTACGAACCGTTTCTTGTAGAAATCAGGGTCACTTTGGGTAATGGGAATGAAATCATCTTCCAAAACCTTCACGTAACTTTCGGTAGTCACCGTGCCATCAAGGAATATCGCACCGATTTTCTCGTGAATGGACATAGCACATCACACAGTCACTCGTTGAGGATGAAGAAACTTCTCGATCGCGAAATGCGGATTCTCACTCCCCCAAATGCACCAATTTTACTTAGTGACTAACCTGTCCAAATGAAAGCGGTCTTCGTCGCTAAGCTAAACCATACATGCGCATACTAATTCTCATCATCCCCAGCGGCCAACCGTGCAATTTGAACGTCCACAGGGGCAAACCGCTCGGACGTTACGTCAATTTTATTTCATATAATTCAATAATTGTCACCCTGTACATAAACGCCATAAGATGTTGATCTCTGCACCTCCCGGACACTCATTTTCTGTCGCCATCCTGATGCAAACGGTGAGTCATTAACAGCTAATATTTTTCCTGTCAGAAAACAAAACTTTCAAATAAGCCTTACTTAAGTTTGAACTTGCGATCTCGCACTCAAGGAGTACCCGGTCAGCGAGGAGTAGTGACTAAATGTAAGTGACTTTGCAAAGTTAAAACACAGCTGTAGTCCCAGAACAGGGCCTTTGTAAACGTGGCTGAAACGTTGGTTTCTCCAGTATGGTTTCTCACAATACTACGCGGCACCATACTCAGAAAACTTTTATGTCCTTGAGATACAGTGCTTGTACAGTATAGCAGGTAGAGTACGTGATTCAATTAGTAGGTGATTTGGGGGTCTACATCGTGTGAAATTAAGAACACAGATCTTCCACCTGTGGCAGCAACGATGGCTGTAACCCGACTGTGTTTCGAACCGAAGTAAACTCGGATGGCAGCTATGGGCAGTCATTCCACGCTGCTCCACCTCGAAGAGTCCTTCAGTCGTAGCGGCAGTTTGCCAGTCTGTCGGTAACGCTCGACCAGATGTTCTCAGTGCGTTATCGATCTGGAGAACGTGCTGGATAGGGGAACATTGAATCTCCTGCTGCATCACGATAGGTCAGGACTGAGGAGACAACACGCAGTATTGCGTTTTCTTGTTGGAAGGTAATGTCCCGGAAAATAGGGCACAGTGACAGCCTTTACATGACAGAACGGTAGCGACAGCTCTCCAAATTCACGGTATGTGTACCAGTATCTATGGTTGTTAGCATGGGTGGTGCGCTAGCATGGCACCTAACGATACTATTAACCAGTTGCAAAAAATCTTTGAATCATACAGAACATTGAATTTAAACTAGTGCATACTTCTTTGGTGATCACTTGTTACTACCATTTTATTAAACCGCGGTACACTTCTTGTCACAGCAGTAATCAGCTCAGGTAGTCTGCCAGTCTTTTCAATAGAATATTTTGCTACCAAAATTAGTATGTGGACAAAACACTACGCATGCCGTTTTCTTCCAAGTGCTATTTGTACCGTGTTAACCCTTCTAGCCCAGTGGATCGACTTGCACCCTAAAAAGTTTTTAAGTACTTCAACAATATCCACGAAACGCCGCTGCTTTCCGTGTTTACATTCTATCACTAGAAGGCAGCACCAACAGGATCATGAGTATGCAAGAGATTTCATCCATCCTGTAATCAAGTGAATGCATGTAGTTCAGCTAATGAAGTTGAATTATTTTTGCGGCAGGTTTTTTAGGTGCTTTTTACTTTAAAATGTGTAATTAGAGTGTACGGAATACTTATTAAAAATTATATTATTAGAGAGAAATATGCATATTACTTCCAGTACTGTGAGGTTATAAATAAAGCGGCTCACATGGACTCATTGGGAACACTACTATCTGGGGGCAGGTCTACAAGTGACCATATGTAAGCAAACATTATTGCGTGAACAAACCAATTTTATTTCCCTTTGCAGATGTCTATATTATCGGCGGAAGAGATTCTGGAGTTCTGATGAATGGTTCAAAAATGTTCAGATGTGTGTGAAATCTTATGGGACTTAACTGCTAAGGTCATCAGTCCCTAAGCTTACACACTACTTAACCTAAATTATCCTAAGGACAAACGCACACACCCATGCCCGAGGGAGGACTCGAACCTCCGCCGGTATCAGCCGTACAGTCCATGACTGTAGCGCCTAAGACCGCTCGGCTAATCCCGCGCGACTGACGAATGGTGATGTCACTGATACTGAATTATTGCAGGAAGATTCGGATGATCAATTTCCGCGTTCGGACACGCAGCTACTTACATAAATCACAATTAACCAGCCGTTTTCAACGATTGTTATTCATACATAGCGTTAGAGCTTCCAAGGAACAGGTTTCCTAAGAACTACGAATAATTATTTGGCAACATACTGAACATAATGATCACACCAATGTTAAGTACGAAAATAAAGGCCAGTGGAATAGCCCTTCCCATCCATGCACATTTTTAATAAGTAACTTGAAATATTAATCTGATGTTTCGCATTGTAAGTACCGTGCACCTTACTATAAGGAAACGGCAACAATAGTCGGTTAATACTGAGATGTTTCAATGTGTCGAGCTACCACATAAAGGATGAAAGAAATTCCAGATAGAACGCGAGGCAAAACTTGTATTACACTTCTAAATGTTAATTTTTTGCAGTGATGTTACTGTATACAATAATTCGTAAAGTTGTTATTAATTTCGTGCTTTGTAAAAAAAGTAGGTGCTACGCCGGTAACGTTATTCCATCCCACGTAATAAAGATACAGAGAGTGAGTGGAAAACGGAAATACATTCCGTTTTGCAAGGTTTCCCCGGAGTCACTTTCTTCATACATAAACATTGAAGCGCCAACGAAACTGGTATAGGCATACGTATTCAAATACAGAGATTCGTAAACTGGTAGAATACGGCGCTGCGGTCGGCCACGCCTATATAAGACAACAAGTATCTGGCGCAGTTGTTAGATGGGTTACTGCTGCTAAAACGGCATGTTATCAAGATTTAACTGAGCTTGGACGTGGTGTTATTGTCGGCGCACGAGCGATGGGACACAGCATCTCCGAGGTAGCGATGAAGTGGAGATTTTCCCTTACGAACATTTCACGAGTGTACCGTGAATATCAAGAATCCGGTAAAATATCAGATCTTCGACATCGCTGCGGCCGGAAAAGGATCCGGCAAGAACGGGATCAATGACAACTGAAGAGGACCGTTCAACATGACAGAAGTGCAACCTTTCCGCAAATTGCTGCAGATTCCAATGCTGGGTGATGAACAAGTGTCAGCGTGCGAACCATTCAACGAAACATCATCGATATGGGCTTTCGGATTCGAAGGCCCACTCGTGTACCCTTCATGACTACACGACGCAAAGCTTTACGCCTCGCGTGGGTTCGTCAACACCGACATTGGACTGTTGAAGACTGGAAACATGTTGCCCAGTCGGACGAGTCTCGTTTCAAATTGTATCGAGTGAGGATCCATTCACCTGCATTGTGCATTCCGACGGACTTGGACAATTCCAGCAGGACAATGCGACATCCTACACGTCCAGAATTGCTACAGAGTGGTTCCAGGAACACTTTATTGATTTTAAACATTTCCGCTGGCCACCAAACTCCCGAGTCATGAAAATTATTGAGCATATCTGGGGTGCTGTTCAGGAGAGATCTCCACTCCTTTGTACTGTTACTGATTTGTGGACACCCCTGCAGGATTCCAGGATTCATGGCATCAATATCCTCAGCAGTACTTCAGACATTAGTCAAATCCATGCCACATCGTGTTGCGGCACTTCTGTGTGCTCGCGGGGGCCCTACGCGAAATTAGGCAGGTGTACCAGTTTCTTTGGCTCTTCAGTGTATTTGTCTAGCACGATACTGTAGCTACCGTTTCAGAGATGTCCATTCCTCTCCGAATGTTCATTTCTCTTCAGCTGAAATGTTTACCGTGGTATGTGGTATAGCAGTGAGTACAGCCTCAGATAACGTCAAATGCACGTAATCATTCCTCAGTTCTTCAGTACATCACTTCCTTACTGTCTTTCTTCCTGACTATTCTCTCAAACTTCAGCTTACTCCTTATCGTTACTAAATAGTGATATAAATCTTTCCCAATTCTGGGTAACCAATAAAATACAGTAATTGATTTCGTAATCTGTGTTTGTCTATGATGCAATCCAGCTGGTATCTTTCCATGACTTCTGGCATTTTCCAAGTATATCATCTCGTCTTGTCTTCTTGAACAATGTACTACCTGAAATTTTTGCAGAACAGAAGGATTCTTTTTCCTCTCCCATTCCTACTGCCGAGAACGTATCTCATCTTTTCTTTCTCCTATTATTTCCCATTATTATAAGTTTTTCATCCATCTTTACGTATCGAGTTATGAACTTAATACTCTCATAAACTCTCATCTTTTGACCGTGTAGTCGACATGTGTACCCGAAGTATTGTTGTTGGTGATGGGCTACTGTCGATTTTAATGCGAAAAGTTCTATGACTGAACTGTTCATACTACCTAAGTCTTTGCTTCTCCTTCCTATGGATAACGAAACCCATTTTTGCTATGTCATTTTCTACTGCAGTAGATATTTCCTTAAATTCGTGGAATCATAAATCTTTCTTTTATTTACATTTCTCTTCACAGACCGTCACTATATCTAGATTGAGCTTTTGCATTTTCCTTTCCTGATTTTCTTGTTTCCGTGCTACATACAGACTTCTCACATTCCGCGCTATAGCTTGTTGAAATATTACCCTTTCGTTGGTTTCTCAATCTTTTTTCCCACGGTCACCTCCCCTTCGCTATCCCCTCGCAGACATCTGAATGGGTGACTAAACAGGCGTCTTCTGCTAATGTAGGGATCATCCCCAATAAGCAATTACAAAAATGGTTCAAATGGCTCTGAGCACTATGGGACTTAACTTCTAAGGTCATCAGTCCCCTAGAACTTAGAACTACTTAAACCTAACCAACTTAAGAACATCACACACATCCATGCCCGAGGCAGGATTCGAACCTGCGACCGTAGCGGTCACGCGGTTCCGGACTGTAGCGCCTAGAACCGTACGGCCACCCGGCCGGCAAGCAATTACATGAACTGTTTTGAAGAACATGTAAATCAATATTAACAATGAATTATTAAAACAACTATAAATAATGCCACGAACAATGAGTTTACCTCTAAAATAATCACAAGCTGTTCACCCCTGTCAGAAGTTCATTAAATATGATGGATAGGAAACAGATATCCAGCTAAGATGAAAAATAAATCAAAACTTAAGCAGACAATGAACCGAAATGTCATCAGTTGTCAATCGGCTACGGCAATTAGTGATAAAAGTTCAAAATTAAACTGCCTGCAAGTCCAATTGTAAATCCAAAACATGCACACGAAATCTTGACAGTACACCAAACTAAAAGGTGTTCGAACACTAGCAGTAATGCTAAATGATTATTCCAAGTTTGGAAATAATCTTTAACTATTAAAGTCCCGAGGACGAAATGTTCTCAGTTCAGTGCTGCTCCTCAGACACCATTTTCAGCCGGCCGGTGTGGCCTTGCGGTTCTAGGCGCTTCAGTCTGTAACCGCGTGACCGCTACGGTCGCAGGTTCGAATCCTGCCTCGGGCATGGATGTGTGTGATGTCCTTAGGTTAGTTAGGTTTAATTAGTTCTAAGTTCTAGGGGACTGATGACCATAGATGTTAAACCCCATAGTGCTCAGAGCCACACCATTTTCCCCACTGTGCGAAAAAATATTCCGAGTCCAAATTAACGGGAAATAGTTCTGTTCTCGCGGAACAGACGTGGCGTCGTATGTAGCCTGTCAAGTACTTGGTCACGGTGGCTGTCTCTGTCTCACCTTCCAAGTATCAGCTTCTTGTCTCATTCATATTCGTTAATGACAGTTCATGCCCTCTTACAGTATAAGTGACTTTTTCTTTAGTGGGCCGATCTTTTACAATGAAGGCTTCTTTAGAAGCATTTTCGTGTGAGTAGTAGATTAGTCTTTTGTAACTTTAACATTTCTAAAATTATGCAAAATTAGAATTACAAAAAAATAACAAGAAAAGATGTGATTAAATAATGAATTTCATAAGCTTAAATTCTACAGCAAGTGGTATACATGAATATGTAGCAATTTTTACTTCGCTTTCCATTGATGCATTCATATTTATTGTTCAATTAATTGTTTAGCAGCTAATTGCTAATCAGTGCATTGGTAACGGAAAAACCGCCATATTGCTCATTAGGATAAATCACGTATACAAAATAAACATGTCACACAGTGTATTGTGTCAATTGTCATCTCGCGATGTGGTTATATTTGCCGTTCAGTGTTTAAGCTGCTTTTAATTGACTATTTAAGTAATCAGGATTGATTTTATGCTCCAGTTCTAATTTACGTACAGGTATCGATTTTCTGGTGGCTCCAGTTGTAGCCTTGATTTACTTTTATAAATGGTACTTCACAAAGTCATGTAATATATATACATCAAAAGCTATAGAAGAAATACTGTTTCGTATTACTTAAAAATATCGAATACCAATAGCATTTTAAATGTACGTATGTAGTACAATATTACGATATCTGTTGTTATACTCATCAGCTTTAAAATGATGTTCGCATTGTTTCTTCATCATAACTGATGTAAAAGTTTTCCTTGTGTAATGTGCAAGTTGCAATCCTAGCTTATTCTACTATGTTCGCCAAAGTCATGAGGTCACAGTAGCCGTCGATCTCTCGAAAATACTGACTGCAGTGTCGCTAGCCGCTGATTGGCGAGGATTCCTTACTCGGTATGTGCGTAGGGTAAACATTAAAAAGTTATTCCTGCTGAGCCTACTGATGTGGTGTTATGATTACTTAACTTTCTGGATTGGTCTCGACTGATGTGGCGATGGTTTTGCTCTCAGGCTGCTGTAGAGAAAAAAATTCTCGCATCAGGACTGGCCTCTGGTGATGTGAGGGTGAACTGTCCTTAGGGTGCTGCGAAAAATTATTCTCTCGCCAGTCCAGCTAAGGTGGTCTCAGCCTTAGATTGTCTTCCTCGTATTCATCGACGAATAATGACAAAGAGGGCAAAACTTCGTTCAGCTGCTCAGGAACCTTGGTTCCTTGCTCTTCGCGCAGCTGAGATGCTTTAACTGGGCCGCCGTTGTCCTCGGTCCTATTCATTTCACGACCGAACAGATCGAGCTACGTTTCACCAGATGTTTGTCTATTGAATACCTGTTGAGTTCGACAGAGAAAACTTTAGACGTCCAAAACGCACACAACACGTGAGCACAAATGTTGTGGTAGGACGTATGCAATAAAGACGCATTGGCATGTCAGTCTGTCCGATGACTCTTCTTGGAAACTCGGATATTTTGGGGCCATCTATCTAGGATTAGCGGCTGCTAAAAAAAAAGAATAGGGGAGGAAGGGAGGAGCACGGGAATTCCAGCTAGAGAGAGAATCCAGCAACACTTGCTCTGATGCAAAGTTGCAAGTTTCCTAGATGTGCCGAGACATTTTTTCCATCTTTAACTTTTAGGGTCGTCCACCCTCGTTATACGCACGGAGACCATATGTGACGTTCGCCACTTTTTTCACAGAAAGGAGGCATATTCCTCACCTCAGTGTGGCACTGAGTGAGGTACACATACTTACTCGCCCAGAGCAATCTCAATTCACCAAGAGTTTGCTCTCACATCTCTAAGTTGTTGCGTCATATTCTCCACCAAATATAAACATCAGCATTTAGTACAGTTTTCTGTTGTACTGTACAGGAGATGTATTTTGGTACAAAATGTAACTTATTCTAAGATTGAGATGAAGAAGTCTAATTTTGGCTCTCGCTTCCCGCGCCCGGGTTCGATTCCCGGCGGGGTCAGGGATTTTCTCTGCCTCGTGATGACTGGGTGTTGCGTGATGTCCTTAGGTTAGTTAGGTTTAAGTAGTTCTAAGTTATAGGGGACTGATGACCATAGATGTTAAATCCCATAGTACTCAGAGCCATTTGAACCATTTTTCTAATTTTGGCGAAAAGAACAAACAAGTTACGATACCACTTAATAAACCACAGGCTGTTATAGAAGGCGGAACGTAGAAACTGTGTGACATCGTTAGGATGTCAGTTCAGCACAGAATGCTTTACTACTGACAGGGCTTACAGCTATACACATGACAGGGTGTTTCAGGACTTTCTGACAAGGCACATTTTGTTAAAGAAAATATTTGTAATGCCATTTGTGACTTAGTCGAATTAACCTTATGAAAAATTCTGAGCAACAATTTTTCACAGAAACGTGTTTTCAAAGGCTTGTCGGAATAAATATAAAACAGATTTTCGTACTGTCTTCTCTGAAGCTGATTACATGCTAGATAACATAGAAAACAAATGCCGCCCTTGTAGTGAGGCAGTACTCTGTTTCCCTGGTGCTCGTCATAGCAGAAATGTGCTATCTGGTCCCAAATAAAAATATCAGTTGGACTCCTTCGCGAATGCGCTGACCGCACAAAAGATCCTGATTGTCCTATATATTATTCCCAAAATCGACCGGCAGCTCTTCTCGAGCATCGCTACTAAAATATGCTGAGGCTCCGTCATGCTGGAACCAGAAATTATCGCTCACAATATTTGCATATCACACTTCCCACACTGATGGCCTCTGTGCTGAAACTGTGACACTACAACACAGTTATTAATACAGAAATTTTATTTCTTCTTATTCCTTTCGTTACTGCGATCGCTATTTATTTCGACTGTCAAGTATATACGAGGGCTGTATTTTTTTTTTTAAATATCTGATCAATCGCGAAATGAAAACCTCAGTAAAAATCCGTTGAAACTTAGTGCAGATGTGTTGTGCAGTATCTCCAATATGCCTATCTGTCGAATCATGTCACGTTTTTCAGTTCTGAGCACACAATGAGCAATTAAATACGCCTAGAAAATAGGGTCTCTCGCCACGTGTCAAGCCCTACTGAGGGGTTTCGCCTGATTTCGTGCGGCCCGCGTAACATAACTGTCATGCGTTTCCTTCTTTATGACAACTATCAGCTGCATACTGCAGGTGCAACGAAGATGCCCTGCAACATTTTCGATGCAAAATGTTTGATCACCCACCATACAGCCAGGACGTAGCTGCTTCCGGTTTTCATCTCTTCGCTCACATGAACCACTGGCTATGAGGACAGCACTTTGACAGAGACAGTGAGATGGAGACCATCGTAGGAAATTTCCAGAAGTCTCAGTCAGCTGCCTTTTATTGGGAGACTGGTTCCATCCTACGATAAATGTCTAAGTCGAAGCAGCAACTATGTAGAGAAGTAGCTGGAAGGCGTAGCTAAATATTACAGGTAAAACATTTGATTTTCACTGTTGTTTCCATTTTGTGAGCGGTCGAAGGTTGAAAAAAATAGTCCCCGCATAAACGATATAAATGATAGTAATTTCAATGTTATCTGAAATGTGAATACAATATTCTGTGCCGGCCGGTGTGGCCGAGCGGTTCTAGGCGCTTCAGTGTGGAACCGCGGGACCACTACGGCCGCAGGTTCGAATCCTGCCTCGGGCATGGGTGTGTGTGATGTCCTTAGGTTAGTTAGGTTTAAGTAGTTCTAAGTTCTAGGGGACTGATGACATCAGCTGTTAAGTCCCATAGTGCTCAGAGCCATCCAATATTCTGTAAAATAAATATGTTGACTTCTGCATCCGGTGACAATCTCTTTAAAATCTGTCTGACTGCACTGCCGTGTCGTAAAATACTTAAAATATTAAAGTACTAAACTTCATTTTGTTGCTATATATTATGGACAGCTAGTTAAGGAAAATGCAATGAAGCGATGTATTGCTATATGCAGTTGTAGGCTTTTCCAGAGTCTAGACATAGGAGGAGAATGTTGTGTTATTCGTATAAGAAGTGGACACGGAGTAGAAGAAGTTTCTCGTATGTAGAAAAGACTGGTCGATTAGTGAGAACGTTTATTAGAGCATTGGACGAGAATGTCTAACAGTAGGCCGGCGTAATGTTTTACGGGAGAACGAATTTCCGAGAAAATTTTGTTTACAATTTATTTTCTCATAAGATCAGCGTTGGAGTTATTAAGCTACCTCCAGAAATGACTGTTGCAGTTTATCAGATTCAGATCGGAAAATTTGCTAATGAAGATGCTGTTATGTATTAATTGTATTTGCATCCTACAGAGTAAGGACCGATGAGCTCGCTGTTTGGTCCCTTCCGCCAAACCAAGCAACCATCCAACAAAGTTCGGTATGTTAAAACCCTAGAACAAAATACTGCAATAGACACTGTCCAGTCACATTAATGTAACCACCGCCTATGTTCGGTGTCAACAAGTAATAACTACTAACTGAAGGCAGGTGACAGAACCAGCAGTGGAGGGTTTATAAAGCATGTCGGGGAGACGCGATCGTTGTCGTAATGAGGAAACGGTGTGGTTTATCTGACGTCGAAAAGGGCAAGGTCAAGGGTGGAAGTATTTCCGAAGTGTCACCTGCCGCCGTTTTAAAGTATACCGTGTATGGCAAAATGGCTCTAACAAAAAGCGGCGCCAGGGCTACTGTGGTACACCGGGGGGCTTAGATAGCAGGGATGAACGACAGCTGTGGAAATGTGTACGGACGAACTGACGTGCGATTGTTGAGCTCCCATGACCCAAGGGGCAATCAACAGTGTCTTCTCAATGATTGTTAGATTAGATTAGATTAATTATTCATTCCATAGACCCACAAAAGAGGGGATCCTCTTGGGTGTGGAACATGTCAGATAAACACATTACAAAAATGTAATTAGAAAAAATTGAGTTTCATTAGTTTTAATGATCCAAGTATTGTCAAAAATTAAAGTATAATAAATTTTCATTAAAATGGTCTACAGCACTTGTTGAGAAATTCATGGATGGAATAGAAGGAGCTGGACCCCCAAAATTCTTTTGAATTATGTTTAAATTGTGCCTTATCTGAAACTAAACTCTTAATGGATGCTGGTAACTTATTGAAAATATGCGTTGCTGAAAGCTGGACTCCTTTCTGGGCAAGAGTAAGTGAATTTAAATCCTTGTGTATATTGTTCTTATTCCTAGTATTGATACTGTGTACTAAGCAGTTAGTTGCAAAAAGAGATGTACTATTTACAACAAATTTCATTAAGGAATAAATATACGGAGGAGCTGTGGTTAGTATGCCCAATTCTGTGAATAGGTTTCGACATGATGTTCTTGGATTTACACTACACATTGTTCTTATTACATGCTTCTGTACTCTAAATTTTTTTCGTCGGTTTGTGGAGTTACCCCAAAATATGACAACATATGACATAATGGAGTGAAAATAAGCAAAATACGTCAGTTTTTTTATATTTATATCTCCTATGTCTGACGTCATTCGCATTGAAAACACAGACTTGTTTAGCAGTTCGTTAGTATGTCGTTCCCAACTGAATTTATTATTAAGTTGTAATCCCAAGAATTTTACACTCTCAGCTTCTCCTATTTCCATGTCATCATATTTTATACACACACTAGAAAGAAATCGCTTGGAAGTTCTGAACTGCATATAGTGGGTCTTTTCAAAGTTTAATGACAGTGAATTGGTTATGAACCACTTAATGTCAGTAAAATTTTGATTAGCTGCCCTTTCTATATATTTGATTTACTATTTATTGCAATATTTGTATCATATGCAAATAAGACCAACTTGGCATCTGGTAATGTAACAGATGACAGGTCATTAATATACACAAGAAACAGTAGTGGACCTAGCATGGAACCTTGGGGAACACCACATGTAATTTCTTCCCAATCAGATTGTGTCTGATTGCCTGCTGCTGAAGTGTTACGTAATGACACCCTTTGTTTTCTATTAGTAAGATATGACCGAAACCACTTTGCAGCACTACTATTGATGCCATATTATCTTAATTTACTTGAAAGAATGCTGTGATTCACACAATCGAAAGCCTTTGACAGGTTGCAAAATATGCCAGTTGCCTCTGTTTAGTGAGCGTTGCTGTGTTGGGCCTCTGCAGTAGGCGCCTGGTTCATGCACCCATACTGACTGCTGTTTATCGGGGACGAAGGCTAGAATTTGCACGCCACTTCCACAACTGGACGTCTACTGAGTGTAGCGGTTTCAGATGAATCTACTTTTGTGCTCTGAACGGTGTGAACTGCCTGGAAGCAAACACGCTGCAACAGTTCTCGGAAGAGTCCAGGCCGGAGAAGGGAGCGTTATGGTCTGGAAGGCTCTATGGATCAACATGAGTATGCGTCTAGCCTTGTTTTTCCTCGGCACGATGGCATCTACCAGCATGACAACGCAACGTGTCAGACTGCTCGCACTATACAAAGAGCACTAGGAAAAGCTTCTCGTTCTCCCATCCTCACCAAACTCCCTGGATTTAAAACCAATCGAGACTCTGTGGATCCACTGTAATCGGGCTGTGCACGACATGCATCCTCAACCGAGAAACCTAGCGCTGCTGGCTGCGGCATGGGAGTCGGCATGCCTCCACACCCTTGCCGGTACCTTCCGGAAGTTCACTGACATTCTTCTCGCACATCTCGCAGAGGCCAGGCCCGCGCTGGACAGGGTATTACATGGTAAAAACGATATGAAGAAGTTTATAAGTCAGACTGCACAATTTAAAATGGTTCTTCAAACAAGCCTTATGTTTCCAGCAAGTCGAGGGCACAGTCACTAAATTTAGATATCACATTCTGTCTTTCACACCAATTAGTCAAGTATTAGGAATGTTCGGATTAATAAATTGATTTAAAGTTTTATGTCCTGACATGAATTGGAAAAGGTCGCAAAATACGACTGTAAATGTTCAAACCATGTCCAATAATCAAGTTTATTACCATTGCGTTTAAGTGACTCACAAAATTTCATCATCATCAATACTCCGTATTTCATAGTTGATAGTGATTGGTCCATCACATGATCTTCTTATCAGTCTGTCTCCATTTCTCTGGGTCTTCTGCATCTCTGAGTAACTGGCACCAGTTTCGTCTGCCTGCTGCTTTATCTGATATGTTCATCGCCTCGGTGGTCTTGCCTGCAATCTTTTCCCTTCGATTTTGTCAGCTTCGATGCAGCATCCCTACCCAGAGCTATTTCACGCCGTGTTTCTTGTGAAGAACCGCCCTCTTTCTGAGCCACTGCGCCCAAATAGACAACTTGATTAAAAGAATTTTATTAATTTCCAAATCCGTCCCTCCATAGCAATCGCGAAACTTCACCCTGTGTAATACATATTCCGTCAGCGGAAGACAAACTCTTCAGCAAAATGCAAATCTTCACACAAAACTCGCAGTTTTCTCTAAGTGCACGATCCATATGATGACCACATAGGGTGAACGCACACTGCTGACTCCCCTAGGGGCAAAACCCACAGTGTTGCTCCGAGTTCCGTGAAATGCAGCATTCCAGGCTCCCACTAGCTGTGCATCAACGCAATGAGAGATACTGCGGGAAAAGACTACATGATGGGCTCCATTTTAAGTTTCTTCAACACATTTTCATTTGATGGGTTCCATTTTAAGTTTGTTCAACACATTTTCATTCCTTTTGCTATCCCACTTGGTTCGTCTCAAGAACTTCATTTCACAGATTTTCGGTCTTTCCGATATCTGCTGTCTTTATTTCCAAGCTTTGCCACCATAGCAAAGCGCAGGTCTTGTTAAGGTCCTGTAAAGGCGTATTGAGGTGTGCTTCTGGACTGTGCAAGGTTCCACTACGTTAAGAATGACTCCCATTGTTTCTATATACCTGGTGGCTTTTTTAGCTAAGTGTGTTCCTTCCAGAAAGGATAATTTATAGCCTAAATATCTGAATGATTTCACTCTTTATACAGTTTTATCTTTCAAACTGCTCTTACTTTGTGCAGGCTATTTTCATCAGAAGGCCATAGTTTTTTTTTCGATGTCTAAGTTCAAAAAAATGGCTCTGAGCACTATGGGACTTAACTTCTGAAGTCATCAGTCCCCTAGAACTTAGAACTACTTAAACCTAACTAAACTAAGGACATCACACACGTCCATGCCCGAGGCAGGATTCGAACTTGCGACCGTAGCGGTCGCGCGGTTCAAGACTGTAGCGCCCAGAACGGCTCGGCCACCCCGGCCGGCTGTCTAAGTTCATACTGTATTTGTGATGTGATCTGTAAATTGCGTACAGAACGCTGCAGGTCGTCCTCTGCAGATACTATAGGAGATAAGTCATCTGCAAAGACTAAAATTTCTAGCTTTGTGTTTCAGGGGTTGATTTGAATGAAGATGTGTGACATTCGACTCCACTCTTGGACGGTTTTATTCATATAAATAATAAACAAGAGAGATTAAACACCGCATCCCTATTGTATTCTGACCCAATCTGATAATCTGTCTCCTTTATTGACACAGATTAAATTTATTCCGTAAATTTGTCGATCTCCTGCTGTAAACTATAACAATTTGTTTCTGTTGACTTTATCAGAAACGTTTTTTGATGTTGACGGAGGCAATATGAGTTTCTAGATTGAATTGCCTATGTTTCTGTATTAGAGATTTCAATGAAAAATAGTCGTCACAGCATGATCTTCCTTTGCGAAACCCATTTTGTTCCTAACCCAAGATGGATTCATGGTGTCTGTAAAAATTATTTTTGATGGTGTTGGCAAAAATTTTATATGCCGGGTTTAATGAGCCTATTACTCATTTAAGACGTTCAGGAATCTGCCTACAAAATGACTTGCTTGCATATTCAAACAGCTCTACAACCTTCTCCTGGGGACATTATTATTTTTTTAGTTTGTTTAATACTTCATGTACACACTTAGAAATGGATTCTCTTGAATCGTTCCCTTAGAGTTTGATTGTAAGAGGCTTTAATGTGTGATACCATGAATTCTGAAAGCTCTGTATCCAAAATTAGGTAAAGAGATGGGATTTACAAGGGGAAGTCAAATGGAAACGCGTCACGGAAGAAAAATAAGTAAATTGTTTATTATTTCTAAAGTAATCACTGTCACTTGTAATACATTAATTCCAGTGTGAGAGAAGACGGTCTAGACATTCGTGGAAAAATGTTTGTGATTGCCTACGGAACCAAGATTGTCTCTAGGAGTGCACTTCTTCGTCCGAAGCAAATCGATGGCAATGAATGTCCTTCAAGGATTCAGAGATATGGAAAAGCGCTTGGGGAGAGATCGGTACTGTATGGGGGATGTGTGAGCAGTTCCAACCGAAACGTCTTCAGCGCACTCTAAACAACCTTGGGAAAATTTGGGGTCCACATGGAGCCCTGAAGAAAGATGTTCGTGGCCATCGATGTGCTTCAGACAAAGAGGTGCACGCGTGGGCACAATCGTTGTTTCACAGGCAACCGCAAACATTTTTCCATGAAGACACTGACGATCTCGTCTGACAGTGGGATAAATGTACGAGGATTGGAACTTTAATAGTGGCAATTATTTATTTACAGCTCTTACAAAATAGATACGTGTTTCAAAGTTTTACTGACCTTCAAAGTAGTCACCAGCATTGTGTATAACGCGTTGCCAGCGATATGGAAGTCGTAGGACACTCTTAGCAGTGCCAGTTATGTTGACAGTTCGAGCGGCACGATCTATTGCCCGACGAATTTGTAGCAGTTCTGAAGCGAAAGCCGTAAAGTGTTTCCTTCAGTTTAGAAATCGAGTTGAACTCACGAGGGCTTAAGTCAGGGGAGTGCAGTAGGTGGTATAGCACTTAGAAGCCCAATTAGTCAAACAAATCAGTAACAGCTTGCACTATACGTGCTTGAGCATTGTCCTGCAAAATGTTGGTCAGGTCTGTAGAAAGTGTCATCACTTCTGTCTCTATGCTGTTCATTTTTTGGAACACAACTTACGACCAGCTTAGAGACAGAAGTGATGACACTTTCTGCAGGACGACCATCATTTCGCAGGACAATACAAGCTCTGAAAAGTACTCGTGGTACAGACTTTGAGCTTCTCTTCCATTACGGCGAACTTCACCGTACGTTAACAACATATCGGAGTACTCTGCGGACGTGTACTCAGTCATCCTATTACTACAGTATTAGTCACCGCAATGTCAACTGAGGCATCACCAGGAAGCATGAAAACGAGGCAGACGGAAAAAGAGGATATCGAGTGACATCATATCATTTTACCATTCACGAATGTGGCTAGCCTACCATAACAGGCGAATTGCGTAAGAAACATCTAGCACATGATTGAGTAACTCTTGTTTTCCTTATAATATGGCAACGAATCGTTTCCGGACACGGATTCCTGTGTAAAACTTGATGTACTAAGTCCCCTCCACAACCTCTAGAAATGTGTAAAGTGAGTTGTGAAACCCCCTGCATGTACAAGCTAAAGCCTCTCCTATATTTGTCCTCCAGAAACGGAGACAAAAGACAGGCTTCTCAGTTGGATCCGTAGGGAAATCGCACAACAGAACCTAACCGTTCCAGTCTAGAAAGTTTCATTTTCAGGTTTTCTGCCGTAAGTACTCACGGTTTTGTTGTTATTATTCTCTTCTTCAACATACGTGAAAAGAGTCACAAAAATTGTGTAGATGTCGGTAAGCAACATCACTCTAATTCGTTAGACACTCGTTTAAGAAAACACAGGGCTTATGTTCATAAGGCTGTTACCTTCATCCTTTGTCTGGAGATTTAGTTACTGTAAATTTCTCTCTCTCGATCTCTACTCGTTTTTATCTCTAGTTCTCGGAAACGCAAACATACACACTACACTCGTATCGCGTACACTTAGGGTGGGTGTACTTGTTTTTCAGCCTTTGGTTATCTTTGAGCTGCTGCACGACGCTAGCGAGTTTGCCCGTAGGTTTTGTCGTCACTAAACAACAAAATGTGGGCTTTCGAGTATGAGGTGCTCAGTCATGTTGGGACAGGGAGTCCGTTAAGTGATTTCATAGAGCAAGGTTAATGGAAATGAGAGATACGAAATAAAGCTGCGATTGTTTTGCTAATGTCTTAATCTGTCACGAAAATTTATTTTACTATATCTTCAAACGTACCAAAATTAGAAATAATATAAACTACGAATAAGTCGAGCTTCTGAGAATTTACTTGCAGTTCTTATCGACTTGCGCACTTTCATAATGTTCTTACAGTGGTTAATGAAACTTAACTCACACTAAATTAAGCTTGAGATGACGAATAACTGCACTTTTCGATTGTGCTATCGAGAAAGAATGTGTGTGACTTCCAATGGGCAGGCGTAACTGACTTCCCGAAAGCAAACTCAAGAAATAGAAAAATCCAATGTTAAAAAGTGTTATCATTTCGCATTCCCCTTTCATTGATATGTTTTAAAACAGGAAATGTAACTGTGGTCGTATTGGTTAAGGTACATGATTTACGTGTGTGAGCCCGCTTCTCGTCAGTCATTACAATGCCTGAACGTTAGCAAACTACAGTGGCTTACCAACTGCAGGCATAAGTTGAAGACAGTGGAACAACGTTTACAACCATATATACAGTACAACCATTAAAATTATTTTTTGTGAGCCAATTTCCTAACGACCTGCAGCGCCAATGGTAAATCATTTTACAGTATTTTTCTGATTATCTCTTCAGGTGACGAACTTGTACATGAAGACTATAATATCGGAAATCTTTGAGTATTTGCTGAAAAAAAAGTTTCTGCCAACACAAACAGATCACAAGTATCATTTGTTTCACCCATCTTCTAGAACAATTAAGTTGTTATAGATGATGAGTAGCCAGCAAAGACGGAAGTATGGGCCGGCCGGAGTGGCCGTGCGGTTCTATGCGCTATAGTCTGGAGCCGAGCGACCGTTCTGGTCGCAGGTTCGAATCCTGCCTCGGGCATGGATGTATGTGATGCCCTTAGGTTAGTTTGGTTTAATTAGCTCTAAGTTCTAGGCGACTGATGACCTCAGAAGTTAAGTAGCATAGTGCTCAGAGCCATTTGAACCATTTGAACGGAAGTATGTGCTACAAATAAGTTTAAACTAGTAATTATGGCTATTCGTAATAGTCAAAATTGTTACAACCAACAGGTTTAGGCTAAATTTTCTGTTGTGATGATTATTTTTCAGATTTTTAAAAGTATTTCATGAGGTACAGATGTGCTGAAACACGTTTACGTAAAAAAGAAAACTGAAGGGAAAAACAAGTGGTACGCAAACTTAGGCTGATGTCATTCCATTACGAAGTAATTACTTACTAAGGTCCACGAGGCATGGACATTGCCGTTGGTGGGGAGACTTGCGTGCCTCAGCGATGCAGATAGCTGTGCTGTAGGTGCAACCACAGCGGAGGGGTATCTGTTGAGAGGCCAGACAAACGAGTGGTTCCTGAAGAGGGGCAGCAGCCTTTTAAGCAGTTGCAGGGGCAACAGTCTGGATGACTGACTGATCTGGCATTGAAGCATTAACAAAAACGGCCTTGCTGTGCTGGTACTGCGAACGGATGAAAGCAAGGGGAAACTACAGCCCTAATTTTTCCCTAGGGCATGCAGCTTTACTGTATGAGTAAATGATGATGGCGTCCTCTAGGGTAAAATATTCCGAAGGTAAAATAATCCCCCATTCGGATCTCCGGGCGGGGCTCCTCAGGAGGACGTCGTTATCAGGAGAAAAAGAACTGGTGTTCTACGGATCAGAGCGTGGAATGTCAGATCCCTTAATCGGGCAAGTAAGTTACAAAATTTAAAAAGGGAAATGGATAGATTAGTGGGAACTACTGAAGTTCGGTGGCAGGAGGTACAAGACTTCTGGTCAGGTGAATACAGGGTTATAAGTACAAATTCAAAAAGCGGTAATGCAGGAGTGGGTTTAATAACGAATAAAAAAAATAGGAACGCGGGTAAGCTACTATGGACAGCATAGCGAACGCATTATTGTAGCTAAGACAGACACGAAGCCCACGCCTACGACAGTAGGACAAGTTTCTATGCCAACAAGCTCCGCAGGTGACGAAGAAATTGAAGAAATGTATAATGAGATAAAAGAAATTATTCAGTTAGTGAGAGGGGACGAAAATTTAATAGTCATGGGGAACTGGACTTCGATAGTAGTTAAAGGAAGAGAAGGAAATGTAGTAGGTGAATATGGAATGGGGGTAAGGAATGAAAGAGGAAGCCCCGTGGTAGAATTTTGCATACAGCTTAACTTAATCATAGCTAACATTTGGTTTAACAATCATGAAAGAAGGTTGTATACGTGGAAGAGGGCCTAGAGACACTGGAAGGTTTCAGATGGTAAGACAGAGATTTAGGAACCCGGTTTTAAATTGTAAACATTTCCAAGGGCTGATGTGGACTCTGACCACAATCTATTGGTTACGAACTGTAGATTAAAACTGAAGAAATTGCAAATAGGTGGGAATTTAAGGAGATGGAACCTGGATAAACTGAAAAAAACAGAGGTTGTAGAGTGTTTCATAGAAAGCATTAGCGAAAGATTGACAAGAACAGTGGAAAGAAACACAGTACAAGAAGAATGCCTTGCTTTGACAGATCAAATAGTGAAGGCAGCAGAGGATCAAGTAGGCAAAAAGACGACGGCTGGTAGAAATCCTTGGGCAACAAAAGAGATATTGAATTTAATTGATGAAAGGAGAAAATATAAAAATACAGTAAATGAAGCAGGCAAAAAGGAGTAGAAACGTGTCAGAAATGAGATCGACAGGGAGTGCAAATTGGCTAAGCAGAAATGGCTAGAGGACAAAATGTAAGGATGTAGAGGCATATATCACTAGAGGTAAGATAGATACTGCCTACAGGAAATTAAAGAGACCTTTGGAATAACTTGAACAAATATCAAGAGCTCAGATGGAATACCAGTTCTAAGCAGAGAAGGGAAAGCAGAAAGGTGGAAGGAGAATATAGAGGGTATGTACAAGGGTGATGTACTCGAGGGCAATATTATGGAAATGGGAGAGGACGTAGGTGAAGATGAAATGGGAGATATGATACCGCGTGAAGAGTTTGACAGAGCACTGAAAGATCTAAATCGAAACAAGGCCCCGGGAGTAGACAACATTCCATTAGAACTACTGATAGCCTTGGGAGAACCAGCCCTGACAAAACTCTACCATCTGGTGAGCAAGGTGTATGAGACACGCGAAATACCCTCAGGCTTCAAGAAGAACATAATAATTCCAATCCCAAAGAAGGCAGGTGTCGACAGGTGTGAAAATTCCCGAACTATAAGTTTAATAATTCACGGCTGCAAAATACTGACACGAATTCCTTACAGACGAATGGAAAAACTGATAGAAGCCGACCTCGGGGAAGATCTGTTTGGATTCCGTAGAAATGTTGGAACACGTGAGGCAATAGTGATCCTATGACTTATCTTAGAGGTCAGATTAAGGAAAGGCAAACCGACGTTTCTAGTATTTGTAGACTTAGAGAAAGCTTTTGACGATATTGACTTGAATACTCTCTTTCAAATTCTGGAGGTGGCAGAGGTCAAATACAGGGACCAAACGGCTATTTAAAATTTGTACAGAAACCAGATGGCAGTTATAAAAGTCGAGGGATATGAAAGGGAAGCTGTGGTTGGAAAGCGAGTGAGACAGGGTTGTAGCCTATCTTCGATGTTACTCTATATTTTGAGCAAGCAGTAAAGGAAACAAAAGAAAAATTTGGTGTAGGAACTAAAATCCACGGAGAACGAAATAAAAACTTTGAGGTTCACCGATGAAATTGTAATTCAGTCAGAGACTGAAAAGGACCTGGCAGAGCAGTTGAACGGAACGGACAGTGTCTTCAAAAGTGGATGTAAGACGAGCACCAACAAAAGCAAATCGAGGATAATGAAATGTAGTCTAATTAAATTAGGTGATGCTGACGTAATTACGTTAGGAAATGAGATAGTAGTTGAGTTTCGCTATTTAGGGAGCGAAATAACTGATGATGGTCGAAGTAGAGAGTATGTAAAATGTAGACTGGCAATAGCAAGGAAAGCGTTTCTGAAGCAGAGAAATTTGTTTACATCGCGTGTAGATTAATTGTCAGGAAGTCTTTTCTAAAAGTATTTGTATGGAGTTTAGCCATGTATGGATGTGAAATACGGACGATAAATAGTTTAGACAAGAAGGGAATACAAGCTTTCGAAATGTGGTGCTACAGAAGTATGCTGAATATTAAATGGTTTGATCACGTAATTAAGGAGGAGATACAGAATAGAACTGGGGAGAAGAGGAATTCGTGGCACAACTTGACTAGGAGAGACCGGTTGGTAAGACGTGTTATGAGGCCTCAAGGCATCACCAAGCTAGTATTGGAGGGCAGCGTGGAGGGTAAAAGTCGTAGAGGGAGACCAACAGATGAATACACTAAGCAGATTCAGAAGGATGTAGGTTACTTGGAGATGAAGAAGCCTGCACAGGATAGCTTAGCATGGAGAGCTGCATCAAACCAGTCTCCAGACTGAAGACCATATAACATCCACGATATATATATATATATATATATATATATATATATATATATATATATATATATATTGTACGAGTGGAATATGAACGTGTGGATGATATTCATTCAATTATGTAATTATTTCTTAAAAAGATGATAATTATGTAAAACAGAGACAATATTTGTCTCACATTCTTTGTTAACCTATGTCATTCTTTTCTTTTGTTTTGTACCCTTTTGTCGTCTTCTTCTGATGTACATCGCCGACGCAAGACGCGAATCGATTTGAGGTCTGTTAAATGAAAAACATTTAATGTAAAATTATTGTACTTTTATGTTCATTTGCTGGTAAAACAAATAGAGCCAAATGCGTTAAAACTATTTATGATTAATTATTGAAAATTCACTTCCTTTTTTTAATTATAATTTTGTATTAATTGTTTTATCATAGCCGCAAGAAGCGCAGCCATTGTTAGTAGCGATTATATATAGCAACTTCGTCTGTACTTCTAGTTGAAAATAGCATGGGTTTGTGTTAAACTAATTTGCAAAAAAATTAATAATTTTTTTATTGGTGGCATCAATTTAAATGATTAACTATTTATTGGGAAAAGGAAAATCTTAATTTAAAAAGAAATCCTCTATTTTTTGTTGGCCGCTATCATAACTTTTATCACAGCGGCAAATTTAAATTACTTGAAACTGCAAACTTTCAGTATTACGATGTGTAAGAAATAAATGTGCACCGGTGGTACTGAACTCTACTTATAAAAGAAAAAATTAATCGAATCAGACTGCATTTTCTAAGAACAGTGCTAATGGCATTTATTGTTGAACAAGATTTCATTGCTGATGTATGTGGCCAAAATTAAACTACGCACAAATCACGGAGAAAAATATTTCTGGTAGCATACGTCAGTGTTGTGTGCGGGTGGTATTCTGTGGTTCCTTTTCATGATCAATTTGCTAAGAATAATTAAATCCATCGAAGACAAAAATTATAAAAGCTCTGATGTACGATCTGTAATTTTAGTGATATGAATACAGCTTACAGTCAACATTATTACACTACGTTAGGTGGAATTTTTGTGCAATTTGAACAAAATAATCATCCGAGAGAAGTAGTAGTACGAATAATGCATTAAACATGTGTATAATATTGTCAGTGTCAATTACAAAATCAAATCAATGCAACTGCTAAAAAAAAAAAAGAGTGAATTCAAACCGCAGAATACCATAGAGTATCGTATCATCGATATTCATTGCACTTGTCGATACTGATGATACACAAAAACCGCCACAACCACCACAACAACAACAAAGTTTACGAAGACTGGGCGAAGGCTCTGAAATGCTTAAGAGAGAAATACAAGAATATCTAGAGATCACGCTGGGCGAACATTTCAGCTAGTGGACTCTTACCAAGGAGGAAGTCAAACTAACAGCATGATGAATCTGAGCTACCTAAATAGGTACTCGTAACATAAATTCAAAGGCCATTTTCTTGCAGAAATCTATACGAGTATGTTCTATTCGTATTCCAGACACATTCGTCTTATATGTACTGCCATCTTCAGTGGATTTAATCTGAAATAAAACAGTTTTATTTGTATGTGCGACCCTTATAGATCAGAAAATTACGGTATAGTTTCTACATTACTAAATTATATCTTATAGTTACTTTTTTCGCCCGCCAAAATCATCGATTCTTGTCATCTGTCAGGAAAAAGAGTAATTGTAAGTAATAATTTATTATTACAAAAATTATGGTATGAACTCTTTTATTCCAGATCAAATCCACTGCAAAAACCTCAAAGTAAAATGCGAAACACGTATGGAACATTCAGAATGGCCACACCAACAAAGTAACTAGAAAGGTACATTGAAATACAGCTAGGTTTAGTCACACTGTTAACAGACTCTACTGGTAATCATATTTCGACAGTTGATTATGACAAACTATGCATTGTTATCAAACAAAATCGTTAAATTCGTTTCGATTCCCATTAAGTTCGTAATTTTGTTTATACGTATGATAATTTGGCTCTGGTATGAACGAATCAGAAATGAAGCTCGTAGTGCAACAAACATAGCAACGATCTCACGTTTGCTGGACTACTCCAAATCCTTGTCCACTGAGCACACACTATAAAATGTGGTACATGCGAACAACGAAGTGTATGAAGTCATTGTCCAATTTAAATGAGTAGTTCCAGAACTGACTCACGAGACATCTCTTTTGTTTTTGTCTCGGATTAACTTAACACGTAAAATATAGACTGAGTGGGCGAACAGGTGATACGTGGGCGGTCTGGCAGCGAGGCTATAGCATAAGCGAGAGTGCTACATGAAACGGGAGCCCACGGGCAGGCGTGGTCAAAGTGGCTAGCGCACGCACAGAAGAAGTGCACTAAGATCACCTGACGGGCAGCCTACGCAACCTGCGCTTGGTGCGAGCATGCTGATGCGGCTGGGGTAGTGCTGGAGCAGCATACCAAGAAGGTATATGTACTTAACTGAAATCGATAAGTTTTGTAAAATACAATAAATGGCAAGCTAATACCGTTTTTTTCTTTGTTCAGTTTTAAAAGGGTTAATGATTTGCAATAAATTTATGAGGATTTGTGGAGAGGCATTGATGAACCCAAAAACCATCGACCTTACCGAGGTGAGGTCACTTGCATGCCTCCATGATCCAAATAGCTGTACTGTAGGAGTAATCAGGCAACGGCCTTGCTGCAGTGGATACATCGGTTCCCGTCAGATCACCGAAGTTAAGTGCTGTTGGTTGTGGCTGGCACTTGGATGGGTGACCGTCTGGGCCGCCATGCACTGTTGCCATTTTTCGGGGGCACTCAGCCTCGTGATGCCAATTGAGGAGCTACTCGACCGATCGACCGAATAGTGGCGGCTCCGGTCAAAGAAAACCATCGTAACGACCGGGAGAGCAGTGTGCTGACCACACACCCCTCCTATCCGCATCCTCATCTGAGGATGACACGGCGGTCGGATGGTCCCGATGGGCCACTTGTTGCCTGAAGACGGAGTAACAAGACTGAAGGGGTAACTGTGAAGAGACCAGACTAACCCGTGGTTCCTGAAGAGAGAGGGTAGTCTTTTCTGTAGTTGCAGGGACAAGTCTAGATGAGACTACTCTGGCTTTGTATTATTAGGCAACATGGTCTTGCTGTGTTGGTACAGCGAATCCTTGAAAGCAAGCGGAAACTAGGACCAATATTTTTGGAACTCTACTGTGCTACTTGTCGATGGTAGTACCCTGTTGAGTAAAATATTCTGAACGTAAAATAGTACCGCATTCGAGTCTCTTCGCAGGGAGTACCATGGAGGATGTTGTCATCAGGAAAAACAAAACGGCCGTTCTGTGAGTCTGGAACATGGAAGTTAGATCTCTTAAACTGGTAGGTTGCTTAGAGGATTTGAAAATGAGAGCGCGTAGATTGAGGTTAGGTAATAAGTGAGGTGCGGTGGCAGGAAACAGGATTTCTGGTCAGGTGAGTACAGGGTTATAAATGCGAAATCAAATAGGGTTAATGACGGAGTAGGTCTAACAACAAACAAGAAAAGGAGAATGTCGATATGCTGCCATATCACGAAAAAAAGATAGCGAACGCATTATCGTTGCCTCGTAGCCAAGGTAGACACAAAGCCAACACCTACTACAACTGTACAGATTAGATGAATGTGTGGTGTCTGTTTTTTCGGACATATTCGGAAGAACAGACACCACACATTCAAATTTTTTCAAAGCCTAGCTGGGAAATGAATTCACCTTCTGTGGGAATCTCTAAGTAGCGAACGGGAGTATAATAGAAAGGGACTGCGGATAGGTGGCGCTCGATGGGAATGTCGATCGGCCCTGAGGCGTGCCTAGATCGTCCATGCAGTTGCGATAACACTGTGTCGCGGATGGCGCAGTGGTTACCGCACCTGTCTAGTAAGCAGGAGGTCCCGGGTTCGAATCCCGGTCTGGTGCACATTTTCACTCGTCGCCGCCGATTCCACGTAATGTCCAAATGCAGCTGACAGCAGTGATCCTTTCGCTCCTTCCCTCTCCACCTTCAATTTACATACAACTGTACAGGTTTATATGAGTACTAGCTCAGCAGATGAGACTGAGGCAGCGTATGATCAGATTAAAAAGAAATTATGCGGATAGAGTAAGGTTTCCTAAAACTTATACAGCCAATTCTTTCCAAAATATGATACACCCAGCCTATTTACAAAAACCAAATCTATCACAAACGTTCCTACTGTTAGTTATACTGCCACTATTTAGGAACAGTCAGTCATAATTCGTTCTTCCACTACAAACTCCATTTTGCAGGTAAACAATAATATTGACAAACAGCACTTTCAGACTAAAATAACTATGCATATAGTTCTAGAACATTAGCCACAGCCGGCCGGAGTGGCCGACGGGTTCTAGGCGCTAGAGTCTGGAGCTGCGCGGCCGCTACGGTCGCAGGTTCGAATCCTGCCTCGGGATGGGTGTGTGTGATGTCCTTAGTTTAGTAAGGTTTAAGTAGTTCTATGTTCTAGGTTACTGATGACCTCAGAAGTTAAGTCCCATAGTGCTCAGAGCCATTTGAACCATTAGCCACACTTTCGCAAATATTTACTAGATACCTACCAAATTTGTGTCACATACACAGAAAATTGTTCTCCACCAGTTGAATAATTCATTATTGTCTTATTTATTACACAGAGATAATTATTAAGCAGTCACTATAACCCTTAAATGTGTCACCCCGCTTCTAAAATATGGTACAGTTGATTTCTAAAAGTGATATCTGCTCGGTGACTCAGTGTTGTGTTGTCCTTACATTGGTATCGTTATTACCGACATGAAAATCGCTATAAATACACTGGCGTATCGTCTTCCCACTATTGAGATCGCTTAAGGGGCACGAACCGGGAAAAGTGACACACGGTTGCCTACGACCCAGTTGCCAGGCACACAGCGGTGTACTGCGGGTTGCTGCCCTTCCTATCCGCCAGGGACACAACCGAGGGAGGCCACACCTCCAGCAGTAATCCATTGCTGATACGGAAAATCCTCGAATCGAAAACAGAGTAGGCCAAAAGCAGGGAGCCAGAAAGCTATTCCTGCGACCAAAGCTGTCGTAAGTATACAAAAAAGAAAGAAAACTGTGGAGACAGATTCAGATTCCGACATTTCTTTGAAGAGTACAACAGCTAGATCCTACAGAAATGACTGATGCAGAACATGTAGGTGGACGAAATTATATCTTGGCTAGCGGAGGAGAGGGAAAGTCATTTATTTATTTATTTACACGTCAAGTTCCGTAAGACCAAATTGAGGAGCAAATCTCCAAGGTCACGGAACATGCAGTACGTGAAATTACAACATAAAAGTAATAACAGACAAATATAAAACGTTTATGAACCCGAAAAAAATTATTCCATAAGTTTAAGTAAACGCAGTCAACAATACAACAAGAATTAGCTTAATTTTTCAAGGAACTCCTCAACAGAATAGAAGGAGTGACCCATGAGGAAACTCTTCAATTTCGAATTGAAAGCGCGTGGATTACTGCTAAGATTTTTGAATTAGAGCGGTAGCTTGTTGAAAATGGATGCAGCAGTATACTGCACACCTTTCTGCACAAGAGTTAAGGAAGTCCGATCCAAATGCAGCTTTGGTTTCTGCCGAGTATTAACTGAGTGAATGCTGCTTAATATTGTTAACAATAAATGACACTAAGGAATATACATGCTGAGAGGCCAATGTCAAAATACCCATACTCGTGAACAAGGGGTCGACAAGAGGTTCGTGAACTTACACCACTTATTGCCCGAACCGCCCGCTTCTGAGCCAAAAATATCCTTTTAGAATGGGAAGAGTTACCCCAAAGCATAACACCATACGACTTAAGCGAATGAAAATAAGCAAAGTAGACTATTTTTCGTGTCGAACGATCACTCACTTCGGATACCGTTCGAATATTACAAATGGCAGAATTAAGTCTTTGAACAAGATCCTGAACGTGGGCTTTCCATAACGGTTTACTATCTACCTGAACACCCAGAAATTTGAACTGTTCAGTTTCACTAATCATATGCCCATTCTGTGAAATTAAAACGTCGGGTGTTGTTGAATTGTGTGTTAGAAACCGTAAAAACTGAGTCTTCCTGTGATTTAGCGTTAGTTTATTTTCTACAAGCCATGAACTTAGGTCATGAACTGCACTATTTGAAACTGGGCCAATGTTGCACGCAACATCCTTTACTACCAAGCTAGTGTCGTCAGCAAACAGAAATATTTTAGAGTTACGTGTAACACTAAAGGTCATATCATTTATATAAATAAGGAACAGGAGTGGCCCCATCACTGATCCCTGGGGCATCCCCCACTTGACTCGACCCCACTCAGACCCCACATCACAGCAATTCTCAACATTGTGAATAATGACCTTTTGCTTCCTGTTGCTAAGGTAAGATGTGAGCCAGTTGTGAGCTACTCCCCGTATTCCATAATGGTCCAACTTCTGGAGAAATATTTTGTGATCAACACAATTAAACGCCTTAATTAAATCAAAAATACGCCTAGCGTTCTATATCTTTGCTTAACCCATCCAGTACCTCACAGAGAAAAGAGAATATAGCATTTTCAGTTGTTAAACGACTTCTAAAGCCGAACTGTACATTTCATAGCAAATGGTGTGACATAAAATGATCAATTATCCTTACATACACAGCCTTTTCAATAACTTTAGCAAACACTGATGGCATAGAAATAGGTCTAAAACTGTCTACATTATCCTTTTGTCCCTTTTTATAAGCCTGCTTTACTACTGAGTACGTTAATCGTTCAGGAAACTGACCATTCCTAAAGGAAAAATTACAAATATGACTAAATACAGGGCTAACATGTGCAGCACAGTACTTTAATATTCTGCTAGGCACTCCATCATATCCATGATAGTCCTTAGTCTTAAGTGATTTAATTATTGACTCAATCTCCCCCTTGTCTGTATCACAGAGGAGTATTTCAGACATCAATCTCAGAAAGGCATTTTCCAAGAAAGTTATATGATTCCCTGTAGGAACTAAATTCTTATTAAATTCACCAGCAATGCTCAGAAAATGATTGTTAAACACTGAACATATATCTGATTTATTACTAACAGAAATATTTTTACTGCGAACTGTCTTTATATCGTCTACCTTGTGCTGCTGACCAGACACGTCCTTCATAACTGACCATATGATTTTAATTTTACCCTGCGGGTTGGATATTCTATTTGCATACCATAAACTCTTTGCCTTACTAATAACATTTTTAAAAACCTTGCAGTACTGTTTGTAATGGGCTACTGTTGCTCTACCATAAGGCACCGCCTTATCGTAGCACTGTCCGTGTGGGCGGGAGAGTTTGTGTGCTCCAAGGAAGCTGAGAGCTATATCGGCGGTAGCGTAGCTACTGGCAGGTCCAACCTAGCCGGGCAGGTCTCAGCAGGGGAGCCAGACAAAGTGTGTCTCACAACGACCCGTCTTATATCCTATATCCTATATATCCCATTCCCTACCCTCTCCTCAGTTACCATTCCTTTTCTTTCTCGAATTACCTTAACACACCACTGCCTTGTGGTTGGTCTCGGGAGGGATGAAGGCTAAGGGAGAAAACCCTGAAAGAAAATCTAGAGTGGGGCCCCAAAGGCGGTTGGAAGGCGCACTACGTCCCCTTCCGGCAGCTCCTGCAACCGAAGTGATACCTGCCTCGGGCATGGATCTGTGTGATGTCCTTAGATTAGACAGGTTTAGGTAGTTCTAAGTATAGGGGACTGATGACCTCAGATGTTAAAAAGTCCCATAGTGCTTGAGCCATTTGAACAATTTTTTTGAAACAATTTTTTTTATCGCTTTCATTTTTAAGCCGATGAAGAAAATGTGATATTCAGTTTTCGTAGTTGCTTTATTAAATCACGAGCTAATGAGTCAGTGAGACAATTGGTACTGATTATTATCAATAACTTTTTTTTACAGACTGGTGAAACAGTTCTGACAAGGGAAACTCTCCATTGCACCCCCTTCAGGTTTAGTGGTACAATGGCCCAGTGGATAGCCCGACAAAAACCGAACACAGGTCAAGCGTGAAAACAGGAAGGAGTTGTACTAAACTGTAAAAAAAGAAGTAAAATAGAAACAATGAACGGTTCGAGCTTAAGATGTGGAACATCGAGCGAACTGGAAGAACTACGATGTTGTGGTTTTGTGGTCACGTTGTTGGACTGCATAGCTCGATATCCGTGTTCAAAGTCATTCCGTTTTGAAAGTTTTGACCCTTGAATTCCTTTGTTGCGACAAAGTTCACACCCGTTTGTTTATTGTTTTCATTTCTGTGAGATGTCCATGCAGCGTATCACCTCCTCTCACCATTAAACACATCTTCTGTCTTCAGCGTCCACAACAGAACTTGTATATCATATTTTGCACCGGCTATATCATAATTAAGAATTTCAGACCAAAAAATGATATGGTGTTTTTATTTTTCCCAGTATTCATTTGTAGATTTAACAAATTAAAAATATTGTCATTTTAAAGCAGCTTACAATCTCTAACATTTACATTTTCCCAACAATTATTCTCTCTCATTCAAAAATAGACCAATTTTGTAATTTGTGTCATATATAGGTCACTTTACCCTTGTTAAGGAAGTCGAAATTGCCATGGGGGGTTGGAATTCGATAGTAGGAAAAGGAAAGGGAGGAAAAATAATAAGAGAACGTGCCTTGGAAAAAGGAATGAAAGGGGAAGCCACCTGGAAGAATTTAGAACAGAACATGATTTAACTTGAAATACAATGTTCAGTTTTACATGTCTTATGACGATGAAATTTGTCAGGAGTCTATTCTTAAACAAATGAAATGTGAACGATAAACAGTTCAGACAAGGAGAGAACAGGAGCTTTGTAAATGTGGCGCTTCAGATCAATGCTGAAGAATAGACAGGAAGCTCGAATAAAGAATGAAGAGGTAGTGAATCGATTTGGGGAAAAGATAAACTGATGACACAACATGATTAAATGAGGGAATCGGTTGACGGGACACGTCCCGGGGGTCGAGGTGTATCCAGTTTTGCAATGGAGGCCACAATTTGTTGAGGCGGAGCAAGACTTGAATACATTAAGCATGTTCAAATACATGAAGGACGCAGTAGGTAATGCAGAGATGAAGAGGCCTACACACCCATAGCTTCTGGTGATGCTCAAGCCAGTCTTCGAGCTGAAAACCGTAGCAACAAAACAATTACAACAACGATGCATCTATTTTCTATTTCTTCTCTTTTAGCTATTATTTGAAAGTCCTATTTTTCCTTATTTTGTTTTTGGCACCAGGGGCCCCCAGCCTAGTCACGAATCTGATTGAACAGGCTGCTGTGATGTACAGAAGGGTGCAGTACTCACCACCGTGCGAACTTCGTAGTCTAGCTGAGCAGCCACTCGCACCTGTCCGGTGTCGCCATCTATCGAGAAGGTGCCATCCTCGTTGCCTGCCTCGATTTCGTAGCGCACAGCAGGATCTGTAAAAAGACGTTATCATTAAATGTTACAAAATAAAGGTTTCTTAAAATATAAATTTCCCCAAATTAAATGTATTAGGCTGGCGCATAAGTGCGTAGTATTTCTGTTTCGCAAGTTAGTAATTCGCTTGCTGTGGGTTTATTTATTGACTGTCATTTTTTATTTGTAGCTCACTGTTGCTATCTGAGTTCGCATATTATAATTTTGTCATTTGGAGATAGTGATTGGAGCTGTGGGCGCTAGAACATGGGTGCCATGTGGAGAAATCGGAACATTTCCGACGTATTCTTCTGTTTGACTTCAATAGAGGGGTGACACTAAAAGAGGCAACAAGAAACATTTTTGCCTTTTATGGGGATAATGCCGTTGGACAGTGCACGGCAAGAAAATTGTTTCCTCGTCTTAAGGAGGATCATTATGACAATGACTCTCCAGGTTCAGGAAGACATTTTAACGCATTAACCCACAATGATCCACGTCATTGTACTCGAATGCAGCGTTTGCATGCGATCGGGAAAGTTAAAAATCGGGTGTATGGGTACCGCATCTCTAAGCCGAATCACAAAATCAGTGGGTGGCCGTATGTGCTTCTCCTCTTGCTCGTCATCAACTGCCTCGTGAATAACACCTACTACTCCTATCCCGACTTGTTACTGGTGACGAGAAATGGTGTCTTTAAGCTAACATAAGCTAAAGAAAGAAACGGTTGTGTCCAGACAACCATTCCCGGTACATAGACCTGCGCGCTCGACAAAAAAAAATAAAAAATAAAAAAAAGGTTCAAATGGCTCTGAGCACCATGGGACTTAACATCTGTGGTCATCAGTCCCCTAGAACTTAGAACTACCTAAACCTAAGGACATCACACACATCCATGCCCGAGGCAGGATTCGAACCTGCGACAGTAGCGGTCACGCGGTTCCAGACTGAAGTGCCTAGAACCGCACGGCCACACCGTCCGGCTGCTCCACAAAAGGTAATGTGACGTATCTCGTGGAACAACCGCGGTGTGGAATACGACGAATTGGTCCCCGAGGTGTGACTATCACTGCTCACATATATAGTAAACAACTGTGACGTCTTGAAGACGCAATCCAAGAGCAACGACCGGGAAAACTGCTTCAGGTGATGCTACTCTACAATAACGCCCGCCCACACTCTGCTATACTGAAAAAGTTTCTAGGAAGGAATTGGGTCGGGAAGTCATTCCGCACCCACCTTATTCAGTTGATCTTGCACCCTTTTCCGCTCTCGATTGAACAACGTTGAGGAACTTCCTTTTCGGAAGCAAATCCTCTCTGAACGTGGCTCGACTAATTCTTCGCTTCAAAGCCAAGCGATTTCTTAGTTGCGGAATCGAAAAGTTACCCAAGCATTGGTACACTGTTGTAAGTAGTGGAGGAGAATATATTACTAATGACTAAACTCTCTGTTACGTGTATCCGTTGCGTTCATTAAATTAATGGATGAACACTACGAACTTATGCATCAACCTAACAAATCTCATAAGGAGTGTTCCAACGGAAAGGTACGAAACGTCGTAACAACCAAATCGATTGAAATTTGTCTATGTCGCTTTGGGGTAAGGCACTGACGAATCTAGTCAATGGAAGCATGCGTCATCACTACCCAATAAAAATCCCAAGCTGTCCTCAGCAGGCCAGGTGGTGCCCTCCGTTGTTTTCGGCGCCCGAGGTCCGAAACTCTTCGAATCTCTCGGGTACGGAAAAATCATTCACAGTGAGACACAACATAGCCTACGCAAGTCCATCAGGAGCAAACGGTCTGGGCTGCTCACGGAGGAAGTTAGTTTGTACCACGATGACGCGCGTCCACACGCCTCCAAATTCACACGAAGAGTGTAAGCATCCTCTCTACAGCCCGCATATGTCGCCCTGCGACTTCCATGTGTTTCATCCGCTTTTTTTAGGAACACAGCCACAGGAGTTCTGGGAATATGGAATCCTTCTGTTCGTAAAACAGTGGGATAGTTGTGTTCAGGCCTCTGGTGATCGAATAAAGACTTCGTTTATATCGACAGTTTTGTTTCTTACCTTTTTTTGATTGCTCCTCATGTATAGCCGATACACGATGTCCTTGTACAAGGTATACAATTGACATTACTAGTATCGTAAATTTCTAATTTTTTTGTTGGCCTTATGTCCAGTTGCAGATACGGATCGCTGAAACTGCCTATGAGCTAGCCGAGAGAAATTTACCTTGTTTTTAGCGTCAGTCGGTAAACATGGGACTCTTATAGGATCGATTTTTTTGGCCGTCCACCTGTTTACCTGCCTGCCTGTCTGTCTGCCCATCTGTTAAGAAGCCTTTTTCGCAGAAATGGGTAGATGTATCTAGCTGAAATTCGTGTCACACACTAAGAAGAAATTTCCCTTGATGGTGTAAAATATTTAGGCTTCTAAGCCAATGCAGTCAAAAATTACGTCCATTTAGGTCACCTATTTTGATACTTGCAAACTCACTCATCAAAATCTGTAAGATACTACCCTTTGACCTGGAATCTTGAAATTTAGCAAGAACCAAGGTTTCACAGTACGAGCAAATAAAAAAATCCTAAAATTGTTAATTTGTAATTCTATAACACGAAAAAAATACTTTGTTCGTTTGTTATCCGACTGTCTGCCTGTCCATTTGTTGATACCCATTTTTCTCAGGCACAGATGGACGAATATCTCGGCGGTATCGATATCGATTATAGGTAAAAATTGTTGATATTCTCGTTTCCCGGGATAGACGAGCTATCGATGTACATAATTAACTTTGTACGGGACCGTCGGTGCGCGAGTGGTCCTCGCAGTTCCCCACATTTTTTGGTTTCAACGAAAGAAGAATCCTACACGCAGGAAAGTTTATTGCATGTACGCCTTTGTAAATCAAAAGGTACAGTTGTTATTGTTTGATAATCACAGTACGGTCAGGTGAAGCGAACAGATGCAAGCAGCAGTCGCCAAACACTTTGAGATGCTGCTCCGTCGTTACTGGCCTCTTTATCGACGGGACGTTAACCTTTGATCTTCCTTCATTTCTGTCTTCTGAAATGCTTTTGTCTGATGAACCAGGACTGCATGATTCAGGTTATACTAACTCGCAAAACAATGTATGTTGGAAATCTGAAAATTCTCGTGAGTTAGGGCAAGGTTGGACTAAAGAATCATTTCAACTGTTTTGGGCAGCAATGGGATAGTAAATATTTTATTACGCATGTGAAGTTGTAGTGTTGAATAGATCGTAGTTATAAGTTTTGCACCATAAAGATACATTTCTCCAAGACCTACTCTTCATCATTGTAAATAGCAAGATTTAAAATGTTGAAACAACGAAAAAATTTGTGGGGCTATTTGGATCGTAAAAGAGGCTAGATGAATAATTGTCAACTGCCATACAATTATACAAAATATAGAAGATTGCACTCTCTAACTGTTCCAGTAATTGTCAAATGCCTTTCCCACCCAGAATTGGTTGCGACGAGAACAGCCACACAAATTTCCTGAAATCACACCTTGCATTTATCACCCCGATACATCCGCTTTTCATCATAGATCTAGGGTCGTAATATCTAATTTTGCAGAAACCACAAGATACATTTTATTTCCCAGACTCAGCATCAGTTGATGATGAAGACGAATCCTCCTCTCGATTTGAAGATTGCTATTTAACATCTGGCGCATTTCTGCAACCCTTCATCTGCTTTCTTTGGGAGTTTTCAAAATGTAAATGTCTTTTCCCTCTTTTAAGATTGAGATGAACTGGAAACGTCACACGGCAAGCTGAAGTTTTCCCTCTCCTCGTGCCGTAGGTTTTTTTTGTTTGGAGTCGGCAGACCAGAAGAGAATGAGGATGATGTTGCTGAACTCTGAGATTCCTAATTTCCTGGATGACTAGAAGAAGGTGCAGGGCCTGGGTTTATTTCTGATTCTGTGGTACAGAGCGTGAAGAATCATTCAGGAATGTGGATGAAGTAATGTGGGTGATGGTTTTGTGTCTGAATTGAAGGTGAAAATTTCCGCGCTGTCAGATCCCTTCGCATCATTTCCTACATTAGCACCATGTCTCCGGCGACGTCCAAAATTTAAGAAAAATCAAATTTCGTGATAGAGGCTGATTGACTATTGTATATAATTAGGCTACATAAATACGTTATTAAAGAATACATAATACCTATTATAGGTCAACATGAGAGTACTGGGCGGGTAATTCATTACGGAAAGCGAGATGAAAACATAATAGTCATGGGGTTGGCTCTGAGCACTATGGGACTTAACATCTGTGGTCATCAGTCCCCTAGAACTTAGAACTACTTAAACCTAACTAACCTAAGGACATCACACACATCCACGCCCGAGGCAGGATTCGAAACTGCGACCGTAGCGGTCACGCGGTTCCAGACTGAAGCGCCTAGAACCGCACGGCCACACCGGCCGGCTATAGTCATGGGGAACTTGGAGTGCGATTGTAGGGCAAGAAAGGGTTACGGGAGAATACGCACATCGTACTAGGAATGAGAGAGGAGAAAGGCTATTTGAGTCCTGCGATAAATTTCAGCTAGTAAATGCAAATACTCTATTCAAGAATCGCAAAAGGCTAGCAGATACGGGACTATTTCAGTTAGATTACATCATGGTCAGGCGGAGATAGACTCAGATCACAATTTAGTGGTGATGAAGAGTAGGCTGAAGTTAAAAAGACTAGTCAGGAAGAATCAATGCGCCAGGAAGTGGGATATCGAAGTATTAATGAATGAAGAGATTCTCTTCAAGTTCTCTGAGACTATAGATACTGCGATAAGAAATAGCTTAGTGAGCAGTTCAGTTGGAGACGCATGGACATCTCTCAAAAGAGAAATCACGGAATTTTGAAAGAAAAGCATAGGTACAAAGAAGGTAACTGCAAAGAAACCATAGGAAAAAGAAGACATACTTTAGTTGATCGATGAAAAATATTCAGGGAAAGTCAGGAGCACAAAAATACAAATCACTCAAGAATTTAATAAATACGAAGTGCAAGGAATCTAAGGCGAACAGACAGCTGAAAAAATGTCATTCTTCGATTTACTCTCAATCCATATTCTGTACTCATTAGACAGTTCGTTCCATACACAGATCCTGTAATTCTTCTTCGCTGTCACTGAGGATAACAACGTCGTCAGCGGGCCTTATTTATATCCTTTCACCTTGAATATTAAGTCGAGTCTTGAACCTTTCTTTTATTTCCATCAGTGCTTCCTCGATGTATAGATTGGATAGTAGGTGTGAAAGACTACATCCGTGTCTCACACCCTTTTTAATCCGAACACCTCGTTCTTGGTCCTCCGCTCTTATTATTCCCTCTTGGCTCTTGTACATTTGTGTATTCTGATTCGAATAGTGGATCCTCTGTCTCTCTTATTTTGATTCCTGTTTCTTCTTCTATCACATCAGACAAATCTTCCCCCTTCATAGAGGCCATCAATGTGCTCTTTCCATCTGTCCTCACTCCTCTGCACTTAACAATGGAGTTGCCATTTCACTATTAATGTTGCCACCTTCGCTTATAATTTCACGGAAGGTTGTATTGAATTTCCTATATGTTCAGACTGTCCTTCCGACAATAATTTCTTTTTCGATTTCTTCACGTTTTTCACGTGCCAATTTCGCCTTAGCTTCCCTGCACTTTCTATTTATTTCATCCCTAAGTGTCTTACATTTCTGAGCTCCTGTATTTCTGTATTCCTGAATGTTATTGTACTTCCTTCTTTCAATCAGCTGACGCATTTTCCCGTTACCCATGGTTTCTTCGCAGCTACTTTGTTGTACCTATGTTTTTCTTTCCATCTTCTGTGATTGCCCTTTTTAGAGATGTCCATTCCTCTTCAACTAAAGAGCCTATGAACGATTCCTTGTAATAGTGTCTATAGCCTTAGTATTTCCGTATCCCACTTGTTTGCTCATTGATTCTCCCTGACTCGTCTCTTAAACTTTGACCTACTCTTCATCATTATTAAATTGTGATCTGAGTCTATATCTGCTTATGGGCACACATTACAATCCAATAACTGATTTCGGAATCTCTGACTGATCATGATGTAGTCCAACTAAAATCTTCGCGAATGTCCCGGCCTTTTCCAGGTACACCTCCTCCTCTTGTGGTTATTGAGTATTCGCTATTACTAACTGAAATCATTTGCAGAACTCAATTAGTCTTTCTCCTCTCTCATTCCTAATACCAAGCCCATATTCTCCTGTAACTACTTTTCTTATTCCTTCCCCTACAACTGCATTCCGATCCATAATGAGTATTAGATTACGTCTATGATGGCGTTACGACGCGGTTTCATGATAGGATACTTGAGGGACCGACGTCGATTGTTCCGTGAGTTCACGTGCCCCTATTAATGCAGCCGTGTTCCGTGAGAAACAAACAGCATCTCAGAATCAATCTTTCCGTCACACGCCGACTGGAATAGCCAGCAGCTGTAGTAACGTCGAGCATAGGTCAGTCTATACGTTATCGTTTACGTTATCGTTATTTTGTAGGGGTTTATCTAAGAGTTAGTGGGCAGTTCTGTGAACAGATGTTACTAACACACCGGTCTGAAGAAGTGAATGGTGAAACGATTTTCTTTGCACTTCTTTCCAATGCTGCTCGTAACTCTGAGTTGAGCTGAACCCTACACCTCACCTGCTACATTCAAAGAACAGGCCGGCGATGCCTACAGCCGTCAGCTCTATTGAAATTTTACTCATCCTTGGGTATTTTGACTGCTTCACCGACTGTCCGTCTATAAATGTTACTTTCCGTGGCAACCACTATATTTTCGTATAATCCATAACCTGGTCACATGTTTCTCGGTGCACAGATACCGCTGATTTTACATTTAGTATTTAACTTACGAGGTACATCCGGAAAGTAAGTTCGATCGCGTCCACAGATGGATACGAATGAGCATGCTTAGGAGTACAGAGGCGGTATGTGGGAATAGCGCAGTGCAGTTTTCAATCTTGTGACGGCAGTGGTAACAGCACAGTGCTAGAATAAAATGGCAGATCTGATATTGTCTCCCGTCAACAGCGAAGTTCGTTTTGCCGGCCGAAGTGGCCGTGCGGTTAAAGGCGCTGCAGTCTGGAACCGCAAGACCGCTACGGTCGCAGGTTCGAATCCTGCCTCGGGCATGGATGTTTGTGATGTCCTTAGGTTAGTTAGGTTTAACTAGTTCTAAGTTCTAGGGGACTAATGACCTCAGCAGTCGAGTCCCATAGTACTCAGAGCCATTTCAACCATTTTTTATTGAAGTTCGTTTTGTTATTCGATTTTTGCACGCTCGGAAGAAACCTTCAGCAGAGACTCATCAACAGTCGCGCCACGTATATGGACACATTATGAACGACAGGATCACCAGACGAAGGTGCAGGCCACTCGTTGAAGGACGAACCAATATTTACGAAGAAGACTAGTGATCGATCGTCCCTCGTGACACCACAACTGATGGAAAGTGTATGGAGAGCAATTTTGCGGAACGCTCTCGTCAGTTCCCCTAGATGTGTCGCTCGCTGTTGCACGAATTTGTCTCCCGGTGGTTTGGTTTTCATGAAGTATGTGCATGGTGGGCGCCAAGGCAACTGACAGATGAACGCAGCACTGACATCCCTACAGCAGTACGCAGAGAAAGGCGACAAGTTTCTCGCTCATTTTGTAACTGTCGGTGAAACGTGAGTGTTTCACGCCACATCATAAACAAAACAAAAGTTCATGCATTGGCAGCAGAGTGGTTAACCTATGAAGACCAAATTCAAGCAGACAGTCTCTGTGAAAATAAGCGAGGAGAGACCATAAATGGTGATCGGTATTGTAAGACATTGAAAACTCTGAGGAGGGCGATCCAGAACAAGAGACGTAAGACGTCGACAAGAGACATTACGATTGTGCACGACAATGCAAGACCCCATGCTGCCAACTCCACACGAAATGTATAAAATCAATCTGGGTGGGAGATCTTCGATCATCCACTCTACAGCCCGGACTTCGTCCCAAGTGACTTTCATCTCTTCCATCTCAAGAAGTGTTTTCTGGCAGGAAAACGTTTCCCTAACGACGCTGGCGTACAGACTGAAGTGACTTCATGGCTGCGGACGTTGATGGCAGACTGGTATGACATGGGCATACAGGTGACCGTGAACCGTTACGATAAATGTCTCACCAATGGTGGTGACTACGTTGAGAAGTAGCCAGTGTATCTATGTAAATATTCCAATAAATTTGTCTTAGTGACGTTTTTGTTTTCTTTACCAGTCATCGTAACTTACTTTCTGGATGTAGCTCCTATGTGGCATTACTGCTTTTGAATACATTCTTTTGTTCACCTTCCAGTTTCACGATATACACATTGCCACAACCATGTCACTTCATATGCTGTCACAGTGTGAAGGTGGTTAGACGCTATTGTTATAGGTCAGAAGAAGTCTTTTGTCTTGTGTCGATTGAGAAATGTAGATGTTATTCCAGCCTTCAGAAGGATTCTGTGTATGCAATCGGTAACTGTAGTCACAAAAGGTAAATGTGCGGGAGGTTCCTTGCTTTTCTTGTTTGCATAACTATTATTATTACCGCTTCGGATGAAGCCCTGTTAATGGAAAAATTAGCATATCTCTTGGTCATCAATATTTTACTAAAGAGATCTAGCTGTAACCGCAAGCTCTTACTGTCATCGATGCGAAGCGGCGCCTAATACACTCGCGGATTTTCCACGATTTTAAGGAGCTCGGTGTGTATGCACAACGTTATTACTGTTGTATTTAATATGGGTGTGCTAACTGCCAGTAAGTGGCCACTGACGCCAGTAATCACAAGCAGGAAAATGATTTAATTAATCAGTAACGTAAAATTATTTGAAATAATGTCAGCGTTGTATAAGAAAAATAAATAGTGCAATGAACGTTCGGCTATAGCTATGTAAGTTACGGAAATAAGACTGGAAACCAGGCTTTCTGTTCTACACTGAGTGCATAATAAACTCTAATAACCATTTTATTTCCTGAGATATTTAGTTGTATAACGTATGAGAAAGAAATTAATTTCAGGAGCGATATTGGAGCGCTGGGATATACACACCAAGTTTAAAAACAATTTTTGCGTATCTATATTGTAGTGTCACCGTGATTTATGACGAGGAGGATTAGTATTACTGGAGTTAATTATTTGATAGATCATTTGCGAGCGGCAGAGGTTTTGAGATAGGATTTCATTTCAAAGCTTTTGTATGGATCAGAGATTTACGTGACCTGTTTCGGATACATTTGGTCTGTTTCGGGAGGAAGTAAATACGGAGCCTTTGTAACCCGCTTATTCATTTGTTCTCGTCACATCGCTCATTTTTTTTTTTTTTTTTGCTCGACCTCACGTATTTCATGTGTTGAGATTACAGCAAAATTGGGCTTGTCTGTTGGAAGCTTAGCACAATACAGCAATCGTCCGCCAGAATTTATAGCTCTTCCATGTGAATGTGAAGTGCGATTTTTATTAATATCTTCATAATGGGACGCTGAAAGAATTATACCCTATTCGGTTGTGAGTCTTTCGCTCTGTAATTTACATCAGTACCGTAGATAGCAGTATGATGATAGCGAACTGACTTGTTCAGTCTCAACCAGTACAAGTGACTAAAAAATAAAATTTATACGAAGTTTAAATGCGAACATTTTAGGTGTTACTTGATCGTGATCGTTACAAATATCAACTAAAGCTGTACATTACTGCAACCAGTCACACTATAATTTCCAGTATGCATTTCGAGTGATTTTACTTCCACCATTAGATGGATTTATATTTAACAAAGCAGGATGGCTTTATGTATGACTTTTGGGTGAACCGTGTGAAACATATCTTGTAAAAGCCGTGTCATTTTTCATTTAAAAAAATTCTTACTATGAAATAATTAATCCTTACGAGAACTAAGTTACAAAATTTATATATAACATCAAATACTAGAAAATGAATGTTGGCTGTAATGCAAAGACAATGACTACGAGAAATATTAAAGAAAAATTGTGAACCTCGGTAAATTTTTTTGTAAATCAAAAGTTTGGAAGCGAGCCCTTCCTCTTCTCGTAACTCACTTCAGATGTTCCCTACGAACCTACAGGAGGTACGTGCGATTGGGCTCTGTAATTCATCTCATTTATTGAATAATAATTGTCGTACTAACAATAAATGTGTTAGCATTCATTGTAGAAACCTTTTAGCAAATAAGATATTAATTTTGTTATGTGAGTTTTTTGTTGCAAATGAATGTGTCTGGAATTGCGCACTTATTATCGCGTAGTGTCGTTCAAATACTACGTTCTTAAAAAGTCGAAATAGTATATTCTTTTCTACGAAGTCCGAACTAATATTTACTATCGCTTTTCACCTGAAATTCACTTTAACGTTTTCAGGGTAATAATGCTTGCAAACAATGAAGTAGAATAGCCACCAGAGCCTGATGCATCAAGAGTTATGGCCTACAAAATGTACAGTGAAAATGATACGATGTTAATTGATAACTTATTGGCATGTTTTATAATACTGACCGCATCATCGCATCTTTCCCGAGACAAATCTTTATTCATGTATTGCATACTTTCTGGTCGATTTAATTATTTTTTTTCCTCGCTTTATTGTATACTAGGAAGGAAGGATACGTTTCAAGTGGCACCGTATGACAGCTGAAGAAAACCCCTCTTAGTCGCAAGGTCGAAGTTATGTGGTTGTTTAGACTGGTAGGTGAAGAGTCATATCCTTGCAGTCATAAAAGGATTTCGCTGACAAATTTTAGAAAAAAACGTGCTTCTTCGAAATTTTTTTGGCGAGTGCAACTTCAGAGACACACAGAAGTCATGTTGTAATTTCGTGAACAATTTAGTTTGCGGAGTTTGAAGATACAACCATTTTCCCCTTACAGGAGGATTTTCGTTGTTTTCTGATAAGTTGTTCCATCACAGTAATCTCAACTGTAAGTCGCTGTGGTGGGGAATACCGTCGTAGGTATCACGAAAGAGAAAATACGGATGTAAAGCATTAAGTTTTATTGGTTACATCACATATCTTTTCTACTGGATAATCTGCACATATGTCAGTTACGAATAAGACCGTTTCAAGGGCCAAGCTGCACAAGCAGTCGTTTGGGGAGCCGCACTGGGAGGATCGTCAAATTCAGTTTTACAATGAGCTGACAAGGGTTACCTCCAAATATCGTGTCGGAATTCCTTTTGCACGCTATAGTGCAGCAGCTCGGCCTGGCATGGGCTCAACAAGTCCTTGAAAGTCCCCTGCAAATATATTCGGCCCTGCTGCCCTTATAGCCGTCCATAATAGCGAAAGTGTTGTCGGTTTAGGATTTTGTACACAAACTGACCTCTCGATTATGTCTCATAAATGATCGATAGGAGTCATGTCGAGCAATCTGGGTGGACAAATAATACGCTTGAATTGCCCAGAATCTTTTTTGAACCAAATGCACACAACTGTGGCCTGGTAACATGCCGCAATATCATCCACAAATATTCCATCGTTGTTAGGTAACATGAAGTCTGTGAATAGCTGCAAATGGTCTCCAGCAATATGATCATAACTACTGACAGCCAATGATTAGCTCAGTAGGACCAGAGGACCCAGTGCATCCCATGTAAACACAGCCCAAACCATAATGGAGCCAAGATTGCACGGTGCCTTGTTGAGAATATGGGTCCGTGACTTCGTGGGGTCTGCGCTACACTCGAGCCCTACCACCTGCTCTTACCAATTGAAATCGGGTATTATCTTACTAGACCACGGTTTTCCCGTCGTCTATGATCCAACCGTTATGGCCACGAGCCCAGGAGAGGCTCTGCAGGCCATGTCATGCTGCTAGCAAAGGCACTCTGAAAGGTGGCTACACTGAGCCACAGCGCCAGAGATTGCGCCAAAGAGTATTATTCAGCCGCCTCCACTGGCAGTGCTGGTCGAGAACTCGTAGTAGGGTGTGCTTGCTGAGATGTCGTAGTGAAAAGTGCTTGTGGAGATGTTGTAGTAGTGAGTGCTTGTTCATGTTTTATGCAGTTGTTTGATGGGCTAAACAGCAGATGTTGTTCTAATGGAGATATTGTAATGATTAGAGTGCTTTTCATCAATATATATGAAGGTAACAAAACTCGCTTTTTTTTTCATTGTTTCAGTGTCTTAAATAATGCGTCATTACAGGTTCAGTCAACAAAGCATTTGGCTCGTGTTCTTGTATTAGAGTGTAATTCTGGTTTTCTTGCGCAATTATAGTATTTCTATTTTTTAATTACTTCAGTATAAATGATATTTAAAATTTCTGGTCTTATTGAAGAAGAGCCGTGCCAGATGTGTACATTGAATTACACTCCCACACACAGAACAATTACACTTGTGTTTTGGTTTCGTAGGTTTTATAGTTGCTGGGGACTTAATTAATTAATTGTGTTAACGGAAATTTTCTTTCATTCTTGTTGTTATTCTATGCAGTCAGATTGCGTACTAAAACTAGTCAGGGCCACCCGTTTACGACATTTCGTAATCGGACAGACAGTTATTAAAATTAAAAATATTTGCATTCAAAAAATTAATTAAGCCCCCATGCATGTGGCGACCCTGCCAGGATCATCCATTGGAATTCTTCTGATTGTATAAATACAGTAGTAGACAGTAGTATTGTTGTAGTGATTTGTAGTTTAGTAATTGTAGTCTATATTGCATGTGTAGATTTGGTAATTGTCATTCTTCTAATGGTATTTTGCAAAATTTAATTTTTGATGTCTTGTATACGTGTTTGACAATTTTGTGCAATTATGAAGATTTCAATTGTTCATTAATCGTGTTTGAGGGAAACCTTTCGTGTGAATGGTATTGTTGGAGATAAAGAGTCATTGCGTGTAATTTTCGTACGGTGATGTGTTTTGTACATTTTGTAAATGATTACGTGATCGATGAAAAAGGCAAAAATGATGAATAGTTAGAATAACGAAATTATTGACATGGTGAACTCGCCAACACAGGAGAACAGGATGATGAATAATAAAGTGGAAAACAATTTAATAAGTCGGGAAAATAGTCCAGAAACAGTTCAAAATTTTTCACAATCAAAAAATTTTCAGAATACGAGGTTAACGACAGAAGATATGGAGCAGTTGATGAGTGCAATATTAAATTTGGGATCTGAATTTAAAACAATGGCAACACGGTTAGAAACCAAGATGAAAGCAATGGCAACACGGTTAGGCTCACAAATAGGAACAATTAAAGCCGAGATGGAAACAGTGGAAACACAGTTAGGCTCACGAACAGGGACATGTTTCAAAAACATGAAAGATGAATCAAAGAAAGAAATTAGAGAAGAAGTACAACCAATTTTGAATGCTCACAATAATAGTTTAATTTCAACAGAAATCAGACAAGAGGAACAGGACAGAGAACAGGAAGAAAAAGATCGCGTGATAGTACAAAAATTTTCAGAATTAAATTTACAACGTGCACACAATAAGGAAGAAATAATTGAAAGAATCGAGGAATCCGTACCAAATGACAGAATAAATAACTTAACGCAACAGTGTGAACAGTTAACTACTAAATGTGACAATACTGAAACCCGAGTCGCGACACTTACGGAAGACATAAATAAACAGGAAGAACAATTAGGTGACTTATCGGAAAGAGTTGAGGAAATTTCAGATAAATTGACAAGTCTTAGTTTAAATGGGGACAGAGATTCAGGTGATACAGCACCATTGCCATTTGCAGAAACCGAAGAGTACCAGAACATAAATAAGCATGTTGAAAATCAGGGAAAATTTAATGAACGCATTAAAAGGGAAGTTGAGGCATTCCGAAAGCAAGTCAAACAAATCGAAGGCGAAATTGTAGGAAAAGACATAAAAAGAAATTTGGAATCACAGATAGCAGAGGGGTTTGAAGAAAATAATTTGTTTCATTTACGGGATGCAACAAGAGAGCGCCAGGCGCGTGAACTTGACAATAATCAACATTGGGACTGGGACAGATGCGGTAGGTCTTTGTCGCCACGAGGCGAAAACTTTGACTATAAACACTTTTTGACTGTTCGGAAATTTAAGATCTTCCGCAATTCTAAGGATGACATACATCCATGTGCATCGTTAGATCAATTTATGTACGCACTTCCACGAAACTGGCCACTAAGTCACAAACTAGAAATTATGTGCGGCTATTAAAGTCCTCAGGGGATTCACTACACTAAGTGAATATGTGCCGTAGTATGCATAGGGCCCCGAGCTGTAGTGGTGCTATTTCCCTTTTAGTTTTCTGCACCGCTGCCTACTCTTTTACTATTCTTTGCATCTGTCAAAACAACTCTTCGACTATCAATCTATCTAGACAGTAGATAAACAATAACCAGATATGACTATTTTACCCAAAAGTGATTTCGGAAATTACCGTTTGGACTTACTATATTTTCTGCAGCATTCATTCATAGTTTAAACGAAATCTTACCCGTTTATCTTCGTGACAATATTACTTCATGTGTTGACGATATTCTTATTGCTAAACATTCTTGGAGTGAGCACAACAAAATTTTGGATTCATTATTACGTATTTTTGCAAGAGTTGGCATTACAGTGAACTTGGAAAAATCTGAATTAGGTCGTTCTCAGGTGAAATTTCTCGGTCACATTATTTCTACAGAAGGTATTCTTCCTGATCCAGAAAAACTAGACGCTATTCGTAATTATGCTGTTCCTACCACAAAACGTGATGTTTGTAGTTTCCTTGGTGTCTGTAATTTTCTTAGACGCTTTGTTAGATTGGACAATTTGGCCACACCTCGTTTATGTGAACTGTCTGAAAAGAATTATAATTGGTGTTGGGATGAGAAAGCTCAGTCAGAATTTGAACAACTTCGTGATGCTTTAGTTGATGCTCCACTTCTTTCACATCCGGATTTATCTAAAGATTTTTGTTTGGCGATGGACTCATCATACAAAGGCTAGGTGCACATTTAATTCAAGAGATAGAAGAAAACGGCATTGTTGTGCAGAAAGCTATTGCCGATCAGTTCTTGCCAAATGCAAATTATGTCAAAAGGCTAAGCCGCCAACTATTTCTCACAGAGCACCATTGTTTCCTATCATTCCAGCAAAATTAAAGGACATGGCTGCAGTCGATTTGTTCGGTCCAGTGGTTCGTTCTACTAATGGTTTTGCGTACATTTTCGTAGCAGTGGAATTGACATCAAAATATGTGTGTTTTACACCTTTACGCAAAGCAACAGCTCGTTCAGTATCTAACGCTTTCATCAAACATTCCTTAAAGAAGTGGGTCATGTTGATAAGGTTATATCAGATAATGGATCACAGTTTCGTTCTAAAATTTGGCTTTGTACTCTAAGGCATCATAAGATTAAACTAATTTTGTTTTCACTTTTTCACCCTCAATCTAACGCTTTAGAGAGGTGTATGAAGGAAATCAATAAATTGTGTCGTCTTTATTGTCATCAGAATCACAGAACATGGGATCAGTATCTTCATATTTTTCAAAACATTCTGGATGAACTTCCTAATGACTCAACTTCTTTACCGCCTATACTGATATTAAAAAACGAAGCACCGACAAATCGCATTTCTGAAATCGCTCCTTTTCCACGTACATGGAAACTGCGGCATTCTGAAGTTGTCAACGTGGCTATACGAAATATTGCATCTGCGGTTGCTAGAAGAGAGAAATCAGCTAAACATCCTGGTCGTTTAAAAATCTTGTCAGTTGGTCAGAAGGTGTTAATTAAGTCTCACCATTTGTCTCACAAAGGAAAGGGCTTGTGTCGCAAATTTTTATTGCTTTATAACGGTCCATATAGAGTTCGCAAAATTATTCATAATAACACTGTCGAAGTAGAAACTCTTAAATCTCGACGCTCTAAGGGAATACATCATATATCGAACGTAAAAATTTTTGTGGAATGACATACTTATGAGAAACTAACAGCTAGATGTAAACATGCAGAGAATACAAGGATACCGCGCTGTGTTTTGGCGGCGGCACATACTCAAAGCAACAGTCAAGTCTGCGCGCCGCACAAGGCAGTCATTGATCGCAAACAATTACTTCCTACATCACGCGATTACAGCTGATCGAGCGCTCAGTGCGAATGCACTGACAGCCGTAAACAAATACACAGTCTAATTTCTCTGATTAAATTCAGTATAAAGCTGGAGTGACTTGATGAATTATGCTATTAACGTTCAGTATTTTTCAGGATACGGTTGTATGAAATATTTGAGAACTTCAGGTAAATTCTGTGCGTGTCCGACGTTAAGGCGACTTGCTATGGAGAAAATTTCAGGAAGAATGTAATTCTGAAGAAAAAAGTAATAAACTAAAAAGGGTAACTATTAATTGAGTTTATTTTTCAGGTAACATATTTCCACTTTGGTACGTACTTTAGACGTAATTTGCTGCTCGCGATTACGTGATTCATACTTTGTGCTAGATCTCATGTTCTATGAATTTACTTGTGAAGCGACGTGCTTGCGTACATTAACTGATATTGACAATGATTGATTAATGAACAGTGTTGTTATTTGTATATATTATGCTTTTTCACTGACGTCATATTCTTTTTATTATGTGCCTGCTGTGCTTATTTATTTGAATTGTAATTGTCACATGATTAATTGTGCTGATATGGTTATGTATGTAGGTTATACTTTGTGATTTATCTGCTTGCGCCTTCATGTTTACTTATTCAGATTACATATGAACATTTATTTGCTTATGCTGATATGATGCTAATGACCTGTTTATTATGTAAGATATATGTTTGCTGCTGTGGGTATGGATTGCATATTTATACATTTCTGTTTGTTGTCATAACTACTCTTTAATTTGGTATATAGAAATGCTGATATACTGTCTACAAACATAGAGTTAATTATAGATTGTTTGCTTGGCAGAGCCTCGTTGTAGGAATTGTGCTGCATCCACTTGTTGACATTCTGTTCTCTACTGGTATATTTACTCGCAATTGCATGTTTTGCTTACGCTCAGTGCCTTATATTTTTAAGATAAGAAAATGAACTGCTATAATTCGACGAACGACATTAGTACAAGAAACGTCATAGAAGTCACATGAGCTGGAGGTTTTATGGAATCTGTATAAATTTGTGCTAATAGAAAGGAAGCTAATGACATGACATACCAACACTAGGTTTAGACCATTGACAGTTATTACACTGCATTCTTCGTGAGCAATTGAAATAGGAAGTGACACTTGACACAAAATACTCCACATGTTTGCTTCTGCCATGATTCTTGAAGTGATGTACACACTGTGAAATATTATGATCATTCACACTCTGTAATCGTACTTAATTACTGAGAGTTATTCGAACTAAAGTCTGTTAGAGGTCATGTATGCATTTCCTTTAATGATGTACAAGCTAACCAAAATGTATTTTATGATTCGTAATGAGTAGGAGATATGGGTCAGGTGGACTACACAGAGGTTGTGTGTTGACATTGTGTCTACGGATTGTATGGGATGATGAACTGAAGTTTGCACTAGAATTTTATCTGTACTTGTTCGAGGAGACTGACTAGAGGAAAGAGTTGTTATGTAAGGTAAATGATGTTGGTAATAAGGTTTATATGTATCGACATACTGAAAAGGTATTATTGAGGTATTGAGATTATGTGAAGTTGATGATTATTGGAGTTTTAGTGGACAAGAGGTAAGGTAAATGATATTGATGATAAGATTTATTTGTATCGACGTAAGAGGTGTTATTGAAGTATTAAGATTATGTGATGCTGATGATTATTGGAGTTTTGATGGATAAGAGGCAAAGTAAGTGAGGAGCATATTTTTCTTTTTTTTTTGTTGGTTTATATGGAACAAGGAGGATGAAGATAGCAGACTAGAAGACTAAAGTGGAAGGAAGATTGTCTACACACACTTTGTTAAATCAATAAGCAATATATACTTTTTTTTTGAGAGAGGAAGCATTTGCGTATCTTGGCTCACTGACAGTTGTTCAGCAACTGTACATTTTGATCTGGCTTGGCAAACATTGGTCTTGACATGATGACTATGACGTTGACTAACTATTATTGACTGTTATACATTGCTGCCACTACAACTTGATACACATGATGAACATCAAAGTTTGACAGAATTGCATTTACACAGTTAACACTATTCAATTACACAGTAGTACTTAATGTGGATGAAAGATAAGTGAGTGTGTTTTGTGTGTTTTCCTTTCTTAATCCCAAATAATTAGTCCCAACCTACCTCCTAAATATTATTTTACTTGTTTTTTGTGGCTTGCACTGACACCCATAAATATTACAGGTTTACTGATATTTGTGCATTTGTAATAGTTAATATGACAATTATCTGATATCGTTTGTGTGTTTATTATAATTTGTATGTTTAGTGTAAGAGCATTGAGAATAATTTTGTAAAAGCAATTGTGTGTGCATTCAAACTATTGTTCATGCCTGAACTGTCTGATTAGTGATGGTGAATATTATGGACTGTTACCTGCACTTCTTCAACATAATGGGTGCCACTTAGAAATGTTTAATTTCTGCTGATGAACTGTGCGATTAGTGATAGTGAATATTATGGACTGTTACTTGCACTTTTTCTACATGATTGGTGCCACTAGGACATATTTAATTTCTGCTTATAAACTCTGATGAACAGTGTGATTAGTGATAGTGAGTATTATGGACTGCTGTCTGCACCTGTTCAACATTGCTGGGTGCCACTGATGGACTGCTTCTACTGAAATGATGTCACTTGTTGGTGTCTGCACCTGTTCAACATTGCTGGGTGCCACTGATGGATTGCGTGTACTGAAATGATGTCACTTGTTGCTGTCTGCACCTGTTCAACATCGCTGGGTGCCACTGATGGACTGCTTCTACTGAGATAATGTCACTTGTTACTGTCTGCACCTGTTCAACATTGCTGGGTGCCATAGATGGAACTGCTTCTACTGAAATGTTGTCACTTGTTGCTGTCTGCACCTGTTCAACATTGCTGGGTGCAACTGAGGGAACTGCTTCTATTGAAATAATGTCACTTGTTGGTGTCTGCACCTGCTCAACATTACTGGGTGCGACTGATGGAACTGATTCTACTGAAATAATATCACTTGTTGGTGTCTGCACCTGTTCAACATTGCTGGGTGTCACTAATGGAACTGCTTCTACTGACATAATGTCACTTGTTGGTGTCAGCACCTGTTCAACATTGCTGGGTGCAACTGATGGAATTGCTTCTATTGAAATGATGTCACTTGTCAGTGTCTGCACCTACTCAACATTGCTGGGTGCCACTGTTGGAACTGTTTCTACTGAAATGATGTTACTTCTTGCTGTTTGCACCTGTTGACCATTGCTGGGTGCTACTGCTGGAATTATCAACTACTTGTTTTTTTTTGAATAATTAAAAGCAATTTATGTGAACATTTGTATAAACTGATTTTTTGTGTATTGAGTAAACTATTATGTAAAGTCATATGTATGAAAGAATTTGTATTGCTTGCTGTATTTTATATATTAGGTTATTGAAAGGTCAGTGCAAAGCCAAAATTTTATCTAATTATGTTATGTTTACGTATTAATATTATCTTTTATTTTCGTCTGTATTTTTGTGGACGAATTTGGTGGTATTTTCACCACCAATGCTGGCAAAAATACCATCAAATTCTGGCCCGTGGAGGAAGGGCATATGAAAGGTGGCTACACTGAGCCACAGCGCCAGAGATTGCGCCAAAGAGTATTATTCAGCCGCCTCCACTGGCAGTGCTGGTCGAGAACTCGTAGTAGGGTGTGCTTGCTGAGATGTCGTAGTGAAAAGTGCTTGTGGAGATGTTGTTTGATGGGCTAGACAGCAGATGTTGTTCTAATGGAGATATTGTAATGATTAGAGTGCTTTTCATCAATATATATGAAGGTAACAAAACTCGCTTTTTTTTCATTGTTTCAGTGTCTTAAATAATGCGTCATTACAGGTTCAGTCAACAAAGCATTGGGCTCGTGTTCTTGTAATAGAGTGTAATTCTGGTTTTCTTGCGCAATTATGGTATTTCTATTTTTTAATTAGTTCAGTATAAATGATATTTAAAATTTCTGGTCTTATTGAAGAAGAGCCGTGCCAGATGTGTACGTTGAATCACACTCCCACACACAGAACAATTACACTTGTGTTTTGGTTTCGTAGGTTTTATAGTTGCTGGGGACTTAATTAATTAATTGTGTTAACGGAAATTTTCTTTCATTCTTGTTGTTATTCTATGCAGTCAGATTGCGTACTAAAACTAGTCAGGGCCAACCGTTTACGACACTTCGTAATCGGACAGACAGTTATTAAAATTAAAAATATTTGCATTCAAAAAATTAATTAAGCCCCCATGCAACTCGCTTCGGTCGCTTGCTGCCATAACCCATTAACGCCACTTTTCGCTGCACTGTTCTAACAGATACGTCCTTCGCACGTCTCACATTGATTTCTGCGGTTATTTCACACAGTGTTGCTCGGTTGTTAGCACTGACAATTCCTTGCAAACGCCGCTGCTCTTGGTCGTTAGGTGAAGGACGTCGACCACGGCGTTGTCCGTGGTGAGAAGTAATACCTGAGATCTGGTATTCTCGGCACACTCTTGACACGGCGAATCTCGGAATAATGAATTCCCTAACGATTTCCGAAATAGAGTGTCCCATGCGTAAAGCTACAATTACCATTCCTTGTTCAGAGTCTGTTAATTTCCATCGTGAGTCCAAATGACAGCTCCGCCAATGCTCTGTCATTTCAGAGCACGTGTACGCGACATTACCATCGTCTGTGTATGTGTACATCGCTATCCCAAGACTTTCCTCACCTCAGTACATTTGCTGTAAAATGGTCTGTGCGGTTATTAGGTGCGCAAAAGAATCACACACAGCACCACGTGCGATACTGATCTGGCCACCAGATACTAAAGACCTGCTATACTATGGATGCAATTAATAATGAAATGTTTTAAATTTGACAAATGAATAGCGAAGTATATTTAATTCAAAGTATGTGGGCACATGAAAGATTTCTTTAAGTGAGACAACTGTCCTATCCTTAAATAACCACACTTAAACGGGATCTACTTCTCAAGAAGCATTACATCAAATGTGTTTCTGTCCACCTAATAAAATTACAGGACTAATGGAAAATGTGAAAGATGATCTTGGTTTACGAAAACAAGGAAATTATAATATACCTTAGCAATACGGCATATTGTACATTGGCCAGACAACTAGGATAGTGGACATGTGCCATGATCATCAGAAGCAAGCCTGGCTGCGCCAGTCAGCTATATCAGTGATTTTCGGGTACTGTTTAGAATTTAACTGTACAATGATCTACGGAAAAACGAGAGTTCTGGCGCAAACCCCAGATACTGGGACATTGTTATAAAGGGAGTCAACATAAAGCTGGAGGAAAAACCTCATAATCTTAACACTGCGTGCCAACTCAGCAAGGCTTGAGATGCTGCTCTGGGATTACTAAAAAAGAAACGGATGCAGCAGCAGAACTCAAGAAAAATAACTGAGAACATGAATGCTGGGAACGAAGCCCAAACAGAGCACCATATCTAGCAGAGGCGATCGCTGTCTGGCGCACCGGACCGTCTCAGTGTGATTCTAGTGGGAACGAACTGCAGACAGAGCGTCTCGTAGCGACCATGGAGCAGAAAGGTAATATGTATAAATACTGAAGCCGTTGAAGGAAGAAAGAAGACACTTTGATGTGCTCCACTGCGGTGGGCCACACGTCGCCAGGTGGCGCTGCTGCAGAGCTTTTGCTGGCCAAACAGGGAATGGCAATCGCGCCTCCAGAGCAGAACAGAGGTGCACCAGCAATAGCCCTCTCTACCCCGCGTCCGCCCATCCCATAGCCCTGCGATATTGTGGTGAGGAGGGGGAGGGGGGCAGGCCGACCGCGTGCGGTCAGTCGCTCCAGTCCGCACAGAAGAACAAAGCGCCGCAGTGGTAAAGGCGGACTAACAATGGAGCAGCAGCACGCCGACGTCGGCGCCGCTCTAGGAAGGCACAGACCCGCTTCCGAACGGCGCTCCACGCCGAAATGGAAGCAGCCTTACTCAGGGAAATCCATAACGGGCGACCACAGACGGCGACTGTTGGACTAGTGAGACGCCTACCAGCGCCCCGACATACGCGACGGTGGCCTCCCATGCGGAGAGCCAAAACCAGGAGAAGAAACTCAAGAAGAGACTAGTGACCAAGCGATGCAGGTGACGGAGAAGAAAAACTGGTAACGACCAACTGAGAAATCCAGAGGGTCGAATTCATCTTCCGGGGATACGCCGTCAACGAGGAGTTGATGGAGGTAGCGCTGGAGGGGTATCCACCGGACAAATACGAAATAAACTGGCTGCAATACCTATAAATGCAAAATCAGGTAGATGAGAAGGAAAGTGTTACTCCATACAACTCTGGGCAGCCCAAAAGGAGCTACCAGAGAAGACTACGCCCACGCCAGGGCAACGTCACCAACAGTTCTGGCCAGGCTTTTTGGAGGTTTCCCCGTGGCTGTAAGTCGAATGACGGAACTGCCCCTTACTACTCCTTCTGCAGTCTCAATTGGGAGACCTTTGTGTGTATTGTATTGTATGTTCACCGGGGACCTAGAAACGACGGAGAGGCTCCTGTCCCCACCGCAGCCGCAGTGTTCCACAACCCCACGACGACTACCGCAGTCCACTTCAACCCTCCGCCGCCCCACACCGAACCCGGTGTTATAGTGCGGTTCGGGCCCCAGTGGACCCCCCAGGGAACGTCTCACACCACACGAGTGTAACCCCTATGTTTGCGTGGTAGAGTAATGGTGGTGTACGCGTACGTGGAGAACTTGTTTGCGCAGCAATCGCCGTCATAGTGTCACTGAGGCGGAATAAGGGTAATCAGCCCGCATTCGCCGAGGCAGATGGAAAACCGCCTAAAAACCATCCACAGGGAGACCTTAGTTAAATTCCCCTCCCTTCTTTTTAATTCCATAGTATCACCTGCAACCAAATAAAGATACAGAGCAGAACAAACTAATGACAACCGTTGTCGGCAAAAGGCACTTCCCTGCAAGTTCTAGAACGGCCAGCACTCCCCCATAAGAGGAGGGAATGGAACGTGCTTAAAAAAGACAACGTGTGACGTCGAAATATTGTGCGTGAACGACACTGATGTCAAACAAAATATCCGACACTTCAAGCTGTGAACACATCGTCGGGAAAAAGTGAAGAATCACGTCATTGTCTTTGTTTTGCCTACATACATTACGTTCACATCATTAATGCATACCGTCACATTTGTTTAATTATGTTTTCCATTCTCAAATCACCAATTATACATTGATATTACAAAGTTTCAATTTTTTGCTTAAGGCAGGCTGTTAGAAGAAAGACCCAGTAAGAGCCATGGAAGTTTTAGCCAAATAGGGGCAGACAGTCGCAACCAATATCAATTTAAACGTTTTCAATATGTTGCGTCTTGAAGCTTACAAATATTCAAGAAGCGATATTTTTACGCCAAAGCTAAGCTTATTTACGGGATGAATGGTTTCGGGCGTTGTCCATCTTCACAAGCCACGTATTTGTATCTAGGATGTGACACTTAAATGAATCTCGTATCTTCATTATCCAGCCTGATGTGACTCACGTGACGATTGTATTTTATACACAATCACGTCAAGATGGATAATGTAGATGCGAGATTCATTTAAATGTGATGACAAACAGAACTGTCCACGCCTACCATATCCTAAATATAAATAATTTGTTTGCGTAACTACGGTTTGAGATGTCGTTACTTCGGCATCAGGCTGAGTAATGTGGATACGAGAATCATTTAAGTGCGATTACAAACACAGCTACCATAACCTAAATACAAATACGTTGCGCGTGAATAAGGTCTAATCCCTATGCTAATAATGGTGTATGATGACTACCTTAGTCATTGTCGTTTCTTCTGCTTTACATTACATTTCTTGCACCTTTCGGTATTAATTATTCAATGTTGCCATAACCTAAATACAAGGACGTTGCATGTAAGCTAATAATGGCATGCAAGAGGCGGCTATCTCAGTCATTGTCGTTTGTTCGTTGCACGTGAATAGGACCAGATCCCTGTGCTAATATATATTTTTCATAACGGTGTACAAGAGGTGGTTATATCGTTCATGGTTAATTCCTCAACTTTATATTTTTCATATCCATGTGTAAATGCTTTTTTAACTTATACACCACCCGTAGAGAAAGTAAATTACACTGCAACTTATTCCTGGGTTGTAGCAAACTAACTGCGAGAAGAAATGTTACGTAAAAATTAACATAATCTTCGCAAGGTTATTTATTTATGACAGATACTGAATTTTTAATACAGCTTGCTAGTAGTTTACTCTCAAGTGCAAAAAAGGATGTGGACACATCCTTTTCGTAAGTATATACGAAAAGTAAGATGCCCTGCACATTTACGCATGGCACGGTCCAGTGGTGCACTTACGGTAGTTTGTAGGGGACGGGGCTATACCTGGAAGTATGGAGTATTTTTAATATTTTGTAAGACAAATTGTGACTTACGTAGCCATGAAAAAATCCGCGTTATAGTGCAATTAAAAAATTACGTAATAGTGGCTTTTAACGCATTTACTTGAAAGAACACAACACCTGATTACGCTATGTTTTCTCCTTTGTCTGCAGCTGGCGGGGGGGGGGGGGGGGGTGGGGGGGGGGGGCTCCGGTCCATGTGAAACTAAAGAGTGGCAACTTTGTTTTCGAATTCCAGTATTGTAATGACGCGTGCAAAGGGCAAGGTCTGACTTTTCAAAAGCGATCAGCGTTCGATAAATAAACAATGAAGTGTGACAAACTGAAGGACGGAATGAAGGACTGGCTCTTGTCACAGGCACAGGAATTCTGGGAACAGAATTTCTTCAGTTCGTGAAACAGTGGGATAGTATTACTCAGCCCTATGGTCATGGACATACCCAGCGAGGGGAAGGTGGGGGGAGGGGGCAGCGCCCCCCCCCCCCCCTAGAAGATTCGCAGTTTTTCACTAGTTTACTGTTTTATTTAATAAGAAATGCTGCATGTTTTCTCGGATTGTACAAGTGCATTCTTGTATTTAAAATGTTTATTAAAAGCAGTTTTTCACTGGTTTACTGTTTTATTTAATAAGAAGTGCTGTATGTTGTCTCAACTCCTTGTTGCCTGAGACTAGTATGACCTGTCAACCCCCCCCCCCCCCTCCCCCCAGTTCAGATCCTGGGTACGCCATTTCCTATGGTGATTACTTCTGAATAAAGTCTTCAGTTCTACCTACAGTGTTGTATCGTACCATTTGCTTTGAACACCCTTGATATACGATCTCTGTAGGATTCCATCTGTAGCATCACAAATGTTCGCTGTTGCTGTCAAAGTTAATAAGATAACTTGTGCCTGAAACAGATGGTAATTTCATTGGAGAACGTTGGTCAAACGATAAGATATAGCAAGGACGTTATTATGTGCACAGAAATTCAGATTATTTTTAAATTTGCGTTCCTTCAGATTAGAATAATGTGGACGATAGTTTCCCCTTTAAATCGAATAATTTAATGCACTTACAAAGCAATCAGCACCATATCAGGTAAGTGGTACTACTGATGTTTGAAAAAAAAAAAGACATACAGAGCACAAAATAACCGATAACAGATCCTTATGGCGTGGTAAATAGCAACAAGCTAATTTAATTTAGATAAGTGAACGGAAAAAGGTACAGAGACTTATTTAAATACTCAAATTTATTCTTCAGTGAGAATTTACATTATCTTCTCTTGATGTGATGGCTCCACAAAGTAAGGATTAACATTGGCTTATAAGAAAACTTGGTATATCAAAAATAAAACAAAAATTTTTTTATTGCATTGTTAGGTCGAAAACCTCGTACTTCAACTATTATTATAAGCCAATGAAAGGTAACGATCTACATGCTGCACTCTAGTGAGGGGAGAAAGAAACCACGTATATTGTTAGGCAATTATACTAATTGAGAAAAATACGCATAACTTTTCCGAGATACAAAAATTTACTCAACCGGAATTTACATGGCGAAATATTAAACTGGGACATTACAGCATTAAAATGCCACATTCAGTATTACTTAATAACCTAATACAAAATTTTATACAATACGACTTATTTTTTAAGCCATTCGATGTCATTGTCCGTAAGGTTGTAAAAGTCGACGTAAAGCAATATATAGATCCAGAAACCTGCGGGAAGGTATAGAACGTCTCCTCAGGAATACATTCTATTATATTCGTACACTGATGGGCCAGACCATTACAACCACCCGCATGGTCCATCTTCGGAACGTGACAGGAAACGAGGCCTCTGACGCTGCTGCCAAGGCTGCAGCCCTCGTACCTCAGCCCGCTAGTTCTTATTTACACTCTCTGATGATCTCAGTGTTGCCGTCTGTCAGCAGGTGATGTCACTTTGGCATCACCACTGGTCTTCCCTTCATGGGCACAAGCTCTGACTTATTAAGCCTCTCCCAGCGGCTTGGACGACCTTCTCTGGGCCCTCTCGCCGTGAGATCACTTTAGCCAGGTTGCGTATCGGACACTGTCTTTTTAACCATCAACATTTGCTAACTGGTGCTCCCGCACCACGTTGTGCTCATTGCGGTCAACCTTTGACGGTCCGCCGTTTCCTGACGGAATGCCCTTTTTATAACCACTTACGTTCTCGTTTGCGTTTGCCGTCTGAATTATAGGCTGCTTTAGCAAACGACACGCTGGCTGTCAACCGCGTTTTACTTTTTATCCGTCGTAGCAATATGGCAAAGGAATTTAATTTTTAGTTCAGCGCCTGCGTTTATCTATGGCGTATTCTATAGACCTTTCTCCATGTGTCTGTTTTTGGCTGTCTTCTCTTCCGTCGATTGGAATTAACGTGTAGTCGTTCTTAACTCTTCTCTTTATCTTCGTGTTCTACGGTTCTGACACGGGCGCGTATGACCCTAATTGTTCTTGTGCCCTAGAACAAAACAAACAGATAAACAACGGAATATGGCGGCGACTCCGCATGGCATGGATGTGACAAGCCGTCGGTATGTTTCCGGAGGTATGTGGCACCACATGTTTATGGGTAATGATTGCCTATCGAAGTCGCTGGGTCCAAACGATACATATCGAACGTGCGATCGTAAATCGATCACGCGACTACGGTGGCGGGCGTTGTGATCAACTATTTGTGATCGTCATTTTTATCTGTTTTTCGTGGTTCCCTTGCTTGCTCTAAATTACATACCTCCGCGAATTATTTGTGCGTTGCTAGGGAAACCCAGACGATTTATGCCGTCAGTGAGGGGGATGTCTGGTGTCCTTGATGTTTCTTCGGCCGATTCTCTTACATGGAACAATCTAATTCCATGTTTATGCAGCGTATAAAATTGTTCGGCTTTTTGTCGCAAATATGGAGTACTACCGGAGGAGGAAAGAAGGGACTGTGTAGACTGTCGTGGTACGAAGTGTTTAAAACTTTGTAAGAACAGTTTTGATGCTGAAATACCGTTACAATTTCATCGCAGACAGTGCGGAAAACGGACGAGTATCAGGAAGAATACATGGTTCGACTCTTCCAAATTATCCATCCAGATCACCGTAATGGACTTCCACATGACAACACCGGCGACGAGTAAGGAAAGTCTCTCCTCTGCAATTACAAGTATTTTTGTAAGACTGTTCTTTTGTCGTTGATGTAGTGACCAACGTAAACATACTCATACGCCCGCCACTAGAGTCGCGTGATCGATTTAAGATCGCACGTTCGATATGTATCGTTTGGGCCCAGCGACTTCGATAGGCAATCATTCTTGGAAATTACCTGTTTATGCATAGGTCTCACAATTCCCGTAACTGACGGACCAGCGGTTTGTTGCCACGTAGGTGGCGCCCCATAACGTCCCAGATATGTTCCATCAAGTAATTTGGTAGCCAACACATGAACGCATATTCACTACCGATTCCTCATCGACAGCGCGAGGCTACATCTTTGGCTAAGCAACCGCTTACGCGGCCTCTCGCGTGAGGACGTGCTCGCGAGACCGGCCGCGATGATTTAACACCGAACTGCTTTAGCTCTTTGTCAGTTTCGTCTAGCCGCTACCTGGAGAAGCAAGTTTCTGAGCAGCCACAAGCGGTAGTTCCTCGGGGCTAAACACTGACAAGCATTTCCCGCCCCTGCACTGTTTTGTGAGCTGGTCGTGGATCACTAAGCCCACTTGTCTGAAAAAACACGACGCTCGAGTTCACCTTTGGTGCACAGTCCGTGGATATACGCAGAGTGTGGAGTAGCGGACACGTATGGGTTTGTTTGGTGAGCATCTTGCTTCGTCCTGTGGCGTGCTTGTCCTCAGTGATTACGCTTACCCACTTCCAAGTTGTGTCTACTGGCAGTGGCGTTATTATGTTCTTTTGCCACGTCCAACTGCAGCACTTGTCTTTTGGCGTGTATGTGTTTACCAAGAGTCTGCTACATGTGTGTAGTGCAAGTTTCCTACTGCTTCTTTTTGTGTTCCAATGAAGTGGTCTATGTTGGCCATATTTACGTGTGCTGGACGAAATGAATTACGCAAGAACCATTTCAATGTTTAGGGCTCTAAGTAACTGAAACTTTTTGTCAATATGTTGTTCATTTGTTTAAATACTGTTAAAATTAAAAATAATTTTCTGAGTGTAAAGTTAGTTTGCCCAATAATTGCCATTAAATTTTTTTTTTGATGGAAAGTGGACACTTCCTTCACGTTTATGTTTATTGAGAGGATAGTCTTGAATGTGTAGTGTGGGCTTTGTATGAAGTTAAGTATTTTGAGTACACTTGTTTCTGCAATAGTTGGGGCCCCATTTTCTTAATCGTAAGTTGTATTCCGCCCAGTTGTTCTTATTGCCCTTCGTTACGACGGCTCACTGCTGCATCTGTGCCGATTCTTAAACTCCTTGGATGCTACTTCTCATCAGTATCTCTACTGTAAATTCTTTTCTCGGTTGTAGCATTGTTTGTATGACATAGATTGAAGCAGAGGCAGTAAGGACTACAACTAATTAAATTTCACCTTTACACGCCTCCTGTAATTATGTTATTGACGCTTCAGTGTTTTTTAAATTGTTGCTCATCTACTTAAACATAGTTTTAATAGAGAAGTCTTATTACGAAATTATTGTTACTCACTAACAAGAATTACCAGTCCTTCAGTTTTTTAAAACATTCTTTGAGCTGTAGGGGTCAATCCTCGTGCTGCCGTAAGGAAGCATTTTTTAATAAAAAGCAAAGTCTGACTTTTTCTAGTAATTTTTACTGATGTCTCCAAATAAATTTCTTTTCTGGCGTAAATGTCAAGTTTTACTTCTCAGCACCTTACTGCTACCAGCTCCCCGTTGGCTGCCCCATTACAACTATCATTCTCCTCAAATCAATTTAGCCCGATTCTGGCCTTGTGATAAAATCAGTAATCCTGCATCGTCACCAGGAAGACATGAAGCATGAAGAGATGCATGTTCTCCACAATAATGTTCGTGTAGTCCATAGCTGATAGCGTCCGTTGTGCGATGCATATTTCGAGCAACCATCCGCCTTAATGGAGTATCGGGACACGACCGTCAACGTGGTATAACGCGAAACGTGATTCATGCAACCAGTGGCACGTTTCCATCGATCTGCGGACCATTTTCTATGATACCGTTTCCACTGCAGTGGTAAGTGACGAGATCGTTAGGTATACATAAGAAAACGTAGAGACTGTCTGATGCATAGCCCCATGTTAAACAATGTGCTGTAAGTGGTGTACTCCTAAAAATTTGTGCCTATACGAGCACTGTACTCTGTCATCGTATCTGCCACACCGCCGCATATCCTGTTTTACAGAGCCCTGAAACCTCCGACCTCCACATTCTGCGTTGAGGCCAGTACGTCTAACACCTTGTAGCCTACTCGTTTCATCGTCATTCAACCATTTACCATAGATGCTCACGAAAGCAGTATGTGAACAGACGACCAGTTTCCCCATTTCTGAGTTGCTCATTCTCAAAAGACAGGCCGTAACAATCAACCCACGTCAAAGTCGCTTATATCAGTGATATCCCCAGTTGCCGCCCGTATTGTCGGCAGAATTAATTCCCAACTACTTGCATTCGATAGTGACAAACCCATATGGGCTTAATTTACGCAGACCAAGCAGTCTGGTATCATAACTGCACTACTCGTACCGGAGGATGGTGTTCTGCTCCCGGATGGGTGATTTGCCAAATGGGCTGACTGTTCATTCACGTCTTCATCTGATGCTGCAGTGGAAACCCACACTCCCTGAAATTCTGGTCATCTCGTGGTCCGCCGGAAATGTACCTGTTATACACTGAGATGACAAAAAAGTCATGGGGTAGCGATATATACATATACAGATGGCGGTAGTATCGCGTACACAGGATTTAAAAGAGCTGTCATTTGTACTAAGGTGATTCATGAGAAAAGGTTTCCGACGTGTTTATGACCTTACGACGGGAATTAACAGACTTTGAACGCGGAATGGTTGGAGCTAGACGCATGGGACATTCCATTTCGGATATCGTTAGGGCCTTAAAAATTCCGAGATCCACATAATCAAGAGTGTGCGGAGAATATCAAATCTGAGGTATTACCTCTCATCAAAGACGGTTCACTGGCCGATAACCTTCATTTAACGACCGAGAACAGTGGCGTTTGCTTAGACCCTGTTGGTGCTAAGCAACACTGCGTGAAATAACCACAGAAATCAACGTGGAACGTACGACGAACGTAACCGTTAAGACAGCGCGGCGAAATCTGGCGTTAAATGGCTATGGCAGCAGACGACCGATGCGAGTGCCTTTACTAACAGCACGACATCGCCTGTAGCGCCTCTCCTAGGTTCTTGACCATATAGGTTGCATCCTAGACGACGGGAAAGCCGTGGCCTGGTCCCGATTTCAGTTGGTAAGAGCTGATGGTGGGATTCGAGTGTAGGGCAGACTCCACGAAGTCATGGGCCCAAATTGTCAACAAGGCACTTCGCTGGCTGGTGGTGGCTCCATAATGGTTCGGGCTGTGTTTACATGAAATGAACTGGGTCCTCTGGTACAACTGAACCAATAATTGACTGGAAATGGTTAAGATCTTCTACTTGGAGACCATTAGCAGTCATTCATGGACTTAATATTCCCAAACCACAGTGGAATTTTAATGGATGATAATGCACCATGTCACCAGGCCACAACTGTTTGCAATTAATTCGAAGATCATTCTGGACAGTTCGAGCGCATGATTTGGCCACCCAGATCATTCGGCATGAATCCCATAGATCATTTACAGAACATAGTCGAGAGGTCAATTTGTGGATAAAAACCTGCACCGCGAACCTTTCGCAATTATGGAGAGCTATAGGGGCAGAATGGCTGAATATTTCTGCAGGGCATTTGCGATGACTTGTTGAATCCACGTCACTCCGAGTTGCTGCACTGCGCCGAGCATAAGAATTTTAAGAGGTATCTCACTACATTCGTCGCCTCGTTGTGTGTTCCTTCGGTCTGAGGCGCTGGATGAACGGACTGGCCGACTTTTTGCACACTTTCATTGAAGCGCAGTCGAGCGGAAAGGGTCTCGCAGCATTGCAATTCCGATGTGTTCACGCAGTTGCTTCATCGGTTGGTCCCGCGGCAGTTTCAAGGCGAACGTCAGGGCATCATTTTTGTACACTTTGGAGCTATCCGGGTGTGTGTGCCAGGAGCGATACTCCGCATAGCTGCCGCGAATCCATGACTGTGACAGACAGGAAATCAGGAGACAGCTTCTTCCTCGCGAACACGAGCGCCTGGCTTTTTGTGGTATTGAACTTGGTGGCCCAAGCATCGAGACATTCACACTGTTGGCGAGCAGCACTGTATCATCGGCGGATGGGGCTAGCTCTGTGCGCACTACATTGGGTACAGGCAGGGGAATCCACCATCCTGTGAAGCTTGTGGTGTACCAATTTGGGTTCCACGTATTTTGGCAATAGATATTTGATATACTGGGTTTGGCTGTAGATCAGCCCACCATCTTCGCCGACACTGCCGGCCGAAGTGGTCGTGCGGTTAAAGGCGCTGCAGTCTGGAACCGTAAGACCGCTACGGTCGCAGGTTCGAATCCTGCCTCGGGCATGGATGTTTGTGATGTCCTTAGGTTAGTTAGGTTTAACTAGTTCTGAGTTCTAGGGGACTAATGACCTCAGCAGTTGAGTCCCATACTGCTCAGAGCCATTTGAACCATTTTTTCGCCGACACTGACCCCTGTGTCACAAGGGGTTTAAAATTTTATGATCTGTAATTCATCATCCCTTAAGTGCCGATGAGGGAAGGTGAACTTTAACGCATTATAAACAAATCCGCCTATGGGAAGATATATCCCCTACCCCCCCCCCCCCCCCCCCCCCTCCTTCCTCTCCAGGCCTGCACCACGAGAATGTATGCTGAAAATTCGTATGTGCGAAATGGCTCTGAGCACTATGGGACTTAACATCTATGGTCATCAGTCCCCTAGAACTTAGAACTACTTAAACCTAACTAACCTAAGGACATCACACACATCCATGCCCGAGGCAGGATTCGAACCTGCGACCGTAGCTGTCACGCGGTTCCACACTGAAGCGCCTGGAACCGCACGGCCACACCGGCTGGCGGGGATGGCATTCAGTCTCATGGTGTACAGTGTTCATAATTTTAAACATGGATGACAACAGCATGGTAAATACATTTTCAATAAATGATGTATGCAGCTAATTAGTTGAATAAAGTTTATTGCAATAAGCTTTGACCAGTTTTCAGTACCACTAGGTGTAGCTTCTTCAGAAGCAATAAAGTCCCTATAATGTTGTATATACATTACAAAATAAAAGCCTAAGATAACCGATACAGTACAACCATGAAATGAAGTGCCTGGAATAAAAATGGTACTTACGTATCTTACATTTTTACGTTAAAAGTATAAGCTTACATTATGAGCTAAAACTCTTTAAGTCAAAAAGCAGAACTCATAATAGTTTGTCTACCATGAAAAAGAACAAGCGTTACTCCATGAGTACAGCCTATTATAAAAAACAAACACTAAACTAAACGTGTGGCAACTAGTTAGATGACAAATTAATTTAGCATAGAGCGCGCCACGTGCTGGGTACTAGTAGCATGATAAACGCTCAACCTTATGAAAAGCATGATTGAAGTATATATCAGTCTAATATAGAATTAAGTGTTTTAAATAGAAAAATGTTGTACATAGTGCAAAAGCAAGGACATTATAAAAGATAATACAGTGACTATGACAGTACATAGCCCAAATTAATAAAATGTTTAATAAAATATATGTGCCGATGGAAAATAAGGAATGTACTGTAGCAGGATTTTAACAAGATATTATAATACACAAAAAGAAGAATATACTTCGCGTGAAACCTGCATAACCAAATAAAATGCTGTCTGGGGTGCTACCAGTAAGGAACTACAGAGTCCGCTAATCAAAGGGAAAAGTAACCTTTCCGAAATGGTGGTAATCTTTACTGGTCAAATGTCTAAAGATTTCATGTTCTTCCAAGACATAAAGCTTTCACCCTTTCTTCTCTCTATGTAGAGTCGTTATTACGTCTACTCCTTTTGAATTGTAGCCTGATATTAATAAATGATCTGCGAAAATGGAATTAGGAACATTGATATCCGTCTTTTCTCACAAGTGTTCCATGTATTTTATGTTAAAGACCCTACCATACTGTCCGATATACAACACCGGACATGTACTTCAAGTAGTGTGTAGACTCCTGAACTACGTAAATGTTCATTTGAAGTTTTTAAATTATAGATGAAATTTAAAAAAATGCAATCTGTGGGAAAAGCAGTTTTGCATCCATATTTCTTACTCAACAGGCACTGAATCCTATACGATACATTACATAAGTTATTTAGAAATTTTCCGATATCTATATCCCCATTTTGACAGTTACATAAAGTAGTAACTCTTTTATTAGTTATCGTTTCGAAAATTTTTCCTGTTAATGAGTGTTCGTAACTGTTATTACAGGCCACTGTTTTAATTAAATTAATTTCTTTATTTTAACTGGTGTTAAAGATGTGACTACAGCGCGACAAATAGCTGAATGAAAGAAAGCTGTCTTGGGCAACTGAGGATATGTCGAATCAGAAGGTACGATTTAGTTAGTGCTTGTTGCTTTACGAAATACATCGAAAGTTATTATATCGTCAGTTGTGGTCAAACTTAAATACAAAAAAATTTTGCTCACGATATTCGTTTCCAAACTCGCGAGCGAAACTAATTTTCTCATGAATATTATTAAATATTTCAAAGAGTTGGACTGCTCCACCGTTAGTTCCGTTGTATATAAGCAAAATATCATCCACATATCTCAAGTAGAACTAAATACCTGATTCTCCAGAAGCGTTAACTTAAAAAAAGTTCTTCTAGTGAATTTATAAAAATGTCTTCTAGTATGCCCAGTAATAGAGTGTGGGGCAAATAAAAGTGGTGCGGAGAATAGAGTTCCAGGGTACAAAGAAAGACAGCAGAGAAAGGGAAATACAGTACTAACGTGACTGTAGCAGATCTCGAAAGTGACCACCATTCATCTCTTGGCACTTTTGGGTCCTGATCGGCAAGTTGCTGAAGGCGTATCGAAGCTGGACCGCTGGAATTGTTGCAAAATGTTCAAATGTGTGTGAAATCTTACGTGACTTAACTGCTAAGGTCATCAGTCCCTAAGTTTACAGTCCCTAAGCTCGGCTAATCCCGCGCGGCGGAATTGTTGCAGTCTCATCGCAAATGTTCTACTGCAGTTCTTGAACGCTATGAGCGCTATTGCAATACACCCTAGACTTGAGGGCTCCCCACACAAAGTGCACACTGAAAGGTCAAGAGACTCGCGTGGGCAGCTAGAGCCGCGACCAGACTGACCTCTGCTAGCAGCCCTGTCGGGCGTGAAGACTGTGTAAACGTGCTCCAGGATTCGGCCGACTGTGTGGGCAGTTGCTCCATCCTGTTGAAAGTAACTGTAGGTCTCTTCCTCCTCCGTTAACGCTGCTACAAATTCACGTCCAATGGTATGCTCTCGTCCGTACCTGTTTTATTTGCTCCACCTTGCAGATTACCCATTTCAAGGCTATCAGGTTTTCTGTTAAATTCGAAGTAATTGTATTTAACTGCCATTTTTAGTCAGTGTACAAGATCTATAACATGTTCATCCATTGTATCTTTCTTACAAGCATGAAGGTTTTTGCCAACGATTTCCACAGTTGTTTGAACTGGTACTTCAGAATGCAAATTAATAATATCGCAGATATTAATTTTGCCGCTCGGTTACGCTTCGTATTTTTTATTTTATTTATCAAGATTCAAGATTAATAAAATAAATCATCCTGTTGGTCCGATTGTAAATACACTACTGGCCATTAAAATTGCTACACCACGAAGATGACGTGCTACAGACGCGAAATTTAACCGACAGGAAGAAGATGCTGTGATACGAAAATTATTAGCTTTTCAGAGCATTCACACAAGGTTGGCGCCGGTGGCGACGTCTACAACGTGCTGACATGAGGAAACTTTCCAACCGATTTTTCGTGCACAAACAGCAGTTGACCGGCGTTGCCTGATGAAACGTTGTTGTGATGCCTCGTGTAAGGAGGAGAAATGCGTACCATCACGTTTCCGACTTTTAAAAAATGTTCAAATGTGTGTGAAATCTTATGGAACTTAACTGCTAAGGTCATCAGTCCCTAAGCTTACACACTACTTAACCTAAATTATCCTAAGGACAAACACACACATCCATGCATGAGGGAGGACTCGAACCTCAGATATTGATAAAGGTCGAATTGTAGCCTATCGCGATTGCGGTTTATCGTATCGCTACATTGCTGCTCGCGTTGGTCGACATCCAATGGCCGTTAGCAGAATATGGAATCGGTGGGTTCAGGAGGGTAATACGGAACGCCGTGCTGGATCCCAACGGCCTCGTATCACTAGCAGTCGAGATGACAGGCATCTTATCCGCATGGCTGTAACGGATCGTGCAGCCACGTCTCGATCCCTGAGTCAACAGATGGGGACGTTTGCAAGACAACAACCATCTGCACGAACAGTTCCACGACCTTTGCAGCAGCATGGACTATCAGCTTGGAGACCATGGCTGCGGTTACCGTTGACGCTGCACCACAGACAGGAGAGCCTGCGAAGGTGTAGTCAACGACGAGCCTGGGTGCACGAATGACAAAACGTCATTTTTTTCCGGATGAATCGTGGTTCCGTTTACAGCATCGTGAAGGTCGCATCCGTGTTTGGCGACATCGCGGTGAACGCACATTGGAAGCGTGTATTCGTCATCGCCGTACCGGCGTACACCCGGCGTGATTGTATGGAGTGCCATTGGTTACACGTCTCGGTCACCTCTTGTTCGCATTGACGGCACTTTGAACAGTGGACGTTACATTTCAGATGTGTTACGACCCGTGGCTCTCCCCTTCATTCGATCCCTGCGAAACCCTACATTTCAGCCCGATAATGCACGACCGCATGTTGCAGGTCCTGTACGGGCCTTTCTGGATAAGAAAATGTTCGACTGGTGCCCTGCCCAGCACATTCTCCACATCTCTCACCAGTTGAAAACGTCTGGTCAATGGTGGCTGAGCAACTGGCTCATTGCAATACGCCAGTCACTACTCCTGCTCAACTGTGGTATCGTGTTGAAGCTGCACGGGCAGCTGTACGTGTACACGCCATCCAAGCACTGTTTGACTCAATGCCCAGGCGTGTCAAGGCCGTTATTACGGCCAGAGGTGGTTGTTCTGGGTACTGATTTCTCAGGATCTATGCACCCAAACTGCGTGAAATTGTGATCACATGTCAGTTCTAGTATAATATATTTGTCCAATGAATACCCGTTTATCATCTTGGTGTAGACGTTTTAGTAGTGTAGAATTAGCAGTGAATACGGCGAATTACTATGTTTCTTAATGGAAAGATAAAAAAATCATACGTTTTTAAAATAATTATTCAATAGTATTAGTCAAATCTTTGTAAATTATCTGTTAAGTGTTAGCAACAGTGAAATGTATACTGTCTTCTGGGGTTTGAGCGATAGCTGTTGCGGGAATGAAGACCTGATTGTAGGCCACCAGAAGCTATCATTTCGCGTAGTGAGGCACAATTACGACAGCGAGGGCTGGGCGGCGCTCACCCCTCCAGCAAGACCGTCGACAACCAGCTGCGTTACGCCGGCTGACCCGGCGGCAGGTTCTCCTGCGCGCGATGAGTTTACAGCTGGGAGACGCCGCCTGCTGTAACTTGATTAGTGCCGTGGTCCGGGTGGAGACGCGCCGTATTCGACTAACTTACTTTGGAGAATTATGCAAAACACAGCTCGTCGATCCTCCACAGAGCTTCCCAAGAGAGATCCGCGCAAATTGCCGCGCACGTCATTCTTCTCGTAATATGATTTGCTACAAGTGCTCGTGTTTGGCTTCCATTCTCCTGTACATTTTGCTATCGAGGCAACGCATTTAATAAAGATGTGCAAAATACTGCTTGTTGAGTGCCGACGTATTGGCCCTCTGCTGCCCAGGTAATTGATAATTTTTCATTTCGGATTCCAATATTGCGCTCCTTTCTCTACGTCTCTGTTTAAAGCAAAGACCAACGGAAATAATTTTAACGAAGAAACTAATCTATACAAGTAATAATTTAAATATTCTTTTGTTCGGAATCTTGATTTCTTAAAATTCTTCACCGATAGCACGCGCACGTTGCATGGGAGTACACCCGTATTTTTATATACCTCTTTTTTAAATATGTAACATGTTATGGGGAAACATTGTTATCAGAAATCTCGAAAAGTTCTCGACCGATTTACTTCAAATTTTAAAACACACTCTATAAAGTATTCAGGCGGACATATACTATATATTTAAAAAAAACAATGTACAGGTTTTCTGTTAAAACCGGCAGTGTGAAAGAAAATGGTCTAGTGTAAATCTGTGCGGTTTTGTTTGCTTTGGCGAATCGAGTTTTAACTGCGCGAGCGGTACATTTGGACAATTAGACGGATTGGTTATCACAAATTTATTCTTTCTCATTATACGAGGCCTATTCAATAAAGAATGATCATAATTTCATTTATGGTCATAATTTCTCGCCCTAAAATTTAATCTTATGATATTGTCAGCCTAATGTGCAACAAACACGCCTTGCAGTTTCATTGTTGGGACTCCTGGTTCCCGACTGTGAGAGGCAGACAAGATCAGACTGTTCATTATCGCCTACCGCTGCAATGGAGGTAACAGGCGAGGAACAACATGCGGCTTTGAGATTCTGCTATCGTCTCAACAGATCTTCAGCTGAAGCCTCTTCAATGTTATAGGAGGCCTATGGAGAGTCTGTTCTTCCCTACAGCACAGCTCTAACGTGGCATAAAATGTTTAAAGAGGGGAGACAATCAATTTCAAAGGAAGGTGGACCCGATGCTCCAGTTACTTCTCTTACGGAAGAAAACCTCAACACTGCTGCTGTCATTGTGAGAGACGATCGACGAATTGCATTAACATCACTTTCTGAAATACTGAACATTTCATTGGGTGCCACACATACTTTGGCGACAGAAAAATTATACATGACACGCGTTTATGCGCGATGGGTTCCAAGACTTGGTTTCTGAACAAAAGGACATTCGTGTGCAGGTTTGCATGCAGTTAAAGTTGATGTTAGAGGAATATCCGAAGTTTCTTTCAAATGTAATTACTGCTGATGATACTTGGCTGCAGCCTGAGAGTAAACAGCAAAGCTCAGTGTGGAAATCACCTTCGTCACCAAGCCCCAAAAAAGCAAAGGTGGTTGCTTCTACTGGTGATGTTGTGGTCATCTCATTCTTTAATATTCATGGAACGGTTTATCAGCATGTTTTACCTGCACACATACACGTCAGTAACCGGACAATACTACAGGGATGTCCTGAAAACATTGCAAGTTCATATCAGGCGCAAAAGACAACATTTCTGTGAAGCAGGCTGGGTGCTGCACCACGACAATGCGCGGCCATATTTGCCAATGTTGTTGCTGAATATCTTGCAAAATCAACGTGAAGTGCATCCCTCACTCTCCCTATAGTCCGGATTTAGCTCCATGTGACTTTTTTTCTATTTACTGACATGAAACGCCTTCGTGGGAGGCATTATCAATCATCAGAAGCAGTGGTGAAGGCTGCGGAGGCGATTTTGAGGGACCTCCAGCATGTATTTGAAGAGTGGCAGAAACGCTGGGACAAGTGCATCGCATTCATGAGAGACTTCTGGGAAGGACCACCAAAATTATGAGTATGACTAAAGGTATGCCGTCAAAAAAAATCATTCTTTATTCAACAGTCCTCGTGTACATATATTTAAACATAAATTGTGTACAGAACAATGTGGTGTTTTGTTTTCTTCCTCTATGACGGTTTTCGCAGAAAACAGGAAAGTTGCATTTCTGGCTTATCGGCTCATGATTAGAACATTACTACACAGTTTCATGATGACGTGGACAGAGAGGTGGGAGGAAATGGACATATAGAGACCGGAGAGAAGAACATAGGCAGACAGGGTAGGCAGGAGGATACGGAAAGAGAGGAGACGATGGACAGATTGGGGGGGGGGGAGGAACAAGGAAGAGATGGACAAGGAGAGGGGGAGGAGGATATGGACAGAGGCATTGGGAAGAAGGAGTTAGGACGTGCACCCAATTCCCAAACGTCTACGTTCTCTTTTCTTTCTTTTCCATTGAACCAGACTGAGCCACAGAAACTTGTGGCCGGGTACGGTTAGTTGGGTACTGAATTTTATAATCACATATTGGATAGACATCGCTACAGACTGGAAAATGAAGATGAAAGTTTTAACATTTTCTTTCACGTGCCTGTCCAACTGATTTGTAACTATTGGTTTTGTTTTGTTTGTGGGTATTCATACATCATAGTTGGCTAGGGTAGTAGCAAAAGTTCTGTATGCGTCATTTATGTCCTCTGCCAATACTATACCACCATCATCGACAAATCTGCAGCAATGCATTCCTTTGCAGTTAACTTATCATTGTTTTCGTTCCATTATTTTAGGTATAATAAATAAGGAGATATAAATATCAGACAAGCGGTATATCCTAAGACTTCAAGTAGAATACAGTGATTCCTATTCCAGAGGAGTTAGATTCTGACAGGTGCAAATACCACAGAATCAACAGTTTAGTAGCTCATGTTTCCGAAACACAAACACGAACTGCTTACTAAAGAATGGAAAAATCGGTAGAAGCAGATCACGCGGGAGATCAGTTTGGGTTCCAGAGAAATTTAGAATCACGTGAGGCCTTGCCATGTCTACGATTTACCTTAGAAGATAGACTGAAAAATAGCGAACCTACGGTTACAGCAGTTGTAGGTTAAAGAATGCTTAGACACTGTTGACTGGAATGTACTTTTTCAGATTCTACGTAGCAGGGGTAAAACACAGGGAGTGAAAGGTTGTTTACAACTTTACAGAAACTGCAGCTATCAGTCGAAGGACATGAAATGCAGGCAGTAGTCTAAAAGGAAGTGGCGCAAGGCCAACAGTAAAGGAAACAAAGGAGAAATTAGGAAACTGAATTAGAGTCCAAGGAGAAGAAAAAAGTTGAGGTTCACTGATGACAATGTAATTCTGTCAGAGGTGGCAGAGGTCTTTAAGGAAAACAGAATGGATAGTAAAGAATAATATTAAATACATACCACCCTGATTTTAACATTGCACATGATAACAAACTCAAAATGCAACTATTATGTTGTTTCTAGATAATGGAATGATAATCTAGAGAAGGTGCTACGAGCGTAGAAGCAAGAAAATGTCATCGTACTAATTTGACACATTTTGCCACAATTTTTGTAATCTAGATATCTACACTACTGGCCATTAAAGTTGCTACACCAAGAAGAAATGCAGATGATAAACGGGTCTTCATTGGACAAATATATTGTACTAGAACTGACATGTAATTACATTTTCACGCAATTTGGCTGCATAGATCCTGAGAAATCAGTACCCAGAACAACCACCTCTGGCCGTAATAACGGCCTTGATACGCCTGGGCATTGAGTCAAACAGAGCTTGGATGGCGTGTGCAGGTACAGCTGCCCATGCAGCTTCAATACGATACCACAGTTCATCAAGAGTAGTGACTGGCGTATTGTGACGAGCCAGTTGCTCGGCCACCAATGACCAGACATTTTCAATTAGTGAGAGATCTGGAGAATGTGCTGGCCAGGGCAGCAGTCGATCATTTTCTGTATTCAGAAAGGTCGTGCATTATCCTGCTGAAATGTGGGGTTTCGCAGGGATCGAATGAAGGGTAGAGCCACGGGTCGTAATACATCTGAAATGTAACGTCCACTGTTGAAAGTGCCGTCACTGCTAACAAGAGGTGACCGGGACGTGTAACCAATGGAACCCCATACCATCACGCCGGGTATACGCCAGGATGGCGATGTCGAATACATGCTTCCAATGTGCGTTCAACGCGATGTCGCCAAACACGGATGCGACCATCATGATGCTGCAAACAGAACCTGGATCCATCCGAAAAAATGACGTTTCCCCATTCGTGCACCCAGGTTCGTCGTTGAGTACACCATCGCAGACGCTCCTGTCTGTGATGCAGCGTCAACGGTAACCGCAGCCATGGTCTCCGAGCTGATAGTCCATGCTGCTGCAAAGGTCGTGGAACTGTTCGTGCAGATGGTTGTTGTCTTGCAAACGTCCCCATCTGCTGACTCAGGGATCGAGACGTGGCTGCACGATCCGTTACAGCCATGCGGATAAGATGCCTGTCATCTCGACTGCTAGTGATACGAGGCCGTTGGGATCCAACACGGCGTTCCATATTACCCTCCTGAACTCACCGATTCCATATTCTGCTAACAATCATTGGATCTCGACCAACGCAAGCAGCAATGTCGCGGTGCTATAAACCGCAATTGTGATAGGCTACAATCCAACCTTTATCAAAGTCGGAAACGTGATGGTACACATTGCTCCTCCTTACACGAGGCATCACAACAACGTTTCACCAGGCAACGCCGGTTATCTGCTGTTTGTGTATGAGAAATCGGTTGGAAACTTCCCTCATGTCAGCACGTTGTAGGTGTCACCACCGGCGCCAACCTTGTGTGAATGCTCTGTAAAGCTAATCATTTGCATATCACAGCATCTTCTTCCTGTTGGTTAAATTTCGCGTCTGTAGCACGTCATCTTCGTGGTGTAGCAATTTTAATGGTCAGTAGTGTATCACTGTTGGTTACTCTATCTGGCTAATAATTGTGGTACACTGACTGAATTATTTACTAATTGTGGGAACATGTGCGCAGTAGGTGACATGACAGTTCTTTCTGTTACCCTCATAGCAGTTTTATCTACATTAACATTTCATGGTCTGGAAACCACACTGAGCCCGCATCTCGTGGTCGTGCGGTAGCGTTCTCGCTTCCCACGCCCGGGTTCCCGGGTTCGATTCCCGGCGGGGTCAGGGATTTTCTCTGCCTCGTGATGGCTGGTTGTTGTGTGATGTCCTTAGGTTAGTTAGGTTTAAGTAGTTCTAAGTTCTAGGGGACTGATGACCATAGATGTTAAGTCCCATAGTGCTCCGAGCCAAACCACACTGATGTGATAGTAAGCAATTACATGACCTTAAATGAACGGCTGATGATATGTGATTCGTGGCTACTCCTATTGCTCTGATGAAATGTGCAGCAACATATTATGCATTACCATACAACAGAGCTGGATACATTATTACAGTTCATAGACTATCGTTCCAGCTGCGAACTATTAAGAAAATATTAGTGCGGCACAGCTGTTGGTATACACTGGCATTCTGGAGATTTAGTGTAAAATGTGGTGATTTGTAAATGCTTTGTATACACTTGATATTGCAGTGCATGGACATTCTTTTTCAGTAGTGTATAAATGTATAAGGTATAAGTAGGACTATCTTAAACAGACAAGGCACTAGGTTGTCAGGTCTAACACTGTTAATCACTGTTAATAATTACTGAAATATATATCATATTGAGATTGTACCCACAAGGGGGAAAATTAGAATTTAGTTGACATTGCATGTCATGACGATGTTATCTGTATGGCTAGTATTTATATTACTTTCAGAGTTCGTTAGACTGCAATGTGTCTATCAAGGTTTCCCCTTATGTTACATAACAGAAGCAGTTTGTATTTACTATGTGCAATGCAAAGATCAGTGTTGTATTATAATCGATCTATTCAGTAATTGGTACATCTTTGCGATGTCTTAAATGCGTCATTGAATAATACTTGACCTATTCTGTTCTGTGTATGTCTCTTTTTTCGTTAAATGAATTTAGTGAGTGCGTGATCTTTCCACCTCAGAAAACAGACGGATTATTGACGTAGCACTTCCCAGTAAATTGTTCACTCCTGCAGTGTGTGTCAGTACCAGTTTGACATGTACAATGAACACTGCTTTGTCTCCGTTATTCACAGAAAATGCTTTCTGCCTTGTTAGTCATCCGTCTGTACCCTAAAATAGACGTTACTCGAATCTGTCCAAATTCTAAATCTGACTCTCATTTCTACAGTGGTCTCGCTAATCCATATTTGTCCACTAGCGCCGCAAATGCTCTTAGTCCCGGATTATAGTGCATCGGCGCGTCAGAGCAGAGTGGAGCTGGGTGTGGGGCATCTGCCGCAACACTGCCTCGCGTCCAGGTACAGTGGAGGGGCAAGGCATCGGGGCGGCAGCAGGCAGGCTCACTTGACTGCGTGGACGGCAAACGGACAAACCGGCCGATCTGGAAACTTTCTCAAACGATTTTAAAGAAAATACTCTGTAGAAAACTTGATTATCGCGCATCTCATACCTTTATTCGTCAGCTAACAGCTTTTGTTGTTGTTATTGTTGTGGTCTTCAGTCCACAGAGTGGTTTGAGGCAGCTCTCCATACTACTCTTTCCTGTGCAAGCCTCTTTATCTCCAAGTACCTACCGCAACCTGCATCCTTCTGAATCTGCTTAGTGTATTCATCTCTTTGTCTCCCTCTACGATTGTTACCCTCCACCCTCCAATACTAAATTGGTGATCCCTTGATGCCTTAGAACGTGTCCTACCAACCGAGCCCTTCTTCTAGTCATGTTATGCCACTAATTCCTCTTCTACCAAATTCTATTCAGTACCTCCTCATTAGTTACGTGATCTATCCATGTAATCTTCAACATTCTTCTGTAGTACCTCATTTCGAAAGTTCTATTCTCTTCTTGTCTAAACTACTTATCGCCCATGTTTCACTTCCATACACGGCTACTCTCCCTACAAATACTTCCAGAAAATACATCCTGACACTTAAATCTATACTCGATGTTAACAAACTTCTTTTCTTCAGAAACGCTTTCCTTTCCGTTGCCAGTCTACATTTTATATCCTCTCTACTTCGACCATCATCCGTTATTTTGCTCCCCAAATAGCAAAAGTCGTCTACTACTTTTGTGTCTCATTTCCTAACCTGATTCCCTCAGAATCAGTTGATTTCATTCTACAACATTCCATTATCCTCGTTTTGCTTTTGTTTTTCCATTATCCTCGTTTTGCTTTTGTTGATGTTCATCTTATATCCTTCTTTCAAGACACTGTCCATTCCGTTCAACTGGTCTTCCAGGTCCTTTGCTGTCTCTGACAGAATCAGAGTGTCAGCGGCAAACTTGATAGTTTTTATTTCTCCTCCGTGGATTTTAATTCCTACTCCAAATTTTTCTTTTGTTTCTTTTACTGCTTGCTCAATATAAAAATTGAATAAAATCGGGGATAAGCTACAACTCTATCTCACTCCCTTCCCAACCATTGCTTTCCATTCATGCCCCTCGACTCTTATAACTGGCATCTGGTTTCTGTAAAAATTGTAAATAGCCTTGCGCTCCCTGTATTTGACCCCTGCTACCTTCAGAATTTGAAAGAGAGTATTTCAGTCAACATTGTCAAAAGCTTTCTCTAAGTCTACAAATGCCAGAAACGTAGGTTGGCTTTCATTAATATATCTTCTAAGATAAGTCGTAGCGTCAGTATTGCCTCACGTGTTCCCACGTTTCTATGGAATATAAACTGACCTTCCCCTAGGTCGGCTTCTACCAGTTTTTCCATTTGTCTGTAAAGAATTCATGTTAGTATTTTGTAGCCGTGACTTATTAAACAGATAGATTGATAATTTTCACACCTATCAACACCTGTTTTCTTTGGGATTGGAATTATTGTGTTCTTCTTGAAGTCTGAGGGTATTTCACCTGCTCACAAAAAAAAAAAAAAAAAAAAATGGCTCTGAGCACTATGGGACTTAACTTCTGAGGTCATCATTCACCTAGAACTTAGAACTACTTAAACCAAACTAAACTAAGGACATCACACATCCATGCTCGAGGCAGGATTCGAGCCTGCGACGGTAGCGGTCACGCGGTTCCAGACTGTAGCGCCTAGAACTGCTCGGCCAACCCGGCAGGCTCTTGCTCACCAGATAGTAGAGTTTTGTCATGGCTGGCTCTCCCAAGGCTATCAGTAGTTCTAATGGAATGTTGTCTACTCCTGGGGCCTTGCTTCGACTTAGATCTTTCAGTGCTCTGTTAAACCCTTCACGCAGTATCATATTTCCTATTTCATCTGCATCTGTGTCCTCTTCCATCTCCATAATATTGCCCTCGAGTACATCACTCATGTACAGACCCTCTATATATTCCTTCCACCTTCCTTTCTTTGCATAGTACTGGTTTCCATTTGAGCTCTTGATATTCATATAAATGGTTCTCTTTTCTCCAAAGGTCTTTTTAATTTTCCTGTAGGCAGTATCTACCTTACCCCTAGTGATATATGCCTCTACATCCTTATATTAATCCTCAGTCCATCCCTACTTAGCCACTTTGCACTTCCTGTCGATCTCACTTTTGAGACGTTTGTATTCCATTTTGCCTGCTTCATTTACTGCATTTTTATGTTTTCTCCTTTCATCTATTAAATATCTCTTCTGTTACCCAGTATTTCTACTAGCCCTCGTCTTTTTACCTACTTGATCCTCACCATTTCATCTCTCAAATCTACCGATTCTTCTTCTACTGTATTTCTTTCCCCCGTTCTTGTCAATCGTTCCCTAATGCTCTCCCGGAAACTCTCTACAACCTGTGGGTCCTACATTTTATCCCGTTCTCATCTCCTTAAATTGCTACCTTTTTGCAGTTTCTTCAGTTCTAATCTACAGTTCATAATTAATAACTTGTGGTCAGAGTCCACATCTGTGCCTGGAAATGTCTTACAATGTAAAACCGGGTTCCTAAATCTCTGTCTTACCATTATATAATGTATGTGAAATCTTCCAGTGTCTCTAGGCCTCTTCTACGTAAACAACCTTCTTTCATGATTCTGAAACCAAGTGTTAACTATGATTAAGTTATGCTCTGTGCAAAATTCTACCAGGCGGCTTCCTCTTTCATTCCTTACCCCCATTCCATATTCACCTACTATATTTCCTTCTCTTCCTTTTCCTGCTACAGAATTCCAGTCCCCCATGAGTATTAAATTTTCGTCTCCCTTCACTCTCTGAGTAAATTCTTTTATCTCATCATACTGTTCTTCAATCTCTTCGTCATCTGCGGAGCGAGTTGGCTAACATACTTGTACTACTGTTGTAGGCGCCGGCTTCGTGTCTAACTTGGCTACAATAATGCGTTCACTATGCTGTTCGTAGTAGCTTACCCGGGCTCCTATTTATTTTATTCATTATTAAACCTACTCCTGCATTACCCCTATTTGATGTTGTATTTATAACCCTGTATTCACCTGACCAGAATTCTTGCGCCTACTGCCACCGAACTTCACTAATTCCCACTATATCTAACTTTAATCTGTCCATTTCGCTTTTTAAATTTTCTAACCTACCTGCCCGAAAAGGGATCTGAATTCCACGCTCCGATCCACAGAACGCCAGTTTTGTTTCTCCTTATAATGATACCCCCCCTGAGTAGTCTTCGTTCGGAGATCCGAATGCGGGACTTTTTTACCTCCGGAATATTTTACCCAAGAGGACGCCATCATCACTTAACCATACAGTAAAGCTGTATGCCCTCGGGAAAAATTACGGCTGTAGTTTCCCCATGGTTTCAGCCATTCGCAGTACCAGCAGAGCAAGGTCGTTTTGGTCAGTGTTACAAGGCTAGATCAGTCAAACAACCAGAATGGTGCCCCTGCAACTACTGAAAAGGCTGCTGCCCTTCTTCAGGAACCACACGTTTGTGTGGCCTTTCAACAGATATCCCTCCGTTGTGGTTGCGCCTACGGGACAGTTTTCTGTATCGCTGAGGCACGCAAGCCCCCCCCCCCCCCCCCCCTCTCCACCAACGGGAATGTACATGGTTCGTGGGGGGACGGCTAACAGCTTATCATTTCATTGAAACTTGCTTTCAGATTAAAACTGTGTGCCGGACCGAGACTCGAACTCGGAATCCTTGCCCTAAGCGGGCCATTAGACTTACCCAAGCACGACTCACGCCCCGTCCTCACAGTTTCACTTCTGCCAGTACCTCACCTCCTACCTTCCAAACTTTACAGAAGCTATCCGGCAACCTTGCAGAACTAGCACTCTTGAAAGAAAGGATATTGAGGAGACATGGCTTGGCCACAGCCTGGGGGGTGTTTCCAGAATGAGATTTTCACTCTGTAGTGGAGTGTGCGCTGATATGAAACTTCCTGGCAGATTGCAGAGTACTTGCCCACATAAGGCAAAGGTCCCGAGTTCGTGTCTCGGTCCGGCACACTGTTTTAATCTGCCAGGAAGTTTCATATCAGCGTACACTCCGCTTCAGAGTGAAAATCTCATTCTATCATTTCATTAATTGTCATAGTTATCGTGATACTAAGCAAGCTACTGGAAGAAAATCAAATAGTTTGCTGTAAAAAATAGAGGTGCTATGAATTTGCGTTTGGTGCGCGTTAGGTCATACATTGTTGAGCACCAAATGTAGTTGAAGTATTCTTTAAACTTTGGATGGGATCTATAACACACTCTTATCTCTAGAAAATGGATCATTTTTAGAACTCGCGTGCCCAGCTGATAAAGAGACAATGAATATTCATGACACCCTTGTATCTCACAACCAAATCTTCTGGTGTTAGACACCCAGGTCGGTACCAAACGGTGTATGTCGATAGAGTAACAACCAAAACTCCAATTTAGTTCGTACTACGTGCTGTTGTCCAGAAAAACGGGCCTAAATATTAATTAAAAGTAACATCAGGACTACGGTGCACATAGAAAGCATGACTGTGAGTAACTAACACATATAGCTTCTGTGGGGAAGTTGGTAGATCGTCGTACCAAGGGTCCTGAGTTCATACCAAAATGATGACAATTTCTTTACTGTATTATGCGTGTAAGTGTTACGTGTTTCTATTAATACTTACGCATGTGCGATGCAATTGTTTTTTGATTCTACTGTTGCGATTTTTTATGTTTATTCTGTGAAACTACAAATGCACTAGGTTCTTCATCACATGTGGTGTCTGTTCTGTCGCGCATGTGCGACAGAGCACCACACCCATCTATACAAATGTACTCTTCATGTTCGCTACTTTCAACCAACGAAGCGAAAGTAGACTGCGAAAAGAACATTGTTACAAACCCCGAAAACTACTTTTACATTTCAGGTAAAGGTTACCCCATACATTATTCGGGGGACCGTTGGCACGACGACATCACGCTCTAACAACTCACCCACGTGATATCTGCAGACATATCAAACACAGATATGCCTTTCCTGTGTTTCATAGTTCTGGTGTTACTTTTAATTACCGTTTACGCACGTTCTAAAGGATGGCAGCACATAATACGAACTCAGTCGCTGATACTGTATTTACATACAACGTTTGGTACCGATCTGAGTGTCTGGCATCTGGAGGTTTGGGTGTCAGAAACGGTCTGAGATATCGAAACAAGATTTTGGCAAAATGATAGTACGCAAAGACGGGAGTAAGTTGCCATATGGTTACTGTGCGTAATATTTTAGCTAGCGTTATATGAAACTAACTACATAATTTTTTCAATGGAATAATCTGTTTTTTTACATGTCGTCAACAGCTTGTAGGTTCCTAGAAACCACAAGAAGTTTACGAAACATGGCTCTGACATTCTCAATCGGATTCATAGCCATTGTGAGAACTGAGGAGTCAACAACCGGAGCATTGTGGGATTGTTTCCAGCCACGAGAAATGAGTGCCTTCTGAAGACGATTTTATAAATAATGTAAATTATTTATAAGCATACAAAACTTTCCAAAAGCAGTCGGTGATGTCGACAGAGAACACTTTCATCTAAAACAATCAGAAAATCCTGATACAATTTTTATAACTATAAAATGTTTTCGTTCTGTCCTCCGACAAGCAATTGCAGATCCTCACTGGAAATTCATCATCATCAGTGTTGGGCGATATGCGAAGGAAACTACAGGTGGCAGATTCCATTCTTCTAGTGTATCTTGCTTGATTCAAGAAGGGGGACTTAATATGCCACCAGGCTTTCCACTACCAGAGGTGTCATGTGTGTTGCCTTTTGTGTTCATTGGACATGAGGCATATCAATTCTTGACGCTTTTTATCAACTCTTACAGTCGTTGGGTTTTAGACCATAGAAAATAATATTTCGTAAAACGCCTTTCCGGACCATGACCATGTTCTCCACAACAATTTAATTATTCTAGAAGGATCCCTGACTGTCGATGAGAAACATACAGTAGAAATCAAGCTTTCTATACAAGCCACGTATCAGACAGGACGAAACTTTAAAAGAGCTTCAAATGAAGCTGTCAAAATGTGACGGTTCTGAAAACTTTTCTCTCACATAATGAAAGATGATTTTCAGGTGTTTGTCACCTATGCTACTTCAACTTTATTATCACCTATCGTTTATAAGACAATGAGAGAAATAAGAGATTAAGAAAATGTATTCTATACTTCTAGTTTGTAATACTACTGCTAACTCCCTAGGTAATTTGTTCAGAATGAATCAGTCGTGTTGATACTTGTTTCGCTGGTTCCGTAAAGAACGGCGAGTAAAAACAATTGCTGTTAATGCTTTCGCTAATGCCACTTTCTCCAAAGGAAACAAGTGCCAGCAACAGTACTGACTCTGCTATCCGCGGCAACAGCTGAATGCTGGCGGAACTGCCTCAACACAGCCGGAGTCACTCAACACTCTAGTCGCTGCTCTCAGAAACAAACATGCTGTTCTATGCTGCTCTGCTTCGCACCGCTCTGCTCGCAGCGGCGCTATAATCACGCGCACTGAACAGCTCTCGTTTGTTTTTCCAGTGATGCTCTGCTCACTGTACCATGCTGCTCTCATTGTGTTACGTCGCACCACTACAACCGCAGCCTTACGCAAGAGGATTTCATGTTCAGTACTCACAAACGTGTAGAGAATATATGACTTTTAGAGGACTTATTCTGATCAGTAAGTTTACCTAAAAGCTGCTCATTTATCTCCAGTAAATTCGCAACGAAATTATGTTTTCCTTGCCGTTACTAATGTGTTTCACCTACAGCATTAACGTTGTGCACCGATGGGACTGCGCTTCAGCCGAAACTTGTCTTATACTGTTACTTATTGAAGAGACATCCTTTCCGGAGATTGTAGAAGCGAGCATAATGATGTGTCTAAATAAAGGGAGAAACACAAAATAGTGATAATTCAAGCAGTTGTGACACAAACGTGTCAAAGTTAGGATGAACAAGAGGATATATGTCCCAGCTTAAATACCACAGTTAACACAACTCTAGGTGTGGGAGGAACACATCGATGCGAAATGAGACCAGACGCAGCATCAATGTCGCCCCCTACAGACAGCGACTCCTATTCTGCTAGGATATATGTTGTCAGATTGGCGTAGTTCTGGGGGACCGAGTGAGGTGGTGCAATAGTTAGCACACTGGGCTTGCATTCGGGAGGACGACGGTTCAAATCTGCGTCTAGCCATCCATATTTAAGTTTATCGTGATTTCCCTTAATCGCTCCAGGCAAATGCCAAAATGATTCCTTTGAAAGGACACGGCTGATTTCCTTCCCCATCGTTGACATAATCCGAGCTTGTCTTCGGTCTGTAATGTCGACGGGACGTTAAACCCAATCTTACTTCCTTCTTTAGTTCTGGGGAGAAGGAGAAATAATAAGGAAAAGCCAACGAGTAATTAAGGCTTTCGACACCTCTCTTCACAAGCGTCTTCTAACCAAACTGCGTGCCTATGGTATATCGCCCCAGTTGTGCGACTGGATTCGTGATTTCCTGTCAGAAAGGTCACGGTTCGTAGTAGTAGAGAGAAAGTCATCGAGTGAAACAGAAGTAATATCCGGCGTTCCCTAAGGAAGTGTTATAATCCCTCTATTGTTCCTGATCTACACTCCTGGAAATTGAAATACGAACACCATGAATTCATTGTCCCAGGAAGGGGAAACTTTATTGACACATTCCTGGGGTCAGATACATCACATGATCACACTGACAGAACCACAGGCACATAGACACAGGCAACAGAGCATGCACAATGTCGGCACTAGTACAGTGTATATCCACCTTTCGCAGCAATGCAGGCTGCTATTCTCCCAAGGAGACGATCGTAGAGATGCTGGATGTAGTCCTGTGGAACGGCTTGCCATGCCATTTCCACCTGGCGCCTCAGTTGGACCAGCGTTCGTGCTGGATGTGCAGACCGCGTGAGACGACGCTTCATCCAGTCCCAAACATGCTCAATGGGGGACAGATCCGGAGATCTTGCTGGCCAGGGTAGTTGACTTACACCTTCTAGAGCACGTTGGGTGGCACGGGATACATGCGGACGTGCATTGTCCTGTTGGAACAGCAAGTTCCCTTGCCGCTCTAGGAATGGTAGAACGATGGGTTCGATGACGGTTTGGATGTACCGTGCACTATTCAGTGTCCCCTCGACGATCACCAGTGGTGTACGGCCAGTGTAGGAGATCGCTCCCCACACCATGATGCCGGGTGTTGGCCCTGTGTGCCTCGGTCGTATGCAGTCCTGATTGTGGCGCTCACCTGCACGGCGCCAAACACGCATACGACCATCATTGGCACCAAGGCAGAAGCGACTCTCATCGCTGAAGACGACACGTCTCCATTCGTCCCTCCATTCACGCCTGTCGCGACACCACTGGAGGCGGGCTGCACGATGTTGGGGCGTGAGCGGAAGACGGCCTAACGGTGTGCGGGACCGTAGCCCAGCTTCATGGAGACGGTTGCGAATGGTCCTCGCCGATACCCCAGGAGCAACAGTGTCCCTAATTTGCTGGGAAGTGGCGGTGCGGTCCCCTACGGCACTGCGTAGGATCCTACGGTCTTGGCGTGCATCCGTGCGTCGCTGCGGTCCGGTCCCAGGTCGACGGGCACGTGCACCTTCCGCCGACCACTGGCGACAACATCGATGTACTGTGGAGACCTCACGCCCCACGTGTTGAGCAATTCGGCGGTACGTCCACCCGGCCTCCCGCATGCCCACTATACGCCCTCGCTCAAAGTCCGTCAACTGCACATACGGTTCACGTCCACGCTGTCGCAGCATGCTACCAGTGTTAAAGACTGCGATGGAGCTCCGTATGCCACGGCAAACTGGCTGACACTGACGGCGGCGGTGCACAAATGCTGCGCAGCTAGCGCCATTCGACGGCCAACACCGCGGTTCCTGGTGTGTCCGCTGTCCCGTGCGTGTGATCATTGCTTGTACAGCCCTCTCGCAGTATCCGGAGCAAGTATGGTGGGTCTGACACACCGGTGTCAATGTGTTCTTTTTTCCATTTCCTGGAGTGTATATTAACGTCATAGGAGACAATCTGAGTAGCCGTCTTAGATTGTTTGCGGATGATGCTGTCATTGACCGTCTTGTGAAGTCATCAGATGATCAAAACGACTTGCAAAATGATTTAGGTAAGATATCTATATGGTGCGAAAAGTGGCAATTGACCCTGAATAAGGAAATGTGTGAAGTTATTCACATGAGTACTAAAAGAAATCAGCTAAATTTCGATTACTCTATAAGTCACTCAAATCTGAAGGCTGTAAATTCAACTAAATACTTAGGGATTACAATTAAAAATAACCTAAATTGGAACGATCACATAGATAATGTTGTGGGTGGAGCAAACCAAAGACTGCGATTAATTGGCAGAACACTTAGAAGGTGCAAGAGGTCTGCTAAGGAGACTGCTTACACCACACTTGTCCCCATTATTCTGGAGTATTGCTGTGCGGTGTGGGATCCGCATCAGGTGCGACTGACGGGTGACATCGATAAAGTACAAAGAAGGGCAGCTTGTTTTGTATTATCGCGAAATAGGGAAGATAGTGTCACAGACATGATACATGAACTAGAGTGGCAATCATTAAAACAAAGGCGGTTTTCTTTGCGACGGGATCTTCTCATGAAATTTCAATCACCAGTTTTCTCCTCCGATTGCGAAAACATTCTGTTGGCACCCACCTACATAGGGAGAAATGATCATCACAATAAAATAAGAGAAATCAGGGCTCGCACAGAAAAATTAAGTGCTTGCTTTTCCCACGTGCCGTTAGAGAGTGGAACGGTAGAGAGACAGCTTGATGGTGGTTCATTGAACCCTCTGCCAGGCACTTTATTGTGAATAGCAGAGTAATCACGTAGACGTGCATTAGAGAGAGAGAGAGAGAGAGAGAGAGAGAGAGAGAGAGAGCTAGTTCCTGTCATTTGGGCGTGCCAATCGGTTTCACAGTGGGGCCAGAATGGACAATACATCTACATCTACATCTACATTTATACTCCGCAAGCCACCCAACGGTGTGTGGCGGAGGGCACTTTACGTGCCACTGTCATTACCTCCCTTTCCTGTTCCAGTCGCGTATGGTTCGCGGGAAGAACGACTGTCTGAAAGCCTCCGTGCGCGCTCTAATCTCTCTAATTTTACGTTCGTGATCTCCTCGGGAGGTATAAGTAGGGGGAAGCAATATATTCGATACCTCATCCAGAAACGCACCCTCTCGAAAACTGGCGAGCAAGCTACACCGCGATGCAGAGCGCCTCTCTTGCAGAGTCTGCCACTTGAGTTTATTAAACATCTCCGTAACGCTATCACGGTTACCAAATAACCCTGTGACGAAACGCGCCGCTCATCTTTGGATCTTCTCTATCTCCTCCGTCAAACCGATCTGGTACGGATCCCACACTGATGAGCAATACTCAAGTATAGGTCGAACGAGTGTTTTGTAAGCCACCTCCTTTGTTGATGGACTACATTTTCTAAGCACTCTCCCAATGAATCTCAACCTGGTGCCCGCCTTACCAACAATTAATTTTATATGATCATTCCACTTCAAATCGTTCCGCACGTACACTCCCAGATATTTTACAGAAGTAACTGCTACCAGTGTTTGTTCCGCTATCATATAATCATACAATAAAGGATCCTTCTTTCTATGTATTCGCAATACATTGCATTTGTCTATGTTAAGGGTCAGTTGCCACTCCCTGCACCAAGTGCCTATCCGCTGCAGATCTTCCTGCATTTCGCTACAATTTTCTAATGCTGCAACTTCTCTGTATACTACAGCATCATCCGCGAAAAGCCGCATGGAACTTCCGACACTATCTACTAGGTCATTTATATACATTGTGAAAAGCAATGGTCCCATAACACTCCCCTGTGGCACGCCAGAGGTTACTTTAACGTCTGTAGACGTCTCTCCATTGATAACAACATGCTGTGTTCTGTTTGCTAAAAACTCTTCAATCCAGCCACACAGCTGGTCTGATATTCCGTAGGCTCTTACTTTGTTTATCAGGCGATAGTGCGGAACTGTATCGAACGCCTTCCGGAAGTCAAGAAAAATAGCATCTACCTGGGAGCCTGTATCTAATATTTTCTGGGTCTCATGAAGAAATAAAGCGAGTTGGGTCTCACACGATCGCTGTTTCCGGAATCCATGTTGATTCCTACATAGTAGATTCTGGGTTTCCAAAAACGACATGATACTCGAGCAAAAAACATGTTCTAAAATTCTACAACAGATCGACGTCAGAGATATAGGTCTATAGTTTTGCGCATCTGCTCGACGACCCTTCTTGAAAACTGGGACTCTCTGTGCTCTTTTCCAATCATTTGGAACCCTCCGTTCCTCTAGAGACTTGCGGTACACGGCTGTTAGAAGGGGGGCAAGTTCTTTCGCGTACTCTGTGTAGAATCGAATTGGTATCCCGTCAGGTCCAGTGGACTTTCCTCTATTGAGTGATTCCAGTTGCTTTTCTATTCCTTGGACATTTGTTTCGACGTCAGCCATTTTTTCGTTTGTGCGAGGATTTAGAGAAGGAACTGCAGTGCGGTCTTCCTCTGCGAAACAGCTTTGGAAAAAGGTGTTTAGTATTTTAGCTTTACGCATGTCATCCTCTGTTTCAATGCCATCATCATCCCGGAGTGTCTGGATATGCTGTTTTGAGCCACTTACTGATTTACCATAAGACCAGAACTTCCTAGGATTTTCTGTCAAGTCGGTACATAGAATTTTACTTTCGAATTCACTGAACGCTTCACGCATAGCCCTCCTTACGCTAACTTTGACATCGTTTAGCTTCTGTTTGTCTGAGAGGTTTTGGCTGCGTTTAAACTTGGAGTGGAGCTCTCTTTGCTTTCGCAGTAGTTTCCTAACTTTGTTGTTGTACCACGGTGGGTTTTTCCCGTCCCTCACAGTTTTACTCGGCACGTACCTGTCTAAAACGCATTTTACGATTGCCTTGAACTTTTTCCATAAACACTCAACATTGTCAGTGTCGGAACAGAAATTTTCGTTTTGGTCTGTTAGGTAGTCTGAAATCTGCCTTCTATTACTCTTGCTAAACAGATAAACCTTCCTCCCTTTTTTTATATTCCTATTAACTTCCATATTCAGGGATGCTGCAACGGCCTTATGATCACTGATTCCCTGTTCTGTACATACAGAGTCGAAAAGTTCGGGTCTGTTTGTTATCAGTAGGTCCAAGATGTTATCTCCACGAGTCGGTTCTCTGTTTAATTGCTCGAGGTAATTTTCGGATAGTGCACTCAGTATAATGTCACTCGATGCTCTGTCCCTACCACCCATCCTAAACATCTGAGTGTCCCAGTCTATATCTGGTAAACTGAAATCTCCACCTAAGACTATAACATGCTGAGAAAATTTATGTGAAATGTATTCCAAATTTTCTCTCAGTTGTTCTGCCACTAATGCTGCTGAGTCGGGAGGTCGGTAAAAGGAGCCAATTATTAACCTAGTTCGGTTGTTGAGTGTAACCTCCACCCATAATAATTCACAGGATCTATCCACTTCTACTTCACTACAGGATAAACTACTACTAACAGCGACGAACACTCCACCACTGGTTGCATGCAATCTATCCTTTCTAAACACCGTCTGTACCTTTGTAAAAATTTCGGCAGAATTTATCTCTGGCTTAAGCCAGCTTTCTGTACCTAGAACGATTTCAGCTTCGGTGCTTTCTATCAGCGCTTGAAGTTCTGGTACTTTACCAACGCAGCTTCGACAGTTGACAATTACAATACCGATTGCTGCTTGGTCCCCGCATGTCCTGACTTTGCCCCGCACCCGTTGAGGCTGTTGCCCTTTCTGTACTTGCCCAAGGCCATCTAACCTAAAAAACCGCCCAGCCCACGCCACACAACCCCTGCTACCTGTGTAGCCGCTTGTTGCGTGTAGTGGACTCCTGACCTATCCAGCGGAACCCGAAACTCCACCACCCTATGGCGCAAGTCGAGGAATCTGCAGCCCACACGGTCGCAGAACCGTCTCAGCCTCTGATTCAGACCCTCCACTCGGCTCTGTACCAAAGGTCCGCAGTCAGTCCTGTCGACGATGCTGCAGATGGTGAGCTCTGCTTTCGTCCCGCTAGCGAGACTGGCAGTCTTCACCAAATCCGGTAGCCGCCGGAAGCCAGATAGGATTTCCTCCGATCCATAGCGACACACATCATTGGTGCCGACATGAGCGACCACCTGCAGATGGGTGCACCCTGTACCCTTCATGGCATCCGGAAGGACCCTTTCCACATCTGGAATGGCTGCCCCCGATATGCACACGGAGTGCACATTGGTTTTCTTCCCCTCTCTTGCTGCCATTTCCCTAAGGGGCCCCATTACGCGCCTGACGTTGGAGCTCCCAACTACCAGTAAGCCCACCCTCTGCGACTGCCCGGATCTTGCAGACTGAGGGGCAACCTCTGGAACAGGACAAGCAGCCATGTCAGGCCGAAGATCAGTATCAGCCTGAGACAGAGCCTGAAACCGGTTCGTCAGACAAACTGGAGAGGCTTTCCATTCAGCCCTCCGGAATGTCTTTCGCCCCCTGCCACACCTTGAGACGACCTCCCACTCTACCACAGGTGAGGGATCAGCCTCAATGCGGGCAGTATCCCGGGCAACCACAGTCGTAGTCCGATCAGGGGATGCGTGGGACGAGCTGGCCGTCCCCGACAAACCCCCATCCCGACCCCCACAGTGATGCCCATTGGCAACAGCCTCAAGCTGTGTGACTGAAGCCAACACTGCCTGAAGCTGGGAGCGAAGGGATGCCAACTCAGCCTGCATCCGAACACAGCAGTTGCAGTCCCTATCCATGCTAAAAACTGTTTTGCAAAGAACGTCTGAACTAATCTACAGAGAGCGCAAACAAATTGACAAAATTTAAACGGTTATTAAAATACAAGATTGCCAAGTAAATGCAGTAATGCTGCTACTTGCGCACTGCTGACACTGCTCGGCGGCGGAAGGAGACTACGCGAATTTACACTATTCAGGTACTAAAACGCGATGCTACACTCTCAAATACTATAATACGCCCGAAATTTATGAATTAAACAATGCAAGTACCAAAAACACGCAAAGAAATTAAGAATTAAACTATGTAACAAATGAGTGAGCTAGGAGTATACGACTTGCTGCTGCAGCTGCTTATCCAACGGCGGCAGGGAGCACGCTAACTGTGACCAACCGACACTGGCCGTTCAAAACAAAAACAGAAGACAAACGACTACGCGAATTTACAATATTCAGGTACTAAAACGCGATGCTACAACTCTCAAATACTATAATACGCCCGAAATTTATGAATTAAACAATGCAAGTACCAAAAACACACAAAGAAATTGAGAATTAAACTATGTAACAAATGAGTGAGCAAGAAGTATACGACTTGCTGCTGCAGCTGCTTATCCAACGGCGGCAGGGAGCACACAACGGATAGCAGTATGTTTGACCGCAACCTGATTTAATTCGACTACATACCATCACCCTTCTTTTATTTTGATTTAAATGCTCATCTTATACACTATCCATTGCATTCAGCTGACCATCTGTATATCGCTCATGGTATCAAATGCTTTGAAGTAGATTGTTGACATTCAGCTGCTGGACTACTACATCCACACCAAATACCATTATCAGGTATCCAAACCAATCAAACCACAAAAAGTTGGTTTTATCAGAGTGACCGATAATAAAATCATAAACAAATGCTAAACACAGCTTGATTTATGACTTTGATGACATTTTGTAATTCCTCCGCCGGTCGTCACTTTCGCTGACTCCCTTTTCCAGCGGCCCAGGGCGAGGGGAAAGTCGGACCTCAGAGGGGGGGGGGGGGGGGGCTGGTGGATGGTCTCGTGTCACTTAAGAATAGACACCTTGCGAAGTCTCTGGCGGATACTGAGAAACGCGCCACTAATTCGTGGAACCCTTCAACAATGACACTCCAACTCGACGGCTGCAAGTGTAACTGGCTGATTTGGTGCTAAGATGATCCGGGCGTAACACTTCAACAGCCGATCCATGTTTGCTGCGGAACGTGGGAGGGCGGAATGACTGGGCCCTACTCTCTCGAGAACGCCGCAAGTAATGCAACGATAGTACGTTATCGCAATCTGATTAGTAAACTGGAGGGGATGGAACTTGTTGTAACGGCGACCGGAACAGTCACGGGGTTGAAGTGACGGAAAACGCTGCGGGACCCGCGGAGCGGCCCGCAAACAACAACACAACGGGAGAGGGCGGACAAGACCAACGAAGGACCTTATGACAACAGCAAGAATGAGACAACAGAGGCAAGAAAACGTAACTAGACAACCACGTCCACTCATAAACAAAACACGAAACTAAATACGCTGTCTAATGCGAGGCGATATGTCAAGAGACGTACGCAATGTTAGACTGGTTGGCTGAGCGTTTTTTTTCTTTATTGTTATTTTAACACCATTACAGAAGCTGGGCTGGCAGCAGCATCCTACGCCGCTGTTCAGCCACAGGTTTGACAATGAAAAAATATAGACACAGAAAAATACTGAACAAAGTGGCGGGCAAAAAACAGTAGACATAGAAAAAAAAAAACACGAAGCCGTTCACACTCGACGAAAAACACACAAAAAACTGGCGGCACGGCGCACAAACACTGACGACTTCGACGGCACAGGTGAACGTAGGAGCGTGACGGCGGAGAATACTAAAAACAAACACGATGGCACACACACGAAACTGATGGCGATGATCTCCGGCGCGCAAATGTCCACACAACGTGTGCGAGTCTGGAAACCTGCCAAGAGGGGAAGAAGGGAGTGGAGGAGGGAGAGGGAAGAACAAAGATGCCAATGTCAGAGGTGATGGTAGGAGGAATGGAGGTATGGGGGAGGGGAAGCCCGGGGGAGAAGTGGGGAGAAGGGAGGAGGGAGGGAAGGGGGAGAGAAGGGAGAGAGGGTGCCCATAGGAACAAACACAGGAAGAGGGAGGGAGGGTCAGAGTTGGTATGAGGGGTAGATGGAGGGGAGGAGGGCATCATCAGTGAGGGGGAGCTGGCGGAAGCCACCTTGGGAGAAGGTAAGGAGTGTGGAGAGACGGAGAGCAGGTGGGATGTGGAAATACAGGCGTGGCAGCGGACGGGGGCGGGAGAGGATGGGAGAGACCAGCGGGTGAGAAGGATCGAATTTACGGGACGTGTAGAAGAGCCGTATCCGTTCAAGGGATAGGAGGAGGTGGGGGAACGGAATAAGGTCGTACAGGATCCGCATGGGGGAGGGGATACGGATGCGATAGGCGAGGCGAAGAGCATGGCGTTCTAGGATCTGAAGGGATTTGTAAAAGGTAGGGGGAGCAGAGATCCAGGCAGGGTGGGCACAGCAAAGGATAGGGCGAATGAGGGATTTATAGGTATGGAGGATGGTGGAGGGGTCCAGACCCCACGTACGGCCAGAAAGGAGCTTGAGGAGACAGAGTCGGGAGTGTGCCTTGGCTTGGATTGTCTGGAGGTGGGGGGTCCAGGAGAGGCGACGGTCGAGGGTGACGCCAAGGTACTTAAGGGTGGGGGTGAGGGCGATAGGACAGCCATAGATGGTGATATAGAAATCTTGGAGGCGGAAGGAAGTGATGGTTTTGCCTATGATGATCGCCTGGGTTTTGGAAGGATTGACCTTAGGCAACCACTGATTGCACCAAGTGGTGAACTGGTCAAGATGGAACTGGAGAAGGTGTTGGGAGAGCTGCAGGGTGGGGGCAAGGGCAAGGAAGGCGGTGTCATCGGCGTACTGGTGAAGGTGGATGGAGGGTGAAGGCGACGGCATGTCCGCCGTATACAAAAGGTACAGAAGAGGGGAGAGGATGGAACTTTGAGGCACACCAGCGGAGGGTAAAAATGTGTAGGAATCCGTGTTATGGATGATGACGTAGGAAGGACGTTGGGAAAGAAAGGAGCCAATCAGATGGACGTAGTTAATAGGAGGGGCGAAGGTTTGGAGTTTGAAGAGGAGACCAGAATGCCACACGCGGTCATAGGATCGTTCAAGATCAAGGGAGAGGAAGATAGCGGAGCGACGGGAATTAAGCTGTTCGGAGAGGAGATGAGTGAGGTGAAGGAGAAGGTCATCGGAAGAGATGGACGGCCGAAAGCGACACTGGGTAACGGGAAGAAGGCGGTGCTGGCGGAGATGCTGGTGGATGCGACTGGTTAGGATGGATTCCAGGACCTTGCTGAAGACCGAGGTAAGGCTGATGGGACAGTAGGAGGAGAGAGCGGACGGCGGTTTACCAGGTTTAAGGAACATCAGGATATGGGAGGTTTTCCACAGGTTGGCTGGCTGAGCGAGAGGCAGGCCCTTAAGTACTCTATCCGGGATCCCGCTATTGGCCGCTGCAACTACGTGTTCCACTGTGGCACCCTCATGCTAAATGCGGGCCAGGAGGCGCGCGCCGCCACAGCTTACGGCGCGATGGTGCAGAGACCTCTAGGGGCCTTCGACGTCCGTGATGTCTGGCGATGATTCGAATTCCAGGGCGCGCGGTACCAGAGAACTCAAAATTAAAAGTGGTTACATCAAGATGGTGCCATGAGACACGCCGCTGGTGAATCGCACGAATCGTTGAAGGATAAATTGCGGGGTCTTACCATCTAACGCAATGGATAACATAACTGGTCATAAGATCTTCCTGACTGACGCCGTGCCACTATTTCCTGTAATGTTCCGTGAAATCACGTGGTTACGCGAATATAACAAATAATATACTTGTGTTAAGAGACCATATTGAGAGCATAACTGCGGCAATCCATTCAGAAGAGTACAAACATATTCTCAACAGATCTGTAAAATGACTGACGGTTATGCTGTTTGAGGCTTTTTCCCGGATTACGAACCACTTGATCGGTCCTGGGGAGTAGCGCTGGGTCATATTGTCCAATGCGCACAATATTTCTGCACCCAAAGATGATCAGCAGCTGTTTTGTGGAATACTGTGCCGTTTAGGCAATACCATCCGACGCTATTTCTGAGAACCTTTCAGTGAGCAAGAGTTTCCAAGAGTGATTTGGCAGATATGTACCCAAATTTTTTTCCACACTTAACCTCATTGTATACCTTCTAGTTTAAGGCATAAATATATCACCCTTCCAAATAATAAACGTGTTTTATTTTTAAAAAAATTGCTTTTTCTAGTAGGAAATTTGCTAGTGATTGAGTTCGTGGAAGTATATTGTTGACCAGTCGTTTTCAAACTTTTTTGGCGACGGAACTGATTTAAAATACTAAATGTTTTGTGGAGCCCTAAAATAGGCAAAGCCTGTTTTCATATTCATTCTTCAACTATAGACATTAAATGAAAATCTTAAAGAAATTCGTACATTATACACTACTGACTTCAACAATGTACAAAAAAACCACAATAATACAATATACAGAATAACACTGCAGTGATTTCACTGTAAATTGACAAATCTGTTCCCCTATAATGGGACGTATGATTTTTTTGTTATGTTTTTGACCAACTGTTTAATGTCAGGCTTGACAGAAGAGAGTTGAAGACACATTTCAGATTCAGCATCCAGTAAGTTGCGCTATTTTATGTAGGTAGCTGAATATGCTGAGAATCCTGAACAAAAGCATGTTATTGGGGACGAGAGATGAATAGAAAGAATCTGTGAGGCAAGTAGTGGATATTCTGAGCCAAAAATCATCTAGTGATGTTGTTTTGAATAATGATTCCATGCTTTTAATCTTATTTCATTTCTAAAACGAATTCGTTTGTTTCATTTTGCATATTTTCTGGCTTCCGCAAATTCGGCACAAAAAATTTGTGAATCTCTGAATTCATTTTCTGTTTTGTATTCTGTTTCTCACAAAAATACGTAAAAAAGTCGTGCACATATCATGGGGACATCGGAACAATTCTTTGAATATTTCATTTCGTAATCTTGCTGTCTCACAAACAAACACATTAAAGGTTAAAAAGCTTTCTTGTTTAGCCTTGCCAACACAAAAAATCCAAAAATCTATTTTTAAGGCAGTTACTTTCTTACTAGTATTGAAAACTGTTGTCTGTCTTCCTTCTAAAGATACTTCCAAATATATATGCCAAAAAAACTAGTCGGAATCATGAAGTCACATATTTCAAACCGTCTTTTAATTTAAAACCATGTACAGTCATAAAAGTTTTTAATTCAGGTCTTGGTTCAGATAATTTTGTTAAGGTCTTACCCCGACATAACCATCTAACCTCGGTGTGGAGTAGAAGTGTTTTACAATGAGTAGATAATGAAATTTCTCAGATACATTTGACGAGGTAACATATTTCAGTGATTAACATTGCAAGATCACAGGTTAATGTAAGCCAGAGATAAGCCATTGCAAATGTGAAATGCTGGTATATTAATAACCGATGTAACCGCCAAAATATTGAGTGTAAGCATGCAAACATACCTGAGTTGTGTTGCACAGGTACCGGACGTCAGTTTGTAAGATGGAGTTCCATCCCTGTTACACTTGGTCGATCAATACAGGAACGATTAATGATGGTTGAAGATGGCACTGGAGTGTCGTTTAATGATGTCGCATATATGCTCTACTGGAGATATATTTGATGATCGAGCAGGCCACGTCAGCATATCGACACTCTGTAGAGCATGTTGGATTACAACAGCATTATATGGGCGAAGTTGTCGTGTTGGAAAAACAGCCCATGGAATGCTGTTAATGAATGGCAGCACAACAGGTCTAATCTGCAGATTAACGAACAAATCTGCCGTCAGGGTGCATGGGATTTTCGAGAGTGTGCTCCTGCTGTCATACGAAATCGCACCCCAGACCATAAGTCCAGCTGTAGGTCCAGTGTGTCCAGCATGCAGATATTTTGGCTGCAGGCCTTCAACTGGCCTCCTCCTAATCAACACGACGCCATCACTGTCACCAAGGCAAAACCAACTTTCAACAGGAAGCACAACAGACCATCACCCCGCTCTCCAATGAGCACTCGCTTGATACAACTGAAGTCGCAAAAGGCAATGGTCTGTGGTCAGTGAAATGGACGCTACACGGTGTCTGGCTCGGAGCTATCCTTGAAGCAACAGTCTTTTATCAGTTCGTTGTGTCTTTGTGGTGTCAACTGCTGCCCAAATTGCTACTGCAGATGCAGTACGATACACCAGACTCATACGCCGAACACGGTCGTCTTCCCCCTCTGCCGTCAAGAGCCCGGTCTTCTTACGACTGTACATTCCCTTGACCAACGCTGCCAACAATCATTTACAGTGGCTACATTCGTGTCACGTCTTTATGCATTATCACAGAAGGAACATCCAGCTTCTCGCAGTCCTATTACACGACTTCGTCCAAACTCAGTGTGGTGCTGATAACGGCGTCTTTGGCCTTGAAAAGCCATTCTTGAGTAATGTGAACTCACCACGCCCAATACCAAAGATGTTAAACCAAACGTGATTTGCATAATCGTACTCTTATGCGACTAGCGCGAAATTTGAACAGACTTCATCTACCAGACGTACAAATACGTCTAAAAGTTTTTGTTTTTGTTGCACAACTCCTTCTTGGTGTTGTGATTTTTTTCCCGTCCTTGTATGTCTACTCCAATAATCTGCACACAATATTGAAAACAATCGGCACTCAAAACGGCGAGGATTAATGCAATTGATTATTTTTACTGCTTCATCAGGAACCAACTTTAGATTTGGCCGCATCTTCTTTATTACGAGTTCTTCACTATTCTGGATACAGTGCCTGGAACTAAAGTTTGACTCTTTACTTGTTAGGTGTCATACCGCACCTTCTGTTTTATCAATTATTGCCTTGCCCCATCTGTACAAATATTGATACAATCGTTCCAGCCGAGATGTTTTATTTCAAAAAAATTATCACTGGTGTCACTTGTCAGCGATGGGCGTATAATCAAGTCTTCTTCGAGTGAATTTTTATATAATTAGATGAGATTAGTACTTGTTCCATAGATCATGAATACGACACTTCATAATGATGTGGAACGTGTCAGGTTAATAAAAGGTGTCTATATAAGATATTACATTACACAAAATGTTACTGACACTTAATATTTTTAATTTTTTGTTTGGGTTGGGGAAATTACCCACTTACTATATCCAGAAATTCATCTAATGAGTAGAAGGAGTTGCCATTAAGAAATTCTTTTAATTTCCTTTTAAATGCTATATGGCTATCTGTCAGACTTTTGATGCTATTAGGTAAGTGACCAAAGACTTTTGTGGCAGCATAATTTACCCCCTTCTGAGCCAAAGTTAGATTTAACCCTGAGTAGTGAAGATCATCCTATCTCCTAGTGTTGTAGCCACGTACACTGCTATTACTTTTGAATTCGTTCGGATTGTTAATAACAAATTTCATAAGTGAATGCATATACTGTGAGGCTACAGTGAAGATCTCTAGCTCTTTAAATAAGTGTCTGCAGGATGATGTTGGATGAGTTCCAGCAATTATTCTGATTACACGCTTCTGTGCAATGAACACTCTTTTACTCAATGATGAGTTACCTCAGAATATGATGCCATACGAAAACAGAGAATGAAAATAGGCGTGGTAAGCTAATTTACTCAGATGTATATCGCCAAAATTTGCAGTCACTCTAATAGCATAAGTAGCTGAACTCAAACGTTTCAGCAGATCCTCAGTGTAATTTTTCCAGTTCTACCCTTCATCAATGCATACACCTAGAAATTTTGAATATTCTACCTTAGCTACCGATTTCTGATCGAAGTCTATATTTGTTAATGGTGTCATTCCATTTACTGTATGGAACTGGATATACTATGTTTTGTTAAAGTTTAATGAGAGCCCATTTGCAGAGAACCACTTAATGATTTTCTGAAAAACATCGTTTACAATTTCATAAGTTAATTCTTGTCTGTTGGGTGTGATAGCTATACTTGTATCATCGACAAAAAGTACCAGCTTTACATCTTCGTGAATATAGAATGGCAAGTTATTAATATACATTAAGAACAGCAGAGGACCCAAGACCGAACTTTGCAGCACCCCATTCTTGATTGTTCCCCAGTTTGAGAAATCACCAGTTTTTTGCATATTATGTGAACTGCTTATTTAAAATTAATGTACTCTTCCAATTAGGTATGATTTAACCATTTGAGCACTGTCCCATTTATACCACAGTACTTGAGCTTATCTAGAAGTGTTCCATGATTTACACAACCAAAACTTCCGGTTATTCAGAGCATTTAATATTTCATTGATGAAAGTATATATAGCGTTTTCCGTTGAGTATCGTGCAGGTGCCAGTCCAGCAACATCAGTCGATTCATCGATTTGCAGGACAAATTTGTTGTGCTGAAAGAGACCAACTAATTCTTGTTAGATATAGTCCGTGATATCTTTAATTCGACGTGAAACAGTGTTGTGCAAAAACGGCACTGCAGAAAGATGCTAAGCGGATTTGTCATCGCGGATACATTGTGTTATGTCTGCCACGCATGGTTTTATTAAATTCTCAGCTATAGTGTGCACTTTTCCCGCTTGTGCCATGCAATAGATGACAAAATACGATGCCACCGCGGCTTTCTCATTCATAGATTGGGTGGCGTACTTCATAATTTTTTTGAGTTCTCAATATTACTGTTCTTTCTTAAATATAAAAAATTCTTTAGTATTGTTTTTGAAATCGGTGTGTATAGTTTCTAAATGTCGACGCACCTTAGCGGGCGCCATGAAACAATTAGGAATTAGCTTGTTACATGACATGTAGAGAGGGAAACCTTTAGAATCAGAAAAATAGAGTTTAACGTAAGATTAGTCATAATTTTTTTCTTCATCTTTAGTGAGTTGTTAAATATCTTACTGTTTGAAAATATGGAGCCCTAAGTTGTTGCATCACCTTCTTGAATCTCATAGTCATCTTTCAATGCAAGATTTTGTTAGAACACCTTTAAGCCAACGTTCTTTTCTATCTTTCCAAATCAACAGTTGAATTTTACAATATGACAAACATAGAATAATATCGGCACAAGATACTGAATTTTACAACTATAGTAAAAAAAAAAACCACGTGTCGAATACATTGCGGTCCGTGGGTCGTGTGCGGATTCGCCATGCCTAATTGGACCCCGCAATGGCAGACTCGAGTAAGAATTGTATTGTGTGTTGAGCGAAGCGGGATTTATTCAGTAGTGGAAATCAGTATAAAGACAGGGTTGCTACGAAAGTAATAGTACAATGTATGAATCGTACATGTATCGAATGTACTATGGAAGTGGTAGATACATACATGAGATAAACAGTCATGCCAGAATTACAAAGTTTCTTTCATAACACGAGTAATAAATTAAGGTGTTTGCATTTCCTGGGTGGAAATTGGTATAAATCCACTCACTGTCATGTTGGGTTAGTGCATTGTTAGTACTTTGTCCAAACTCTCTTCTTCCTAAGTACCTGAAAAATTCCCTACTGGATTGATTTTGTTAGGGTTTGTTGTTCTTGCAATGAAATTGTCTCACACTCTTCTCGTATCGCTCTTTTCAGCTCACATAAGGCCTCAAACCGCGTTCCATTGCGATAAACACGACTTGAAACTGTTCACCAAACGTTTCTACTGGGTTCAAATCGGGGATAAGTGCAGGCCAATGCAAGACATGGAAATCTTTATTCTCAAACAACTATTTGGTTGTAGGAGAAACATGCACAGATGCATTGTCTTGTTGAAACATTAGACTTCGACCACTAGGTCCTCATACATTCTAATCAGTTCTGGCCTTAGTACCTCCGTGTACAGGTCAGAGTCCATTCTAGGGTTAAACCGAGCAAAGTGTGATTTAGCTGCTCAGAAGGCTGGTCAGATCTTAACATTACCACAACTGAAATTTCTGCTCATTCTTACCTGCTGCTCCGTTATCAGATCAGGCCAATAATACTGAAATCCAGTAGGCCTATCTAAATTAAACTTCTTCCCATCACTGAAGATCACTTGATCCCATTCTGAAGTCCATTACATATGTTTTTTAGCAAACTCTAATTTAATCTGTTTGTGGTTGGGCCTTAGAGCAGGTTTCTGCTGTCGTTTTGTGAATGAAAGATGTTTGACATGTGCCAAAATTTGTCGTACACGTCTGCCAATTACTGGCAACTGTAAATCATGAACAAGTTGAGAAATGTTACGGTTTGTGGCCCTTACTTTACGGAAAAGCGACCGTTTCGATGCCTCAGACACCTTTCTGCTATGCCAATATTTGCCATCCTGTCCATACTGTGCGATAAATCTAGTAGAATTATCATTGTGCTAAACGGTACAACTTATTATGCTTTGACGACTAGACAATCACATTTCCTTGTAAGCACCGATTTTTGTTTTTTCATTATATCAAAACTGTTTTACACCTGGCATAGTGAAAATCGTGATTTATGTACACAAAAAGCACTGTTGATAACGATGTCTATTTCCTATCTGCAATGAAGGCACAGACACAAACCCTTAACACCGTACAGAGCCCATTGTCTTTGTACCGATTTCCGCCATCTAACACCTGAACCATTGCTGTCTTGTTATATGTCGTATTACTAACATAAAATGCGATACCATTTGACTGCATATGACAATATACTGGCTCTCGCACTATTGCGTATATACTGTGAACAACTATTCCAATAGACAGTTTTAATTTTTTTACAAATATCCATACCTTTATACTGATTTCCAGAGTTGGGGAGAGCATAGTGAGATGTCCGCAGTGCAGCTATTACACACTGACCGAAAAAATGACTGAGAGAAAGCCAACATTGGTATGATATTTATAAGAGTTTTCTTTCAGTTTGTGACAAGCCTTTGTGTGCTTTTTGTATGTATATCCTCCTGACTGGAGGTTTGTCGGACTTCGGCTGTTCACTTGTGTAATAAATTGGAACACCTGTAGCCGCCCTTTCGATGTTATTTGTTCTATGGCTACCAGTTTCGGTGCTTCGGTACACCATCTTCAGGCGTTAACTGATGCTGAGGAAGTTAACTCCAATCGTATAAAAGATTCCATCAGTGGGCAATACCTATGAAATGGTTTGCGCAGACTACCTGGAACTACAATGTTGTGTCTCCAACCGTCAATTACCAATTCAGAGCTGTTGGTAGTTGTTTTTGGTAGTTGATGGCCGCAGACACAACATCGTTGTTGCAGATAGTCTGCGAAAACCAGTTCATAGATGTTGGAATCAATAAACAGTTTAACACCTTCAGCGTCAGTTAAGGCCTGCAATGGTGTACTGAAGCACCTAAACTGGCAGCCATAGAATAAATAACATCGAAAGGACTGCCGAAGGTGTTCCATTTTATTACGTTTATGGGCTCTGTTCTTTGGGTTGATATTATTTGGCGGAGCCGTCCCAAATGCCTTGCGGAACCCCAGGGCTGCGCGGAGCACTCTTTGAGTATTGCTGAGTACACAGTGTGTGTGAATATCGTTTTCCAACGTCACACAATGGTTATGAATCCTGTGACGGGCGCTCTGAGAAACCTAAGGCCTGGGATTAAACTGATCCTGCTGTCTGCTCTCCGTGTATTACATTCCGCTGAATTTCATTAATTTAAAACACTAGAACGCGAGCTCCCTGAATTAAATTTCGAAAGGTCGTTCTTTACACACAATAATTTCGTGAAGCACTAATGGAAGCACGATTCTGAACCAACAGGAAGGGATGCATTTTCAGAAAACTGCCCTTGCTGACTGAAATACCCGGGCGGTTTGCTGTTGAATCTCACAACAGTAGGAAAAACAGTGCTGTGAGTTTTCAAAAACCGTGCGAGCAAACGGTAGTTTTACAACTTTACGCAACGTGCCCCGGCAGCTGTATTACATACACTGCTTTGGGCCGCCGAAACCGGCAGAAGACGTAATTGTATTTTTTAGTTTCGCGTTTGCTGCAGATTCAGTTTTTCTAGATATTTAGTCTGTTTGTGCATTAGTTTAGTGCCCCCTAAAACATCTACCCAGGCATTCTTAATCTATTACACTGTACGTAAAGCGAGTAGCAAATAATCTAATAACAAAAATCTATAGAAAGGAACATGTCAAAAAATGATAGTACTATTAACAATGTGATGAGTATATTTCTCACGGCATAACACGTTCCACGTCAAGTCCCATGAATGACATACCTGACGAGCGTAATATGCAAAGAATATAATCTGGAGCAGAAGTTTTTTCGAGTGGACGGGAAAGACAAATAAGGAAAAAACAGCCTAAGAGATAACGAAAGCAGAAGCAATGGAAACGGAAGGAAAAACAGGAAAGAGAATGATAGGAATGAAGAGAACTCGGGGAGTGTTAACAATGGGACGTGTACGAGTATACCTTTTCGTTGACACTGGCGTGTACCAAGCTTTGGTCTAGTCTTAAATGCAGAGTGTTTCGATGACACGCAAGTTATTGGGTATTCTCTTCCACAGACGTGTGATTAAAATGAGGCGGAGGTAGCACTGGAATAACCCTGTATACGTAATATCTCGTATTTCAGTTATAGATCACTGAAATGTAATTGATATCAAGAGGAACTACTGAGATCTCCATTGACTAAGAAACCAAAGAGGAACACAAAACATGTGAAACTCACTCGCATGCTTGGTCACTTCCACCCTAACTGAATCAGTACGATTAAACAGCCCAGTTTTACGAACATCGTGTGCAAGCAATTGTGGCCAGTTCGAGTCGTCTAAAGGTTTCACTGTTTGTATCATGCTGAAATACGTTACAGTAGAGAAATTTGGTTAGACAATCTACTAGACTACCTTTAGTTTTGTTTGTTTGAGGTCTTTTAAAAGGAGATATCCGTATATCGATGATGGGCGTCTGATTAAATCCAAGCACAGTTCGATGGAGATCAATACATATACTGTGCAACGGTACATTCCATAAGTATTTGAAGCTGTTCTGGTGTGGCTCGGCTAATAAGCAACCTCTGTAAGCTGCTAACGGCCAGTTCCTATCATCATGTATGAGATTACAAAATGAAATGTTACTTAGTTACTTTACTTTACGCGATCAGGCAAAGAGGACCGAGCTGCTACAAGGTTCCTCCTCCACTGAGTTCTGTTTTGTGCCTCCTGGCGCCAATCATTTTCTATTGCAATCCGCAGCAAGTCCTCTTGGATTCCGTCCCACCATCTCTTCTTTGGCCTTCCCAGTGGGCGTCTTCCACAGGGAGTATAATCCATAGCTTTGAAAGGCCATCGGCATTTATCCATCCGACTGACATGTCCTGCCCATACGAGGCGCTTGGTTCTCATCAGTCCTACAATGTTTAGTCTATTGTACATTTCGTCTAGTTCACAATTATGTCTGATCCTAAATTCTCCAGTGATCTCATCTTGTACCAGATCAAAGATCTTCCTTAAGACTTCCTGCTCAAAAACAAGAAGATTGTTCAAGTCCTTTTTCCGGACACTCCAAGTTTCACAACCATACAGTGCTACATGTTGAATCATTGTTGTATACAGCTGGAGTTTGAAATTCCTCGAGAGACCACGCGATGCAAGAAGTTGACTGAGACCAAAGTATGATCAGCTGGCGGCTTGGATCCTCGCTTTGATTTCTGCTTCACATGCTGCGTCTTCTGTAAAGATTACCCCCAGATATTTAAATTCACGAACCCTTTTGTAGGGTCCGTTTCCTACTATCAAAGGTGGAATGTGTCTCTTGAATAAGCATGGGTTCTGCTCATCACCAGATATTCCGTCTTTGATTCATTCACAATGAGTCCAATTTTGTTAGTTTCCACCTCCACGCTTTCACTCACCCGAATTAGTTCTTCTTTAGATCTGGACAAGGCCACATCACCAGCAAACGGAAGATGTGATTTTCTCACCCTCTAGCACTATACCCGCGAAACTTTTACGAGAGACTTCTCTCAATATCTTTTCAAGTGTCAGCTTGAACAACACCGGTGACACATCATCTCCTTGTCTCAACCCTGTGCTTATGTTAAAGCCCTCCGTGAGGTGGTTCCCGAACTTCACTTTCACTTTTGAGTCAGTGAGACAAAATCCAACTAGGCTGACGAGTTTCTTAGGTATTCCAAACTCCGTTAGGCAGTTCCTCAGGATATCCCGGTGGATGTAGTCATATGCCCTGATAAAATCAATGAAGAGCACATCAAGTTCTTCGTCATACTTCACAACTTTTCGGTGAGTTGTTGCAGCACAAAGATGTTTTCAACTGTTGTCCAGCCCTTTCTAAATCCGCCTGATATTCACCAGTCACTTCTTCTGCAAATGGCTGTATTCTATCCAGTATACAGTTGGACACGATCTTGTAGCAGACATTTAGTAGGGCCATTCCTCTGTAGTTAGTGCAGTTCATTTTGTCACCTTTCTTGTATATAGGGCATATGACAGATGTCTTCCAATCTTCTGGGATCTCCTCCAAAATCCGGATCCCCTTGATTAATTGGTTAATTTTTTTGTGGAGTCCCTCCTGTCCAGCTTGAATGATTTCTGCCTGGATTCCATCTTCTCATGGGCTTTTGTTCTTCTTTAGCTTCATTATCTGATTATTTCTTCCAGTGTGAGTGGAGGATAGTCTAAATCTGCAATGCCAGGAAACTGAAATTAAAACAGATCTTTAGGTTCATCACAGTTGAGGAGTTCCCTGAAGTATTGTTTCCACCTTCAGCAATGTCAAGCTCACTGGTGAGTATGCTTCCATTATTGTCCTTGATGAATTTTTGGCGGCTTTGATATCCCTTCTTGAAGAATTTCACTTTTTGGTACATCTTTCACGCCTCTTTCCCCAATAAATTTTGTTGAGCCTCATCTATCAGCCGTTTAACATACATTCTCTTTGCTCTTCTCAGGGTTGCTTGAGTAGTTCTCCGAACTTCTTCGAAATGTGCTTTGCGTTATACAAAATCAACCCCTTGTAACCAGCTCTCCCTGGTTTCTCTTCTCTTTGCTAATGTGTTAATGCTTTCATCCCCAAACCAAATCTTTTTGCCTCTGATCCGCCTCTTGATGACTACATTCGCCACCTCATTTACGGCATTCTAAACATATTTGCACATTCCATCTGGATTCTCTTGTGAAATCTCTTCTTGCATATTTTCAAAGCGATTCCTGTACTGGAGCTGAAATTCTTCTTTCTTTGTGTTATCTTCCAGCGCATCGATATGGTAGTGTACAACTTTTGAAAGTTTGTTTCTTACTTTGGCTTTGGGGTGTACTTTTAGCCAGCTGTTTACGAGGAAATGATCACTCCCACACTCTGCACCCCTCTTTACATCCCTCACCCAGTTCTTTGCTTTGATATCTATTGCAGTGTGGTCTATCTGATTAACTATTTTACCATCTGGCGATATCCAAGCTCCTTCATGTATATCCTTCCGTTGGAAATTTGTGCTTTGGATGTTGTAAAGGTTATGAATCTGATGCCATTGTCATTGCTGAGTTCATGAACACTGTGTCTTCCGGTTGTTGACTGGAATGCGTTTTCTCTTCCAACTTTAGCATTCTGTCTCCCAGTAGGACTTTACAATTATTATTTGGGATGGCATGTATGACTACCTCCAGTTCCGCGTAGGATTCATCCTTCACTTGGGGTGTATTTTCTTCTGTGGATGCATGGTAATTCACAAACGATATTTTACATCTCTCTATGTCTGTTACAACTGCTTTTCTAGGGCTCACAGCCTCAAACCCAGATAGATTAGCAGCCAGAACCTTACTCACACAAAATGTCATACCCAGGTTATGTCCTGTCTCACAGCCTCCATGAAAGATTGTGTACTTCTCGATATCTAGGGTACCAGTACTATCCCAACGGACTTCCTGCAAATCGACAAGATGCATCTCCTATCAATCGATCTCCTTGACTAAGACTGATGGCGGCGCCTGTTTTATATAAACTACGAATATTCCATGTTCCAAATCGTAAACTTTGTTCTCGCACTTTTCGTCTATTTTGTATTACCAAATTCCGAGGCTTCCTTGTAGTCTGTTTACCATTAGAAAATTTTCCGCGATGAGGTGATAACCCATCGACAACCCCCAACCTGGAGGACCAGGGTATTTAATTTTGGGGTAACCTTCCCCTAGATGAATTGCTTTCTCTTTAGCTGTCGAGGTTTTCTTACAAATGGGAAAGGATGAAGGGCAGGGAGTGGAAAGATAGGTCGTTGTGAGTCACACTTCGTCTGGTTCATCGACTACAAAACAACATGAAATCACAGATAAAATTTGGTATTGTATTCTTTTGCAAACCAATTTATTTTCCAAGATCGCTATGTTAACATAATTAATGGATTACTAGTTTCGGCCATCATCAGATCCATATAACCGGGCAGTGATAGCTACATCATACAATACTTACACCATTCTATCACATCAGGACTATACAATACACACAAAAATCGACACATTACAATGCCATGCCAAGTGATTTATTGTAAAGGAGGTACCGAAAGTTTCGATTCCCATCTTTCTCGTAAGTTGGTTGAATGACAGTCGTTCTTCGCAAGCATAGTTCACAAACGCAACAGGAAGACGGAGCGGGGAATGATGCTGGTACGGGTGTAACTTCCACCACACATCGTAAGGTGGAGTATAAATGTAGATGCAGACTGCAGGCAACTTGGGTTACCGGTATTTTGGGTAGGGCGGCAGTATTTCAGCTGTAGATTGGCGACATACGTCACCTAGCTGCGAAACACGTTACTTGTGTGCTTTACAAGTAAACGTAGCGGTAGTTTAGAAGATGTGACGCGAGATTTTCAAAATACAGTTTTTATAAGATAGTTTATAACAATTATTTTGGGAAGAATACTTTGGATATATAGTTCAGTTAGGAATGTGGTTCAAAGTGAAAGTGCAAGTGGGCGGCGTGGTTTGACCGTATTTTGAAAATATCTGAAAAAAAAGAAGTCTGTCCGAGGGAGAAGTGGTCGTGTGCGGAAGTAACTCTGTTACGAAGAGATACATGTAGCACAGTGGAGTTATATACATTTAACATTAACCGAATTTTCCCATGGTGCTTGGCAGAACAAAGTAATAATATTAAATAGGAAACACTTCCTAATGTTCTGAAAAATTCTTTTCATTTGGTTACGTTATGGCTTTCAGCTTCTTACATAAAATTCAAGTGACTGTTATGACAAATGAGTAAATTTACCGCAGCTGTCACCTGAAGATGGGCTAAGAAGCTGAAAGCTGGTTCGTGACCAAATAAACACAATTTTTCACAATATTAGGAAGTTTTCCCTATTTAAAATTACATATATTTTATTAATGGACAGTGCAAATATTTAGTTTTATGTGAATAATTACGATATGGAGCGTCATGAACTCTCTTAGAGTTTTTTAAAGCATCAAATTCTACTGTAACACCTGCAGTTTAGGGCTATAATGCAAAACGTATGTACTAGACTGTGTGCGATTATTTATGCAAATAAACTTGCGAAATAAACCACCATACAATGTGCAGACGAAAAACTCATACCAGCAGTTAAGTAATAAATGTGTAAACTTAACGCAGTTGTGACTGTTTTTGACAATAATTTTTCAAATTGTACAATCCCAACATTTATTTTTCAACTATGATTATGTTACAGTCATTCTTCAGGAAATATCTCTAATGATAGGCATTTATGCGATTGTAAACAGGTAATGGGATACGCTAAATGCCAGAAAGTGGGAATACAGGAAAAACTATGAAGGATTCAAATTACACATTTTATTTGAAGGAATGCAAATTATAATAGTTTCACATCATTTTCAATGTCTGACAGAATCACTGAATGTGCACAGCATCACTCCATTTATTTCTGAGCAGTAGTACAGAATACAGTACGGAACCTGTGCGTAGATATGTGCCCGTCTTTTGGTTGGCCGTGACTGAAAAAGTGTCGTGTAGTGGCAGAGATTTTCTGCCTCCTTCCCAGCGACACAGAAGAAATACACTTTATTGGCTAACCACGACAGAATCCGCAAGAGTAGGAAATAGTTAAACATGTTTGTTAACTTATCATTGGTTGGAACTCAAAACGTCTGCTGCAGTTCGCTGGCAAGGTACCAGTACAGGCAGATCCAGTTGAGTTTTGTAGAGAAAAGTTGTAATACATCTGCTTCGAGCCAGCTGCAGAAGATGGTTGTTGCAGGTCGTTACAGAGAGCTGCAGTGAGAGATGTCTCCATCTTAAGATCAGAATACAGAATTTGAGCTGAATTTCAAGTCTTCAGCCACTGCTGCAGGTGCCTTCTAGCTTCACGCAGCTTAAGAGTGGTAAGCAATAGTCATCATTACATCCACTGAGACAAGGTGAGCTTTGAGTTAGTTAATTTGCATCAGGCTTTATTTAGCTGGACTAATTTTCACAGGCAACTAGTTGCACCTATTATACGCTTAGACAAGAGAAATGGTGTTTGTTCATGCTTTTATGGATATTTTTCATTAAATCACGAAGCTTCTCCACAACTGTTGTCTGTATTCATGACGTAGTTATATATCATTTTATGTATCCACCCGCATGTGTTAAGGCTATAGTTCGTATAAGCAATCCCATGTCCACTTATTAAGTGTTTGTATTCTTGATTCAGTACGTAAATCGTGTTTTATGCCTTTTAGCAATAAACCAGGCTGTTATATTAACCATTACCTACATTTCATAGCTTGGTGACTCCCCTTATTAATATGTCCATGTGAGTTGCGGTGTTCATACTTTCATGCTCATCTGGGCCACCCCTGGTAATTTTCACTTAATAAGCCCTTATACGTTGTTGGACCTTGTTTATTTTAAATTTGAATCATCTTATGGGGAACTCTCCTTCTCACTGGGAACAGAAACTATAGCAGTAGGTGGCAAGTGGTACTCTGAAATCAAGAGGTTGACACAGAAGAGCAGAAGAGGAATTCGCGGTCCAGGATTAATTTTCGGTGTCCTACAACAGTCTCATTTTTCCTAAACATTTTTATAGGTCAATGCATAAGAACTTATTGCCTACTATTTTAATCATTTGTTCTTGATCACATTTTAACCGGAAAAAGTATATACAAACAGCACAAAGAACTTCAAGCACACAAATTAAGACTTAAGAGGCATGCATCACACTAATTTGTACTTCTCTTGCAGCAAGAAGAAGGTCGGTGAGTAGAGTCAGTCATTGTCCTGAGTTTCGACGTTGCAATTTTAGGAGATATAAATGTATGTGTTTTAGTAGGTTTTTAGTGTGTTTCATGGTGTATAGAGATTAGAGATCGCATAATTAGGAGAATGTATTTTACCTGAATCAGTGTTTGTGGGTATGCCGAGGTTAAATCGTGCTCATGTGCATAACATGAAAAACATGTGTGAAAATGATCCGTCACTGCAGATAGTGAATTTACTACTGAAGTTGAGAAACAAAGTTTACAGAGTATCATTGTTAAGGAAAGTCAAAATATCAATTTTCAGGGTTCAGCATCAACAGGTAATGAACTAAATGTCCTTGAGAATATAGGGAACGGTCCAAAGCTGAATCGTTGTGTAAGGAGCATGTGGAGATGTCACTGTTAACGGAAAGCTCTGTAGCCGCCGGACGCGGTGAAGTGGCACAGAGTGCTATGAACCGTGCACTAACTCCATTTTCGCCACCACCATTTGGACTCCAATCGTTACTGATTGAGATGGCACTGGAAAATAAGAACAACATGACAGGATGTTCAGAAAATGGGAAGCGTTGCGGAAAGAGATGTAAGAGTTTTTAAAAAACACAGAAGAACTGCATAAATGGGTGAAAGAGCATTAGAAAAACCCAGATGAGCACCATAAAAAGACTGAAGGTTTTTCAGAAAGACGGAAGAAATATTTTGCGGCACTCACGTTGATCAATAAACTTTATTATGACAATCATTGAATGTAGTAGAGAGTAATCCAGTCGTTGATTCCGAGCAGGCTATGTGCAGAAACATTTACGCAAGGCAGGTCACTGATTACGACGGAAGTGTACCATAAGTCATTCGATAGAACTCTTAATTTGAACTTATAAACGGTGCCGCACTTCCGTGAGAAGAACAACACAAACAATATAATCATTAACTCTTCCGCAAACATGTCATTTCATTGGTCGGGACAATTTGTAACGTGAACAAGCTGCCTGCCAGAACAGCGAAGCTTACCAATTTTCTTGTGTGATTTTATTTGTACATTTTCAGGGACTTTATCATTTCTATTATTTGTTAACAGAGCTCACTAATAGCTATGGATTAATGAAATTATCTTGACACCATTAGTGGTGTTGTAACTTGTACAGTTCTGTAACCTTATGGTATTTTATCAATCAGAATTAATCATTATTGAACTGATCTTGATGTACACCATTAGTAGTGTTGCACATGTACATATCTGAAACTTTGCAGTATTTAGCTATGAATGATATAATACCAAAATAACCTTTTTTGTATGAGACTGTCAAGTTGAGTGTCACAATTTCGACACTAATTTACAAATATGTATTTGACTCTGTTTACACAGTGACGTAACTGCTATTATATGAGCGTTAGTCTAATGCTTTTAATGTTCTCGATGTTATCCTTGTATATACGTAATCAGATGCAACCATGACTAGATGATTCTGGTGATTTACAAATTTATGCTTGCATCTTATCGTACAGCAACACAGGTGTAGTACAGCGTGATCATCTAATGTTTTGGATGTTAACTATATGTGTTATTATATGTGTTAGTGTATTTGTATGTGTGTATTTGTCACAAACCATGCAGTAGGATGTTTTTCTAAATGGATGAATGACCTGCAAATGTGATACAATAAATGTGCGTTTCTTTTAATTAACTGTGAAATTGATTTCAAATATGTGTATAGTTGAGCACAAGCTCACCACTTGTGTGCGAAATTTGTAAGGCATTGCTACGGTCGCAAGTTCGAATCCTGTCTCTGGCATGGATGTGAGTGATGTTCTTAGGTTAGTTAGATTTAAGTAGATCTAAGTCTAGGGGACTGATGACCTCAGATGTTAAGTCCCATAGTGCTTAGAGCCATTTGAACCATTTGTTAGGCAATGCCTTCACTTATAAGTATTGTAAATTAGTATGTGTGTGGTGCGTTCTTAGGTGATGTTTCCCTTTACTTACATGTATTCGCAATGAATTGACCCTTAGACCCTCGTATACGAACGAGTGGGAGGAGGCTTGTTAGTGAGTGTGCATGCGTAGTTCCATATTCATTGCTTTGGCGTTAGGCCAAAGTTTTCCACTCATAATATGTGACCTGAAAATTATCAATCAATAATAATGCAAAACAAAATGAAAAATAGTACCCTTAGCCCAACAAAAATATCTTTGATGTACTTGCGCTACAGATGAATCACAGCACAACTACCTTAGCTTCCATTTTAGAAACGATGAGGAGGTGATGCCAGCCAAATCAAATCAATAACCAGACTTTTATAATAACCAGTAGTTTGCCTTTACAGTTTGATGGATCCATTTATTGATATATCCATGTTTGGTGGATCCATGTGAGGTGCGGAACCCATACTGACATGCTTGACTGGGCCAAACCTACTAATGTTCAACTAATAAACCGTCATCCGTTGCAACCTTCTTTGTTTTAAATTTGCATGATCTTAATGGGGAGCTCTCTTTTTATGAGAGTCACTGGGGATATGACTTACAGCATCTCAGGGCACGCTAAACGTTCAGCTGACGCCTCACAACTGGACACAAAAGATTCGCGTCAAAAATAACTGAAATGAAGTAATATATTCTATTGCTTGTTGCTTGTAGGAAAGCGAGCGAGAAACAGGTTGCAGTATATTTACCATCGCGGTCAGGAATGCTCAGCACATTTGGCGTTCCTCGGGTCACAGACGAACGAACTTACACATTACTACACTACACTACTGACCATTAAAATAGCTACACCACGAAGATGACGTGCTACACACGTGAAATTTAACCAACAGGAAGAAGATGCTGTGATATGCAAATGATAACCTTTTCAGAGCATTCACACAAGATTGGCGCCTGTGGCGACACCTACAACGTTCTGACATGAGGAAAGTTTCCAACCGATTTCTGATACACAAATAGCAGTCGACCGGCGTTGCCTGGTGAAACATTGTTGTGATGCCTCGTGTAAGGACGAGAAATGCGTACCATCACGTTTCCGACTTTGATAAAGGTCGGATTGTAGCGATTGCGGTTTATCGTATCGGGACATTGCTGCTCGCATTGGTCGAGATCCAATGACTGTTAGCACAATATGGAATCGGTGGTTTCAGGAGGCTAATACGGAACGCCGTGCTTGATCCCAACGGCCTCGTACCGCTAGCAGTCGAGATGACAGGCATCTTATCCGCATGGCTGTAACGGATCGTGCAGCCACGTCTCGATCCCTGAGTCAACAGATGGGGAGGTTTGCAAGACAATAACCATCTGTGCGACCTTTGCAGCAACAGGTACTATCAGCTCGGAGACCATGGCTGCGGTTACCCTTGACGCTGCATCACAGACAGGAGCCCCTGCGATGGTGTACACAACGACGAACCTGGGTGCAAAATGACATTTTTTCGGATGAATCCAGGTTCTGTTTACAGCATCATGATGGTCGCGTTCGTGTTTGGCGACATCGCGGTGAACGCACATTGGAAGCGTGTATTCGCCATCGCCGTACCGGCGTATACCCGGCGTGATGGTATGGGGTGCCATTGGTTACACGGCTCGGTCACCTCTTGTTCGCATTGACGGCACTTTGAACAGTGGACGTTACATTTCAGATGTGTTACGACCCGTGGCTCTACCCTTCATTCGATCTTTGCGAAACCCTACATTTCAGCAGGATAATGCACGACCGCATGTTGTAGGTCCTGTACGGGCCTTGATGGATACAGAAAATGGTCGATTGCTGCCCTGGCCAGCACATTCTCCAGATCTCTCACCAATTTAAAACGTCTGGTCAATGGTGGCCGAGCAACTGGCTCGTCACAATACGCCAGTCACTACTCTTGATGAACTGTGGTATCGTGTTGAAGCTGCATGGGCAGCTGTACCTGTACACGCCATCCAAGCTCTGTTTGGCTCAATGCCCAGGCGTATCACGGCCGTTATTACGGCCAGAGGTGGTTGTTCTGCGTACTGATTACTCAGGATCTAGGCATCCAAACTGCGTGAAAGTGTAATCACATGTCAGTTCTAACATAATATATTTGTCCAATGAATACCCGTTTATAATCTGCATTTCTTCTTGGTGTAGCAATTTTAATGGCCAGTAGTGTACTACATCTTGGGGCATTGCAGCATCGTGTGAATTATTGTTTGTAAGGCTTTGCAACCAAACGCCGGTGTCGCTCACAGCATAAGAGAAAATTTTAAGCTAATCTGGTATGACCGGTGCGTAGCCGACTTAGGACGGTGGATTCGTTCCAGAAAGAACGCAAAGAGGGGTGCGATGCAGCTGTAGTCTTCTTAATAGACTGTAGTAAAGGTTTATGACAAATATGCTGAAAAAATACACATACAAGTTTCTTGACACATATAAAAGAACATACAGGTACGTGGACCTATTTCCAGACTTTCAACGTTTAACTGTACTATCTATTACAAACTTGAACATTTTCCTCGCGTAAATTATTTGACACGTGCAGATAAAGTACAGAAGTGTCAGCCGTAGTATGAAGATAAATAAGTATAAGAAATAGGCCCAAATAGGCGATCCAGCGATTTTCCTTCGATCATATATTGACGAACAATCACTACATACATGGAACATACGTTCCGTGCAGTTTAAGATGGAATGACGGCCATCAGTGTTATTCTTTGACGGAAGTAGCTAAAAAAATCCTCGTCAGTCTGGGACTATTACCAGACGAAATTAACAGAGAGGAAAGAATATTCAAAGAGAAGATGTACGTTTCGTCTGGAGTTTTTTTAGTAAACACGAGAACATCATTAACATTTTCAGTGAACTGACGTGACAGAGGGGCACAATGCCAAAATTCCAGGAGTATAAATTCCAGAAAGACTAAAGCAACGTATTGCTGCTTCCCATGTGTATCTAACGAAATTCATAAGACGGTAAACTCATAGACATTCGAGTGTCAACAGTGGCTTAACAGTAGTGCTTCGATTCTCACACTATTCACGAATATTGCAGTATCAAGGATTGCTATGGGTAAGTGAAAGGAAAATTCTCGTTGACGAGGGTATCCTTTACTACACTCTCTAAGTTAGCTTATCAGAATTACACTCACACAGATACTCTCTCACTTCCTCACTCACTCTCACGCACACTCACACACACACACACACACACACACACACACACACACACAAACACACACACAAACACACAAACACACAAACACACACACACACACACACACACACGCGCGCGCGCGCAAACTCGCTCGTTTTAAACAGGAATATGAGGGAAGTAAATCCATTGAAAATGGCTCTCACTCTTTCGGTTCTACTTAACAAGACAACTACACGGAAAATATGACCAATGGAACAGCAGCTAGTCAGAATTTTGGACCTATCAAAGGAAAAATTGAACATAATATTTACTGCTAAAATTTACAGTCGTATTTACACACCGCTGTATGCCTGCTGGCACTTCACTTGTTTCTCCGTCGGAGAGCAGAACAATGAGTGAATCACAGTTGTAAATGCCGCAGGGATATGAAACCGGCTGGCTTTCATGGCTGTAGGACGAAGGCATTATTATCGGCGAGATGGCGGTGTCAGCGCGAGAAACGAAGCAAAAGCGGCTGACACAGCCCGGGGCCTCCACAAAATACTCACAAAGGAAATCTCTCTTTGTTCAGACGCCGTTTTCTGATTAAAACGGGTTATATTTTGGGAACAGAGCCAGAGAAACACATAGAAATAAATGTCAGGGTGCTACGTTTCCGAAAATGAAATTTAATGCTAATAATAATAGGAAAATAAATTTTTTGCCTTCCTCGGTTCTCGTGAGTGTTTGTTGCATTTAGTACGCTCCATAATTTACTCGGGGAGATGGGGAGAGCGTAGGGGGAGATAACCCCTTACGACCATTCAGAGTTAGTTTGTTTGGTGGATTTCCTAAATCACTGGACTGAAAAATGGGATGGTTCATCGTTTTTATGTACTATGAAATTGGGCTCTGTATCGAATTATGTAACTGTCAATGAGATGTCGGACAGCGTAAGCATCCGTATTTAGGGCTTGCTTGAAAACCTGATCTTGCATGTAGATTGCTTGATTGTATGAAGAGGCTTGTACAGGACAACTGCGGACGAACGCAACATATTATTTTCACTGCTTTTCTTCTTAAATGATGAGGTACCCCAGGAAATTATACCATAAGATATTAATGAATGGAAATATGAAAAGTCTATTCTGATGTTAATTTGTTTCCAGAAGCAGCAATTATCTGAACCGTAAAATATGTTGAAGTTAGTTGTTGGGTTGTTTTGGGGAAGACCAGACAGCGAGGTCATCGGTCTCATTGGATTAGGGAAGGACGGGGAAGGAAGTCGGCCGTGCCCTTTCAAAGGAACCATCCCGGCATTTGCCTGGAGCGATTTAGGGAAATCACGGAAAACCTAAATCAGGATGGCCGGACGCGGGATTGAACCGTCGTCCTCCCGAATGCGAGTCCAGTGGAAGTTAGTTCTTTCAAAAGGTCAGTCACATGTTTATTCCAGTTCATATTTTCAGGAATAGGCACATTCAAGAATTGGAAATATTCTGCCCTATTCAGTGACTCCAATTTATATGCTGCATTAACTGCTCATACTGCTTTGTTTGTGTACGAAACTGAAACAACTAGTTTCTAAAGTAAGGAAGAGCACATCTGGAATAAAGCAATTAGTAAAACTTCTGCGAATCGTTATTTTCTTCTATTGCTGTTCCCTAACTATATTAATTATGACATTTGTGGCATCTTCAGAAAGTACCCACTTTCTGACTGTATGATAGCAGTGGAATTATACGGCTTCTGGAACAAACTGAGTGTTGTTCTCTCTAAGTAAATAAATCAGCTAGTTGATATAGCTCCCCTTACGTAAACAAAGTGTTCACTTGGGCTCCTAGTTTGGTTATTTATGACAAAATTAATGGGAAGTAACTGTCATTATGATTACAATTAATGGTCTGTAACTGTTATTATTACCATAATTTACGGGCCACATGGCACCCAAGTAGCGCAGATGTGCTCATGTTTACCCAGGTGTTAGTTAAAGGTCAAATGCCTTTAGCTTCAAGTGATAGTCTCCATAAAGACATTAATTTATGACATAAAACTGGCGTCTGCCCCCCCCCCCCCCCCGCAACTGGTGCAGTGTGCTCTTTCTGGTTCATTTCCCCCCCCCCCCCTCTTCGACCTCCACCACCCCCTTAGTGTCCCCAGCATTCTAAGGACGTCGTTCTTAGTCTGTACAATACTCGAGCAACATCGTGAACTGTCAGCAATTTCCAGAATGATAATGTACCCAAATGCTATTTATCGACATTTTAAAGAAGACATATGTCACCAAAAATATGTTCTTGCACTTTTACAATGTAATGTTATAGCAAGTAACACTCGAGTAGATAAGCTGCTCACTTTACGGTATGTCTTCCACACACTGGCACTACATTAATGTAGGGGACGATTGGTGGCGGGCGTACAGCTCTCTTCATCACCGAGTGGCTGATGGAGTTAGGCTGTCACAGGCGGTAGTCACCCAGCACTTCCTCTCTCCTCCTCTTCAGGTCCTTGATTAAACACATGGGCACTAGGTCCGCTGTATTGCAGCAGCAGTCTCCCTCACATCTTATTTAAAGTGTTTAAATATGTGCAGCTGGCTTAGCACAGTCAATACGGTACTTACAAATACACACGTCAAAAAATATTTTGCATCACCTCGGTTCCGAGAGTTCCTGAACCTGTAAAAAAATTGGAATAGAGATCAACGTAAATATCATTTCCGCCCTTTTTATTATTGCTCATGAAAACCACACATTGCATGTTGTACCACCATGCAGCGAGACCTTCAGAGGTGGTGGTCCAGATTTCTGTACACAAAGGCTCCTCTAATATCCATTAGCACGTCCTCTTGCATTGATGCATGCCTGTATTCGTCGTGGCACACTATCCACAAGTTCATCAAAGCGCTGTTGGTCCAGATTGTCCCACTCCTCAATGGCGATTCGGTGTAGATCCCTCAAAGTGGTTGGTGTGTCACGTCGTCCGTAAACAGACCTTTTCAGTCTATCCCAGGCATGTTCGATAGGGTTCATGTCTGTAGAACATGCTGGCCATTCTAGTCGAGCGATGTCGTTATCCTGAAGGAAGTCATTCAGAAGGTGTGCACGATTGGGGCGCGAATTGTCGTCCATGAAGACGAATGCCTCGCCAATATGCTGCCGATATGGTTGCGCTATCTGTCGGAGGATGGTATTCACGTATCGTACAGCCGTATCCACAAGTTCATCAAAGCGCTGTTGGTCCAGATTGTCCCACTCCTCAATGGCGATTCGGCGTAGATCCCTCAAAGTGGTTGGTGTGTCAAGTCGTCCGTAAACAGACCTTTTCAGCCTATCCCAGGCATATTCGATAGAGTTCATGTCTGTAGAACATGCTGGCCATTCTAGTCGAGCGATGTCGTTATCCTGAAGGAAGTCATTCACAAGATGCGCACGGTTGGGGTGCGAATTGTCGTCCATGAAGACGAATGCCTCGCCAATATGCTGCCGATATGGTTGCGCTATCTGTCGGAGGATGGCATTCACGTATCGTACAGCCGTTACGGTGCCTTCCATGACCACCAGCGGCGTAAGTCGGCCCCACATAATACCATCCCAAAACAGCAGGGAACCTCCACCTTGCGGACAGTGTGTCTAAGGCGTTCAGCCTGACTGGGTTGCCTTCAAACAAGTCTCCGACCATTATCTGGTTGAAGGCATATGCGACACTCATCGGTGAAGAGAACGTGATGCCAGTCCTGAGCTGTTCATTCGGCATGTTGTTGGGCCCATCTGTGCCGCGCTGCATGGTGTCGTGGTTGCAAATATGGACCTCGTCATGGACGTCAGGAATGAAGTAGCAGCCTATTGCGCACAGAGTCGTAACACGATGTCCTGTGGCTACACGAAAAGCATTATCCATAATCCGTAGGTTGCGGTCATACTGCAGAGTAGTAGCCCTTGGGCGGCCTGAGCATGTCATCGACAGTTCCTGTCTCTCTGTATCTCTTACATGTCCGAAGAACATCGCTTTGGTTCATTCCGAGACGCCTGGACACTTCCCTTGTTGAGAGCCCTTCCTGGAACAAAGTAACAATGCCGACGCGATTGAACCGCGGTATTGAACGTCTAGGCACGGTTGAACTACAGTCAACACGAGCCCTGCCTCCTTCGTGGTGGAATTATTGGAACTGATCGGCTATTGGACGCCCTCCGTGTAATAGGCGCTGCTCCTACATGGTTATTTACATCTTTGAGCGGGTTTAGTGACATCTCTGAACCGTCAAAGGGGCTATGTCTATGATAAAATATTCCTCGTCAACGTCTATCTTCAGCAGTTCTGGGAACCGGGGTGATGCAAAACTTTTTTTAATGTGTATAGTAAAATGAGTGGCCCCATTGCCGAATGGTTGTGCTAAATAGTTACATTTCACATGAAAAAATATGATGTGTTAAAAAACCATTTGTTTTATTCGATCCCTTTTTTACAACCCTCACTGTGCAGTTTAAAATGAGGTGGGTCGTCAGCCTTGCAGCCGCCATCCAACTGAAAATGCTTATGTCAATAGTCGTATTAGGAAATAAACTCATCACTCATATTTCTGTGTAGTATTACTCAAAGCAGGTACCAGCGCTTTAGGAAACAGATAGTAATCAACTGAATTCAAATTATAGCACTCATGTATAAGTTTTTTTGTAAATTTCAAAAGTAACTTTACACACATTTTTAGATATAAGCCATTTAAATAGGTAATAAGTGTCAGCACTCTCTGTCTTGCCAAATCCACAGCCTTCTAATTTAACCATTGTCATGTATTGTTGTATAACTGGTTCCAGAGTATTTAGAACAGCTGGGCTTCACAGATTCCCTGAAAACCTCTATGTCCAGTGTGTTAACAGCTTCTTTGTGGTAGACTATAAAGTGTTGAAAGAGTCCTCAGTGCTGAGAACTTGCAGTATACATTCGTCGCCTGCATGTAGATAAACGATACACACCATTAATCTCTTCTTATTGCATTTGGCTTCATTCTGTCATGTGATGAAAAGACTACGAAACTCCCTGTGTGCCACTTCTCATATGTCTCAAAACGGCTCTGAGTACTATGGGACTTAACATCTATGGTCATCAGTCCCCTAGAACTTAGAACTACTTAAACCTAACGAACCTAAGGACATCACACAACAACCAGTCATCACGAGGCAGAGAAAATCCCTGACCCCGCCGGGAATCGAACCCGGGAACCCAGGCGTGGGAAGCGAGAACGCTACCGCACGACCACGAGCTGCGGACTTCTCATATGTCTAAAACCAAAGATGATATGTATATAGTTGTTAATTTTTAATATATCATACAGTGCTGTGAACGCTATGGATTAACAGTGGTTTAAAGTAGCTGTATATCAGTCGAATAAGTACTCTTAAAGGGTGAAAATGTTGAACTGTGCATCGCAGCTCGCCTCCTCCGTGAGGCAAGTGGCAAGTAAGGATTAGTGGTGATGCAGTTAGCAAAAGAATGTGATCACCCATGTGTATATCCAACACATTCCCTCATTTTTCTGTAAGTGAAGAGAAGCCACCAAATGACAAAATTCTGTTACATAACACCACCTGCTGCTTAAATATCAGATGGTTTTCGAAAATACTCGGTGTAGTGAAACCGAAGTGATAATACCCTTTGATGAGTGGATGTGTCTATGTGGAACTTAGATTACTGACATGTTCAAAGGAATTGGTCAAGCTCGCTTAGCAGTACTAGGCAACCACATAGTTGCCGTAAGGGACTTCCCAGGCATGATTACAACTTATAACGAAAAGGAATGCACTCGTCAGAGGGGGCAGACATATAAGAATGCTCTAGACAGGTGGTTAAGCTTATAAACATATGAGAACAGCCTCTGCTAGAAAATGTGGACCAGTTGGCACATCAAACTCATAATCCTTCAGAAAAAATCAACGCTCAACTGTACAATGCATATTGTTCATTTATTTGTGGGAGTATGTATGAAACAACCATGCTTGATGTGGGCTCCAATCTATAACGTGTTTAAGTAATTATTTCTATCCTCACATATGTAAGAATTTATAAAGGAATAAAAATATAGGAGCAGTATGTGCTTTCTTTCTCTGTAAAATAAACCTGTAATCATCACCAAGGCTGAGTTGATGCAACATACTCATCACAAGGACATTGCAGTAGCCGTCTGCTCCCGCAATGATGCTCATACTGAAAAGAAAAATCGAAAACAGTCACTCCTTCCCGAAACCATTTGTGGTTTTATAAATGGGCCTTCTGCCTGTGGGGAACTTATCTTATTCTACCACTACATCCTGAGAGGATCTGCTTCAAACATGTTTATATAAATTGCTAGAAAAAAATTAGTATGCCCTCTTACAGGGTTCCAGTTCACTCAGGATTTATTTTTGCATCAGTGCATATGGAGTACATGAATTATTACATTTACAGATCAATAGTACAACCGGTTCTGAGATGCAAGGTATCGACCAAAGAGCAACACCCATATTAGTACGTGTTGAAGCCTCCACAGGCGGCAATGCAGGGCTGATTCTGGCATTCAATTGATGGCACAGATGGCGAATACTGTCCTGGGATATGTTATGCCACATCAGCTCGACCTGTTCATGTAGTTCTGTAAGGGTTGTTGATTGACGAGTCTCACGAGTCACTTCTCATCCCATCCGATCCTACACATGCTCAATTGTAAACAAGTTCGGATACTGTGCTGGCCAGGGAAGTTGCTACACGTCTTGCAGGGCATGTTGCGTTTCAGGTCAGTGTGTAGGCTAACATTGTGCCGTTGGAATAACACATCACCTTCCTGTTGCAAGAACGGCAAAAGAATGGGTCTAATAATATTCTGCACGTACAGTGTGCTGGTTAGCGTACTCTCCAAAAACACCAAACGAGAGTGAGAGATGTAGCTTATCGCATCCCACATCATTAAGCGTGGGGTGGGGCCAGCGTGTCTTTCACGAATGCACTTAACGCGATGGTGCGCATCAGGTTTATGTCGTATGTGAAAACGACCATCACTTGCATGCAGGCAGAATCTGCTTTCATTGCTGAAGACCTAGACGCGCCATTCCATCTTCCATGTGATCCTCTGAGGGCACCACTCAAGCCATGCTCGTCGATGCTGTAGTGTGAGTGAAAGACTGGCTAGAGGTGTGCGTGCACATAGTCCCATTACCATTAACCAGTTCGCAACGGTTTATGTGTAAACTCTTTGGCTCACAAGCCTACTTATCCGTGTTGTGGTAGCTGTAGGGTATGAAACTGCTGACCTTACAATACGACAATCCTGGTGGGCGTCTGTGACGCGTGGATGTACAGAATTGATCTTCGGGTGTTTGGCTGTATGAAGCACAATTGTGTCCCCGTGGCATGGCTGTCTGCTTGTTTCACACCTCTGTACCACACTGAGCGTTCTGGTTGTGAGCATTCCCTATTAAAGCGTAGACACAGGTGGCGCTCTGGTAGCTAGACCACCAGGCTGTTTGTTGGTGAACAATGCTGTAACGATTACCGATACATCTACTATCCTCCAGGTGACATAAGACATCATTTGATCAAAATCGACATCGTTGTTCCAAGTGTACCATTTTTTCAGGCAGTGTATTTTCCAAAACATTATTCCAGTCCAAGTATCAGCTATTGCAGGAAATTCTGCATATCACTGAGGGAGTAACATGGAAGATGTCCAGTGAAAACCGCGATGTTCAACCACCTGAAAAAATAAAACGAACAGTGTATTCATATGTGACGACATTGCAGTGGAAAACTAGGATGAGACGCAGATGGGATTCCAATTCGGTTTTACAGAGAGTACTCTACTGCATTGGCTCCTTACTTAGCCTGCATTTATCGCGAATCTCTTGCCCAACGTACAGTCCCGAGCGACTGGGAAAAAGCGCAGGTGACGCCTGTGTATAAGAAGGTTAGAAGGACGGATCCTCAAAATTACAGAGCAATATCCTTAATATCGGTTGGTTGCAGGATTCTTGAACATATTCTCAGTTCGAATATAATGAATTTCCTTGAGACAGAGAAGTTGCTGTCCATGCATCAGCATGGCTTTAGAAAGCATCGCTCCTGTGAAACGCAACTCACCCTTTTTTCACATGATATCTTGCGAACCATGGATGAAGGGTATCAGAGGGATACCATATTCCTTGACTTCCGGAAAGCGTTTGACTCGGTGCCCCACAGCAGACTCCTAACTAAGGTACGAGCATATGGGACTGGTTCCCAAATATGTGAGTGGCTCGAAGACTTCTTAAGTAATAGAACTCAGTACGTTGTCCTTGATGGTGAGTGTTCACCGGAGGTGAGGGTATCATCTGGAGTGCCCCAGAGAAGTGTGGTACGTCCGCTGTTGTTTTCTATCTACATAAATGATCTTTTGGATAGGGTGGATAACAATGTGCGGCTGTTTGCTGATGATGCTGTGGTGTACGGGATGGTGTCGTCGTTGAGTGACTGTAGGAATATACAAGATGACTTGGACAGGATTTGTGATTGGTGTAAAGAATGGCAGCTAACTCTAAATATAGATAAATGTAAATTAATGCAGATGAATAGGAAAAAGAATCCCGTAATGTTTGAATACTCCATTAGTAGTGTAGCGCTTGACACAGTCACGTCTATTAAATATTTAGGCGAAACATTGCAGAGCGATATGAAGTGGGACAAACATGTAATGGCAGTTGTGGGGAAGGCGGATAGTCGTCTTCGGTTCATTGGTAGAATTTTGGGAAGATGTGGTTCATCTGTAAAGGAGACCGCTTATAAAACACTAATACAACCTATTCTTGAGTACTGCTCGAGCGTTTGGGATCCCTATCAGGTCGGATTGAGGAAGGACATACAAGCAATTCAGAGGCGGGCTGCTAGATTTGTTACTGGTAGGTTCGATCATCACGCGAGTGTTACGGAAATGCTTCAGGAACTAGCGTGGGAGTCTCTGGAGGAAAGGAGGCGTTCTTTTCGTGAATCGCTACCGAGGAAATTTAGAGAACCAGCATTTGAGGCTGACTGCAGTACAATTTTACTGCCGCCAACTTATATTTCGCGGAAAGACCACAAAGATAAGATAAGAGATTAGGGCTCGTACAGAGGCATATAGGCAGTCATTTTTCGCTCGTTCTGTCTGGGAGTGGAACAGGGAGAGAAGATGCTAGTTGTGGTACGAGGTACCCTCCGCTACGCACCGTGTGGTGGATTGCGGAGTATAGCTGTAGATGTAGAAATAATTCTGCTTTGGCTGACAGATGAAAGTCGGTGTCTTTTATTTGAGTAAGACATACCCACAGATGTTGATCTATGATATTGCAAACCTTATTGTTGTTTTCAGCAGGACAATCTGACTTTAAGGAGTGTTTACCAAGCTCATGTAGGAAGTGACAAGTCATTCAATGAATTCAACACCATATCTGGGAATTTCTGAAATAACTGGAATTACAATTTTGTGGTTATTGATCAAACTAGGAAATTGAATGATGGCCAACATAGACGAAATTTTCAGAAATTTCTGTTTAAATAATAGTGTACCAAAACATTACTGCATCAGTTCTTTTGTTTGCTATGGATAGGTTGACAAAGACATTAAACACCTCTTCCGAGGATGTGATGTGCAGGTCAAACGTCTATTTATATGTCGACACAAAAACTGAAATTCTCGAAAGCTCTATTGAAAATATCACTGAAGCTCTTGGAATGTTATACCGCAGAAATGCAAGTGGGGGAGGGAGTGGGGTGGTCTCAAAACGGTAACTATAAAGTCCCATGAAACCGAAGAAACACTAGAAGATAAAGTTCCTTTTGTAAATAATGAGGAAAGAACAGCATGGGAAGAATGTACTGGAACCATTCTGAGAATAATCAGTATAGTAAATGCAAATGTTGACGAGTCTGGGCGAGTTTTAGGCATACAAAAAGGAAATCCCATGCATTAACTTGTCTACAAGTTGTGTACTGTCTGGAACGTAGTTTAATAAACAGCAGCATGTTACCGAAATGCAACGTATCCAGGCACGTAATGCTATTCGCCGTAAACAGGGACTGCTTAGATTAGGAAAGTTCAATCTAAATCTTTCTACCGCTGAGGGGGATGGAGGCAGAAGAGGAGAAGAATAAGAATAATAATAAGAAGAAGATGCAGTATTCTAGGATAGGTCACGCGAGTCATTTGGAAGCAATCTCTTTTGTTGATTGATCCCGCATTTTTCGCCAGTGTCCTGGATTAAATTTCCAAGCTCTTCACAGAGTCTCATGCTTATGAAATGAAGGCATGCGACACTGTTGATGGTGATCTGTCCATCAGATGGGGACATTCAGCTTGGCGGCCCTTTTCATGCTATTCAAGGAGCAGAGCAGTAGCATATGTCACTTAGTAGGGTGTCTTCTCATTCCATTCACGAATGGTGCGCGGAAATGACAACTGGTTAAATGTCTGAATGCATGCTGTAATTGGACTAATCTTGTCCTCATGATCACTACGGCAGTGATGCATAGAGGAGTTGTGCTGTAGTGCATTCCTAGAATCTTCGTTTAAAAATGTTTCTTAAAACTTTCTAAGTAGCTTTTCTCGGGATAGTTTACATCTGTCTTCAAGGCTCAGCCAGTTCAGTTTCTTCAGCATCTCTGAAACAGTCTCTCTTGCGCCAAACAAACCTGTGACCATTCGTGCTGCCATTCAGCGTATATGTTCAATATCTCCTGCTCGTAATACTTAATAGATGTCCCACATACTTGGAAGATATTCTTGGATGTGTCGCGAGAGTGATTTGTAAGCAATCTCCTTCGTAGTCTCATTGTATTTCCCTAGTATTCTACCAATAAACTGAAGGCTGCCACCTGCTACACTTACAACTGAGTCTATGTGAACGTTTCATTTAACATCCCTATAAAGTGTTGCACCCGGGTATTTGGATGAGATAATCAATTCCAACTGTGACTCAATGATGTTACAGTCATAAGAGATTACGTTTCTTCGTTTTGAGAAGTGCATATTTTTACAAAAAATGGTTCAAATGGCTCTCAGCACTATGGGACTTAACTCCTGAGGTCATGAGTCCCCTAGAACTTAGAACTACTTAAACCTAACTAACCTAACGACATCACACACATCCATGGCCGAGGCAGGATTCGAACCTGCGGCCGCAGCGGTCGTGTGGTTCCTGACTGTAGCGCCTAGAACCGCTCAGCCACTCCGGCCGGAGCACATTTTTACATTTCTGAACATTAAAAGCAAGTTGCCAGTATATGTACCACTTTGAAATCTTATAGAGATCTGATTGAATGTTTATGCAACTAATTTCAGACAATAATTCATTATAGTCAACTGAATCATCTGCGAGAAGTGTGGGGTTACTATTAATATTGTCCTCAAGGTCATATTCAACATGAATAGCAAGGGTCCCAAAACACTTCCCTACGGCACACCTGAAGTTACTTCACATCTGTCGATGACTCTCTGACAAAGATAACTTGATGTTTCCTTTATACCAAAAAATTCTCAATCCAATCACAAATTTCGCACTAACCACATACGTTCCTACTTTTGATAATAAGTATAGATGTGGAACTAAAGCAAATGCTATTTGAAAATCGAGAGATACTACATCTGTCTGACTGGCTTTATCCAAGACTTTCAGTATGTTTAAAATTGAATGAAAACTGTCTTGATCGCAATACAATATTTATTGGCAGTGGTAAACGGTTTCGGTCAAAATGCGACCATCTGCGACCCATATTACGTCATGATGGCAGACGGTATATTATGGTTTGAAGATGGTAACATTTTGAACGAAACTGGTTACCATTGCCAATAAATATTTTATTTTGGTCAAGAATATTTTTAATTCAATTTTAAACTATTTTATTGAGACATCTGATATTCTTCATGAGAAATTTTCTCGAAAATACTTTCAGTATGTCATGTGAGAAAAGTGCTAGTTGGGTTTCATCCATCTCACAAGCTGCGACATTGTCGTGTATAAAACAGTGACCAGTATATAGAATAAATTTCCTTTAATTTACGATTATGGTCACAAACTTTTTGTTCACAGATTACCAGTTTCGGTCTATAATGACCATCTTCATATCTGTGTTTTATAAAAACAATGGATGCAGTGCATTAGGACACTGTGTTTATAAAACATAGATCTGAAGATGGTTATAATAGACGGAAAATGGTAATCTGTGAACAAAAAAATTGTGGCAACAGACGCAAATTAAAGGAAATTTATTTCATCCAATCGATGTTTACAGAATTCATATTGCTTGGCATGGAGATCATTCTGTTCTAGATATCTCATTACGTTTGAAGTAAAATAAGTTATAAGCTTCTACAACAAATCTGAGTCAAAGCTTTTAGACGATAGTTTTGTTAGTCATTTCTGCTACCCTTCTTGTTGACAGGTGAGACATGTGCTTTCTTCCAACTACAGGGCACGGTTTTTTATTCGAGGGATCTAGGATAGATTATAGTTAACATAGTGACTAACTCAGCTGCAAATTCAGTATATAATGTGATAGGGATACCACTGGGAATGGAGCTTTGTTCAATTTTAATGATTTCAGCTGTTTCTCAACGTCACTCACATTAATGTATGTTTCACTCAACTTTTCAGTGGTATGAGAATTAAATTGGGCAATACTGAATTTTCTTATGTAAAGGAACATTTTGAAAACAGATTTAAACTTTCTGCTTTTGTTTTGCTACGCTTAATTTCTGTTCCTCGCTCATCTACAAGTGACTGGATGCTAACTTTGATTCCACTAACAGCCTTTACATGATACCACAATTTATTTGGATCTTGTGGGAGATCATTAGACAGTATTCTGCTACAGTAGTTAGTGAAGGCTTCACACATTGCTCTCTTTACAGATAAACGCGTTTTATTAAGAATGTTTCTACAGCCCTATGCTTTGTTTAACATCTGTTATGCAATAGGGTCTGTTTCCTTCAACATGCTGCCCTTTACTAAAAGTTTCTATTTCATCAATGAGATACAGTTCTAATACTTTTTCAACCAATTTTTGAAAATATAAACCTTTCTAATTATTTTAATTGCTCTCTGTACTTTGGTAATCATTGTTGCGACAACCGCCTCATGGTCATTAATAACAGTCTTGATGCAGATACCCTCAGAGAATTCAGATCTATTTGCTGGCATTAGATCTAATATATTGCCATCGTGATTGGGATTAGAACTATCTGTTCTAAGTAGATTTCGGAGACGGCATTTAATAATGTTTCAAAGGATATCTTCTCACGCCCACCACGAACAAAACTATAATTCTCTCAACAGATTACTGGATGATTTAAGTCTCCACTGATGATTACAGGATGACAGGGGAACTTAAGCACAAACAAACTGAGGTTTTCGCTAGTATTTTCGGCTATATATGGTGAGTCTGGTTGTCGATAGAAGCATCCAGTTATAATTTTTTGCTCAAGCATCCAGTTATAATTTTTTGCTCACGCTGGATACTGAGGTTTACTGAAACATTCTCGCATGCAGCTTCAATTTTTTTATCAGGGGATTTGAGTTTGTTGTCTACTACGACAAATACACTGTTCGGCCAGAACATTATGACCGCCGACCTACTATCGTCATTACTCGTCCAGGTGATACCAGCGTCACTTGGTGAGAAATGACTGCCGGTCAGACACACGCACACTGCATGTAGTATCAGTGAGCGTGCTGTCCGTATTTAAAATGGGGGAGGCACGCGATCTGTCTGAGTCTGACTGGGGGCAGATTGTGACAGCCTGGACGTTCGGCACGAGCATTTCGGGATCTGCAGGACATGTCGGATATTCAAGGAGTGGAGTGGTGAGTGTCAACACGAGGCGAAACCAACGTGAAACCACGTCCTGACATCGTGGGGTTGGGACGCCGCCCCATATTAGAGATGTCGGACGTCATAGGCTGGGCAGACTGGTAAAACAGGAGGGGTGGCGAACTGTGATGGAACTAACATCAGACTTTAATGCTAGACCGAGTACAAGTGTGTCTGAACACACAGTGCACCCTATACAATAGGCCTCCGCAGCCGATGATCCATGCAAGTGCCAATGAAATCGGTGCGTAACCATCGGCACTGGGTGTTGACGCGCTGGCAGAGCGTTGCATGGCCTGGTGAACCTCGATACCATCTTCACTATGCCAATGGGAGGGAGAGAATCCGTAGTTTTTCAGGAAAACAGCTCCTTGGCATTTCGACAGCGGGGCAGAGAGAAGCTGGTGGTGGCTGCACTATGCTCTAGGAAACATTCACATAAGCATTCATAGGTCCAGTGGAACTCGTGCAAGGCACCATCATGGCCAAGGAGTATCGTACACTGGTTACAGACCACTTACCGACAGCACTGCCGTTTTTCAGCAAGATACTGCGCCATGCCACAAGGCCAGGAGTGTGATGGACTGTTTCGAGGAACACAGTGGCAAGTCTCAGTTGATGTGCTGGTTCGACAACTCTCCAGGTCTGAAACCGATCGAACACATCTGGGATGTGATTGTATGTGGCGTCAGAGCTCATCACCCCGCCTCCCCCCCCCCCTCCCCATCTCTCCCCGGAATTTGAGGGGATTAGATGACTTGTGTGTGTTGATGTGTAGACAGCTCCCTCTAGTGACCTACCAAGGCCTCATTGCTTCCGTGCTACGACTTGTTGCCGCTATTATCCGTATCAAATGTGGACATACCGTCTATTAGACAGGTGGTCATAGTGTTCTGGCTGATCAGTATGCACCACCTCCATTTTCCATTAGCCTATCCTTCGATATACACTTAAATTTTTCCATAAATCTCACGGCTATCAACTTCAGGTTTCAGCCACCTTTCTGTACACAGTGGTATGTGAACTTCATTGCTTTTCAGGACCACTTCCAATTCTGAAACGTTATTGTGAATGCTTCATTAGTTTACCACTAGGACGCAAATACTCTCATCTGTGAGAAGCATTTCTTTCGATCTTACACTTCTTGGTTTCGTACAACTATCGTTATCTGTGTTAGAAGAAGAGTCACCTAATCTAAAAAGACTCTTGTGTACACCCTACACACAGTCAGCTACCTAGGTAGCAGCCTCTGATCTGTAATGCACATCTGACCAGTTTGCGGTGACCCTACAGTTCTCAATCCTGTTGCCCAAGTCCAGGTAGTCGCTAGTTAGCTTGCCGCAAAATCCTTGCAGCCTGTGGTTTAGCCCTTCCGCTCGACTCAGAAGCAGTCTGATGTTATCAGCTCCGGGGACGATGCTGCAAATAATGTTCTTCCTTGGAACTCCGGGACAAGGCTGGTCTTCTCAACCTTCTTTACCAGTCGCTGGAATCATCCAAGCATGACCTTGGAGCCCAGATGACAGGCCTCGTTTGTTCCAACGCGCGCCACAATCTGCAGTTTTGCAATTGGTTGTACCTTGTTCCCTCTGTGGCTGTCGAAACAGCCTTTTCAACATGTTGAACGATCCCGCTAGGTATACAAACTGAGAATCCCTGGTGTTCCTTCCCGTCCCTTGCTGCCATTTGCTTATGTTGTACCGTTATTCCCCACCCGTTTGAACTGCTGACGATTAATAAAATCTTCCACTTTTGAGTTTGCCTCCTCTTGACGCAGCAGGTTTCCGAACAGGTGAAGCGAGTCCTACAATCTCAGTTTCAGTGAAGTACCGCATCTCGAACTTGTTGACAGCGGGAGCGTTACAACACCCTGAGTCCTACCTGGTCCCTGACTCCACTGTACAGGATGCCTGACACACGACACGCCACTTACAGTCAAGTGGTGATAGATTCCGTACTTTCATGTAGAGTATACAGGACACACGGGAGAGAATAGCATAACTGGTACACAACGCTGGTGAGCCCTACCAGCATTTCCATTCGCAGCAGCTGAAATTCATTTGACAGTAGTCAGGGCGATTTCCAGCTGCTTACGAACGCCAACGAACTCATCTGCTTCCGGTAACAACGTGAACAGCGTTGTGGCTGGTGTAACGTTGTGCAGGACTACACCTGCTGATTTTCTTATGTGTTAAGCTAAAAATCTTACGAATTCCCTTTAAGATATGAGGTAATTAATACACAAACGAGATTTCTATTAAGGCAACACAAAAACCTGTGGTAAAAATTACTAGTTTCCTAAAACTTTTTGAAGTTATAATAGTCAACATACTCCACAATAACATTAATTTACGAGAAATGCAGTAATATACACTTCGCTTGAAAGAGAAAACTAGATGTAACACGGCGCTGCTATAACTGGATCACAACCGCCGGTTTAGTATGAAATACCACATGCAATCAACAGTTGCAAACTTCGAATATTTTCCAGAAATGCGCCTGCACCAGATTCCACCCTTTCCATTCCTTTCATCGATAACGAAAACCTAACACCGCACTGTATAAGCACGACATACAATACAGGTACACACTTGACACTTCTTAACAGGTTGGAGGAAATGGTTCAAATGCCTCTGAGCACTATGGGACTTAACTTCTGAGGTCATCAGTCCCCTAGAACTTAGAACTACTTAAACCTAACTAACCTAAGGGCAACACAAACATCCATGCCCGAGGCAGGATTCGAACCTGCGACCGTAGCGGTCGCACGGTTCCAGACTGTAGCGTCTAGAACCGCTCGGCCACCAAGGCCGGCAGGTCGGAGGAAGACAAAAGCGAACCATCTCCAATAGCACCATCTCATGAACGGCGATGCAGAATTCCTGTATTTGTTCCCCAAGCTTATTTCTTGACTTTTTGTATCCTTTTTTGAATATGACACAAAGATGTTGTTCATAGCACTATTAAATGCATAAAACGTGAACGTCTTTAGAAAAATTTCATGATTTACACAATAAAACACGTTGCAAAGATTACAAAAATACAAGTATTGTGCTATTTATGACGTTTAAAGTTTGGTATGAGTGACATTCTCAGTATGTAAACTTTACTGTTCAAAAGACTCTGAGCACTATAGGGCTTAACTTCTGAGGTCATCAGTTCCGTAGAACTTAGAACTACTTTAACCTAACTAACCTAAGGACCTCACACATATCCATGCCCGAGGCAGGATTCGAACCTGCGACCGTAGCGGTCGCGCGGTTCCAGACTGTAGTGCCTAGAACCGCTCGGCCACCGCAGCCGGCGAACTTTACTGTTGCTCAGACTGTGACGTACGACGTAAACACATTCTATAGTTGTGGCACTAGTTTAAGTACATTACATGTCCGAAAAACTATGGAAACTGGACTATAATTATTTACATTTTCCGTCTCGAGTAGCTTACAAAAAGGTTTAAGAATGGTTTATTGTAATATGTCTGTAAAATGTTCCTCGTGTTAGTGTTGCATCACTTGCATCACTAAATGGCTTGCTAAATTACAACTACTCTTCATAATTCTGACTGGCAGGGGATTGCTACGCACTAACATCGGCATCACTGACTCGCGTCTGTTATTAATAAAGTTTCATCACAACTGTTAAATGTTCTTCACAACTACACTGTCATCAACACGGATCCGCAATACTGAGAATGGAATGCACGTGAAGCTGCCAAGAAAATGTGACGAAAAAGAAGCTTACAGTTCAACAGGAGAACAGTGTAGACCTAATTCATATAATATGGACTTTGTACTTTCCATAGGAAATAAAGATTATAGTAAATTTTTCTAACTTGAAGTTCTCATTTTTAAAATTCATGTAGTAGGTCTCCATTGTTGAGCTTTCGCAATTCAGTAACTTTTAACCGCAAGTGGGTAGCATAGTTGGCCGTACTGTATCAAATAGGTCGCTAAATTCTCTAATGAAACAACCCTTTAACATTTGTTTTTCTGTTTCACAATCTCTCTCAATCCTTACAGCAGCGAATTCACCTCTCTCTCCTTTTGTTCAAGGTCACTAAAACGCGGAAGGTGATGTAACTAAGCTGTGGTTCTCCGTTCAGAGCTCTAGCCTCTGAGCTATCCTAGCAAAGAATCATCATCACGTATAAAATACCTCATTCGCTGGCAGTCAACTCATCCAGACGTTTCAACATATTATTCAGTGAGGTTAAAGATCAAAGATGCTGCTTCTTGACAAAGTGATTATTCAGATGGAATTATTCCTGCATAGCCAAAACGTATATTTCTACAATCAAGATCTTCATCAATTCATCCATTGGCTTGATTTCTTCAGGTGATGATTAGAACTTTATGACTGTCTCTAGTTTGTTGCACATATGTATAACAGATCAAAGATGCTGCTTCTTGACAAAGTGATTATTCAGATGGAATTATTCCTGCATAGCCAAAACGTATATTTCTACAATCAAGATCTTCATCAATTCATCCATTGGCTTGATTTCTTCAGGTGATGATTAGAGCTTTACGACTGTCTCTAGTTTGTTGCACATATGTGTAACTTAGTGTATGTGTGTTTGTTCACTATCTTGTCAAAAACTGTGGATGGATTTCAATCAAATTTGGCGTAGAAACTGCAGGCCTCACGTGTATCAGCACTGTGTAGTTTATAGCCTCCCAGTTCCAATAGGAGCGGAGATATGGGCAAAAACGTGTTTTCTCTCAGCCTCCCGTGTATAAGCTGCCCTGGGTGACAGGAATGTTGTATGGGTACAGCATCAACCTGCCAAATCAAACTGCTTTCCAGGGAAGCCTGTGTGCCAGTCATGAGAAATAGTTTTCTGGGCCCCATTATGTGGGCTGCCCTGTATGGCAGGTGTGTTGCATTCGGGCAGTATCGGCCTGATTTGTCGACCTGCTTTCCATGGCGACCTGTATGTTGGACAAATAAATAATTTTTAAGCCTCTAACGTGCAGCTTGACAGGTATGTTGTGAGAATAGTGCCGGCCTGCTTTATTCAGATGTATTGCACGGTCTACACACGCTGATGTGCATGTCTAGGGATAGGTCGGGATGGATAGAGGAAGTGATTGATCAGGTTGGAGTTGGAAATGGACAGAAAGATGGATAATGGGTGGATGAGGTAGACAGACGGAAGAAGGAAGAGGTGGAGACAGAGAGGAGACGTACACTCATGCTCATAAATTAAGGATAATTGCAGAATGTGGTGCTACACAACGTGACAATTCACAAAACTGGCGCTAATAGCATAGGCACATAGGGAGCACGACACAGATCTGTTATTCCACCCTATTGGTGATAAGTTGAGAAAAGCGTACCGAAACACATGTGCTACAAAACGCCACTGTTACCTGCGCATGTGCCCCGACATCAATATGGAATATGATCACCATGCACACGTACACAGGCCGCACAACGGGTCGGCACGCTCTGGATCAGGTAATCGAGCAGCTGCTGGGGTATAGCTTCCCATTCTTGCACCAGTGCCTGTCGGAGCTCCTGAAGTGTCATAGGGGTTTGAAGACGTGTAGCGATACGTCGACCGAGAGCATACCAGACGTGCTGAATGGGGCTTAGGTCTGGAGAACAAGCATGCCAGTCCATTCGCCTGATATCTTCTGTTTCAAGGTACTCCTCCACGCTGGCAGCTCGGTGGGGCCGTGCGTTATCATTCATGAGGAGGAAGGTGGGACCCACTGCACCCCTGAAAAGGCGGACATACTGGTGCAAAATGACGTCCCGATACACCTGACCTGTTACAGTACCTCTGTCAAAGACATGCAGGGGTGTACGTGCACCAATCAGAATCCCACCCCACACCATCAAACGACGACCTCCATATAGGTCCCTTTCAAGGACATTAAGGGGTTGGTGTCTGGTTTCTGGTTCACGCCAGATAAAAACCCGGCGGGAATCACTGTTCAGACTGTACCTGGACTCGTCCGTGGACATAACCTGGGACCACCATACACTGTGTTCTTGACACCAGGCTTTACGGGCTCTCCTGTGACCAGGGCTCAGTGGTATGCACCTTGCAGGTCTCCGGACGAATAAACCACGTCTGTTCAATCGTCTGTAGACTGTGTCTCGAGACAACTGTTCCAGTGGCTGCGGTATGGTCCCGAGCAAGGCTACCTGCAGTACTCCGTGGCCGTCTGCGGGCACTGATGGTGAGATATCGGTCTTCTCGTGGTGTTATACACCGTGGACGTCACGTACTGTAGCGCTTGGACACGTTTCCTGTCTGCTGGAATCGTTGCCATAATCTTGAGATCACACTTTGTGGCACATGGAGGACCCGTGCTACGACCTGCTGTGTTTGACCAGCCTCCAGTCGCCCTAGTATTCTACCCCTCATAACGTCATCAATATGTGTTCTTTGAGCCATTTTCAACACACAGTCACCATTAGCATGTCTGAAAACGTTTGCACACTTTCTTGCTGCACACTTACTCTGACACGCACCAACACACCTCTGCTTATGTGGACTGCTGCCAGCGCCGTGACCGCAGGTCAAATGTACCGCGTGGTCATACCCCGAGGTGATTTAAGCCCGCAAACCGCCCACCAGAGCGTTATCTCACCATGTATCAGCATTATCCTTAATTTATGAGTATGAGTGTAGAATATGTGTTTAATATATGTGCCGAATACCTACACAAGTGAAGCCATGGGGAAAAGAACTAATATTCCAATGAAGGAACGCATTTTCCGTCTGAAGGCGACATTAATCGGAGGTACTGGCCTTGCATATTAGATACGTGTAATACAGGGTGTATCAAAAAGGATATACATATTTTGAATGCATATATTTATTAAACTTTAAGACATACGAATATTAAACTTTACACACATGTTTAAGAACCTCACAAGTTTAGATTACAGATGTTCAATATGTCTTCCATCAGTGACTCGAACAATATCACATCGATACTCAAATTCCTCCCATACTCGGGCAAGCATGTCCTTCGTCCCTGATTTTATGGCAGTACGGATCCGGTTCTTCAACTCTTCCAGGTTGTGTGGGAGTGGTGGTACATAAAATATGTCGTCTTTAACGAAACCCCCACAGGAAGAAGTCAGAGAGTGTCAAATTCGGTGACCGTGGAGCCCAGCTGAGACATTCTAAGTCGCCAGCTTCTTGACGACCAATCCAACGTTTCGGTAGAGTTTCATTCAGATACTCACTCACTTGGTGACTAGAGTGAGGGGGTGACCCGTCTTGTTGAAAAATGAAGTTGTCTTCGTGCAGCCACGGAAACAGCCAGTTTTATAACATATCGAGATTCTGCTGACTTTTACGTGTTTCCATCAAGTAATAAAGGGCCGTAAACAGATGATCGGGATATCGCACAAAACACATTGACTTTGGGCGAATCTCGGACATGTTCAATGGCTGCATGTGAGTTCAATAGGCTCCAAATTCGAACATTATGTTTGTTTACCTGACCAGTAACATGGAAAGTCGCTTCGTCAACGAACTCGATTCATTGTGCGAAAGTGTTTTCATTGTCAATAGCATCAATAATCTCGTTATAAAATGTTGTGACTTGGCAAGACAGCCAAGTCACTATGCGAGGATGCCGAAAGGCACGCGTTAAGCTCACGCAGACTGGCGTGAGGTCTGGAACAGTTAAGGGAATTTATAGTAGCAAATAAAGTACGTAGTTGATGTAATACTTAACTTTAATCCATAATTGGAGAACATCGCTTTTGTTGATACATTAATAAAAATCTCAATATAAACTGGTAATGGCGCCTTGCTAGGTCGTAGCAAATGACGTAGCTGAAGGCTATGCTAACTATCGTCTCGGCAAATGAGAGCGTATTTGTCAGTGTAGCATCGCTAGCAAAGTCGGCTGTACAACTGGGGCGAGTGCTAGGACGTCTCTCTAGACCTGCCGTGTGGTGGCGCTCGGTCTGCAATCACTGACAGCGGCGACACGCGGGTCCGACGTATACTAACGGACCGCGGCCGATTTAAAGGCTACCACCTAGCAAGTGTGGTGTCTGGCGGTGACACCACATAAAATGCCACACGTTTGCGTTTGTCCTCACGACGCAGAGCTTGTAAAATCTGTAACTTGTGCCGCTTCATAACCAACCGACGACCCGAAACACTACAAATTGTTGTTGTAGGCAGTTGTAACTCCCGACTGGCACGATGAGTTGATTTTGAAGGACTACGTTGAAAAGCAGTTTGAATTCGTCCAACATTTTCTTCAGGAACACGAGGGCGGCCAGGACTCTTTCCTGTACATACACATCCTGTATCTAGAAACTGTCGATACCATCTGCGAATGTTCCACCCATTCGGAGGATTAATTTGGTACCTCAACCCGAAACGTCTTTGCACTGTAATCACGGCAATGCGCTTCACAAACTCGAGAACCCAAAATGATTTCTGCTGCGGAATAGCCATTTCAAACGTCGTATGACGGTTACCAAGCAAAACTGAATACAACTGACATCTAGCGTCTATTAATAAAACTAGACTACGTACTCATTTCTCCAATAGCCGATCCGAGGTGCAGCGATCGATAGTTTGGACAAAATAATACTTTGTGATACGTATATTCTTTTTGAAACACCCTGCATTTACATTCCATCTGGAGCAGATTACAGAGAAATAGAATAAAGTTGTTTAGGGAAGAAATTGTTGCTTTAATAGCAACGAGTGAACCCAGAGTCACATAGAGAGATGTCAACAGTAACTACTGTGGAGAATGATGGTCATAATATTAGGGACATATTCGTTGTTAGTACCGCAGTCGAAAATTTTTTATTTGTACAACTGCATCAGCAGGTAAAAGGCTTAGTTGGTTTTATATTGCTGAACGCCCCTCTTGGTAGTTAGGATGTGGTCACTGAATGTGTCATTTATGGTTGTGACAGAGGACATTTTAGGGAAAAGGACTTTGATTTATCAATGCCTTTGCTACCTCTGTATTCACCAAGAAAGGATCAACAGTAAACTTCCTAGCGACTAGGGTAACACATACAAAATTAATAAAAGGAAACAAAATATGTTGCTTCACGATGTCAAAAAAACAGGAAAATAACTTCATATGCTTACGAGATTACACTGTAGACTGTTATGCTTGTCATAATTTTTATACTTTACCTATTCAAAAAGATTTTACCTGTCTAACCGAACAATTTTCGATGGGAAAAAAATGGGGACACCAAGAACAAAACTGAGCATTGCGCTCGCTCATATCGTTATCTGTGCTTGTGGAATCTCTATGGGTTTCGTTGTCTAGCTACGGTTCCTCTAGCATTTATTGAGGACACCTTTGCGGTGCCTTGAATTGGATTAACGCACGAGCGCAGCTCGTACTTGGGGCTGTTCCCGGGAGTTTAACATCTCGGAAGGAGTGTTTCTGGATTCTAGCCTAGGGTTGGTAATCGCAGACGTCCACTCGCTGCATTTACGCAATATCAGTGTCTATGTTTTTAAGAAGTACGATGCAATGTTCCTTCGGACACGTATGCATATCTGAAGGAACATTACTTTGTATTTATTAATAGCACAGCCGCTAATACTGTGTATTTATTTATCAATACCAGGCCTTCGACTCTCAATAAATATATCCTTCCTGGAGGGGAACGTATGTAAAGCACGAGTGCAAGCTGTCACACATTGACTTCGACATATGGAAGTTTGGGTCTAGCGGTGACTTGTGCTCAGATAGTCGACGTGGTTTTGGGCAACCGTTCACGCAAATTCGGAAATATGGGTTCGAGTCCCGGTCCAGCACAAAATTTCATTGCCGTCATTGCAATGTACAGCCGAAGGTGGTTCATATTCGCGGTTCCAAAACATTTTCTATATTGCTGCATTTGGATGGCGCATGTTTACTGTGGGGAGCGTGCCTGTGCCTATTGGAGAATCGTCAATTCCCTCTGTCAGTGAGGCACCGAGGCGTACTCAGGAGTTCCTGCTGCCTTGCTTGCTGGACGCGCTCACATATGCAATAATACTTATATGGATATGATGTCTGTTCTTTCGGACATGTCCGGAAGAACAGACACCATATCCATATAAGTATATAGTTCTGGCAATACCGGCCATGACCTTCTTCTTCTTCTGTGCGGATGCACACATATTCCTCGGTACCTCAGCGTGTTCGGTCAGAGAGCTGGTTGACCTCTGTAATAAAAAACTGAGTAGAAGGATGAACAAACGAAATTGAAAGGATGTCATGTGACGTCCGCAACGGCAAAACACAACGATCAACAAAAAAAAAGAAAAAACAAAAAAAGAGAGATGGATAAAGCGTCGACCATGTAAGCAAGACATTTCGGGTTAGAGTCCCGGTCGGGGCACACATTTTCACCTGTCCCCGTTGATATATATCAACTCTCGTTAGCAGCTGAAGGTATTAATATTGTTCTAATATGCATTAATTCTCCTGGGTCTACCGCAGGAATAACGGTGAGCATCATGCAGCCAAGCGTCCGCCGTTGTGACCGAGCGGTTCTAGGGGCTACAGTCTGGAACCGCGCAACCGCTACGGTCGCAGGTTCGAATCCTGCCTCGGGTGTGGATGTGTGTGATGTCCTTAGGTTAGTTAGGTTTAAGTAACTCTAAGTTCTAGGGTACTGATGACCTCAGGTGTTAAGATCCATAGTGCTCAGAGCCATTTGAACCAAGCGTCCGCCAAGTTTCGTAGAAATCCCTGTTCTTTTGCTACTGAGTTTCATTTGGTGTTCTTGCCGTGACCTGTGCTCTGTCCTGGTTTACTCTGATGGTCGTTATTTACAGGGTGCCTTTTACGTGTATTAGCATCCTGGAAAATAAGGACGTGGCCAGGTTAAACACTGAGTATACTATAAGAGCTATTCTCGAGGAATTTGTTTTATGTGCGCTATTGGTGAATGTATCTTTCTAAGCTTTGAATTTTTAAAATTTCTCGTAGTCACTTTACTTTAATGTGCAAAAATTTGCCTTTATCTACAGTACTAGTGCCTGTGTTTGTTTTGTTGTTGTAAGTATCTTTAAAATGTTTAAACATTGTGTGCAAACACTGATCCAAAAAGTCCTCATTTCACCTGCAGTACTAGTGCGTACACTTCCTAGATTTATAGATCTTTAGAATTTTTCACTGTCAGTTTACCTTTATCCAGAAAAATTAGCTCTACCTGCAATACCAGTGCATACCTGTTCTAAGTTCGAACGTGTTTAACCTTTTGTTGTCAGTTAATCTTCAGAGGCCCAGATCTATCTGTAGTTACTTACGTATGCAATTTATACTCTGTTACAATACTTGTGGGTGGAAAGGACTCAGTTGTCTGCAGTCATTTGGTCTGTCATGTTTGGGTCCATATCATATTTTCCACTTACAATTTACGTACATTTAACGCACTTTTTGCGTGTACATTTTTAATTCGTACTGAAGTGAGTAACTGTTCAGGGCGTGGGGCCGAGCTGAAGCCGCTTGCCATTCGTAAATTAATAGGTGTATTTCAACCCAATTATTTTGGATTTGTCCCTGATCGCTCTTACGAAAATTGTACTTGTTTATTTAATAATGATCTCTTTCTTATTTTAAAATAGGGTAGTGGTATCTGTTATATTGTATGTCCTGTTATCTTGAAAGTTTGTTTTATGATTATAGAGTATGTTTATTGTGTTCTGTATAACATTGATCCTTAAGTAAAAACGCTATAGCATTCCAGTAGGAGGTGATTTTCTAATTCAGTGAGCTTTGATTGAGTGTTAAATTCTTTGTACGATGATAGAAATTGTAATTTTAAATTTGGGATCCGGGAAATAAATATATTTAAAGATGATTTTCTTTGTCATATCAGTTCCAAACACTAGCTCCCTACCATTTGAAAAACAGTTCAGTATATTGTATTCTGAGAGAGCGATAAAGAGAATGCCAAAAATTAATGATACGGCCGACAGGCTACAAGGCAACGCAGGTGAGTGCACAGGCGGAAATTAAGGCGCAGGTGATAAATTATTTTTACGAGTTTGCATGAGGAGGCACAAACAATGCTGGTCACTTCGGTACAGGTTATAAACTTAATAAACGAATAAATTAATTACGGTGATGGATGAACCTGTCGTTGACTCGTGGAACACGGCTCGTTTATTAAGCGCAGTAAACTAATTACACAGAAAACAAGTACAATTCTCGAAACCAAATCCAAGTCCAACTATGAGCTGTAGGTAAGAATCTGGGTGGTACAGTAACTCGGAAGTTTAAGCGTATTCTTTTTCCACTTTAAATTCTTTTCGTTTTTTTATTTTTATCATGAGTGACGTCTCTTAGGAGGGCACCCAATATTCAGGGTGTCCCATTTATCTTGACAACCCTAAGTAACTGTTTGTCCAGATGCAAATTACAAAATGTTTCAAGCAAATGATCTTTAGCCGCCGGGGGACATCAATCAGCATGATGGCTTTGGTGGTTGCTTTGTTTTTTACAAAGTTATGAACAGCGGTATGACTTTTTTAAATGGCACACTGTATTTTTTATTCGGTAATTCATTTCCTCTCCTAAAGACCTATTCCAAAATGTATCACAGTGTACCATTCACTGAAATACTGCGTTGTTAATTACATAACACAACACTGACGTTGATGCTCCCAGCGCGTAGTGCAGGTTCAAATGGCTCTGAGCACTATGGGACTCAACTGCTGTGGTCATAAGTCCCCTAGAACTTAGAACTACTTATACCTAACTAACCTAAGGACATCACACACATCCATGCCCGAGGCAGGATTCGAACCTGCGACCGTAGCGGTCGTGCGGTTCCAGACTGTAGCGCCTAGAACCGCTCGACCACTCCGGCCGGCCGTAGTGCAGGTACTCGGGGTAATGGAACACATTTGCTTGCTGACGTTGACAGAGGACAAATGTAAATATAAGTAGAATGCACACCCGTCATTCCGTCAATCATCGTTAGTTGAAGAGTTGTGTGAGTAGAATTGCACGAACGAAGAGAAAACAGAAATGCTACTCATCTATGGGGAATGTAAGTTAGCAGAACAGTAATTGCAATACTGTTTTCTTATGTACGAGTACATTTAGTACAGAAGTTTAGTCCTTTTAAATACTGTTGTGTTGAGTAGGCATACAATAAAGGCTGTCCTACCTACAAAGTGCATCGATATAACATTTCTTTTATTGTTATTGTTGAAGGTAGGAGAAATGCTACGCAGGCAACGGAACTGTACAGAGAGCGATATAATGACAAGAACCCACCTTCCTGACGAATGTTTTCTCGTCTTGTTGCGACGCTTCAGGAAACGAGAAATTTCAACCCACGACAACACAATCATAGCACTCGCACAGACGAAGCTGCCGAAGTTACTGTTCTCGCTTCCGTTACTATGAATTCACAAGTGAGCACACGACAACTTGAACACGAGATTGGCATTCCTAAAACCAGTGTACATCGTATTCTGACACGTCACCCGTTCCATCCTTACCATGTACATCTACATCAAGAATTACATGGGAATGATTTCCAGAATCGTGTACAGCTCTGCCAGTGGGCATAGCAGCAAATCCTCACCAACCCGAACATCTTCTCCAATGTTCTGTTTAACGATGAATGTACCTTCTCAAACAAAGGACGGGTAAATACATGGAACATGCATTATTGGTCCAGTGACAACCCATGATGGCTTAGACAGGCCCATCAGCGTCAATCCAGAGTTAACGTCTGGTGTGGGATGCTTGGTACTACAATTATTGGTCGTTATTTCATCAATGGTAGCCTAAACGGCACAGCGTTTGCCAACTTCTTCAGATGAATTCTACCTCCTCTTCTGGATGAAGTGCCGCTAAGAACCAGAATGCTTATGTGGTATCAACACGATGGATGTCCAGTATATAATGCCTTGCGTACACGTCGTGTTCTGAACCGAAGGTATCCTGCCAGATGGATTGGTCAGGGAGGAACAGTTACTTGGCCTGCTAGCTCTCCTGATTTAAATACTCTGGCCTTTTTTTTTTTTGGGGGGGGGGGGGGGGTATGCATTGAAGACGTTGTGTATCGCGATAACCCAACAACTCCAGAGTACAAGCAGGAAAGTATCGCGCTTGCTTGTAATTCTCTTCAACAGGCAACACTGGAAGTTGTAAATAATTCTTTCATTCAACGAGTGCACCAGTGTATCGGTGTCCAGGGTCACCACTTTGAGCACCTTTGAATGTTCTACTCCTGATAAATGGTACAGGAGAGTTAAATCCAATTTTGTGTTACGTTTTTACTTGGTTTTCATTTGTTTTAAGACAACTCCAGCAAGTGGACGAGTTTGTGATCCCTGGCTCAAAGTCAATGTTGTGTTCTGTAATTAATAACGCCGTGTTTCACTGAATGGTACACTATGATACATGTCTGAATAGGTCTTTAGGAGAGGAAATGAGTTACCGAATAAAAGACACAGGGTGCCATTTAAAAAAAGTCATATCGCAATTCACATCTTTGTAAAAAGCAAAGTTAAAACGAAGGCAATCATTCTGATTGATTCCCTCTAACGGCTAAAGAACATGTGCTTGAAACATTTTGTAATTTTCATCTGGACAAACAGTTGTGTAGGGTGGTCAAGGTAAGTGGGGCAACTTGTATATTATATGGATGTAGTACATACGTATGTATATATGTTTGTTCCATGTCTTCTCCTAAACCAAAGAACCGATTTCAACCAAAATTGTAACACACGTACTGGCTGAGAAGAATCATTTGGTACGAGTTTGGAAAAGCAGTGAAGCCCACGATGCGAGAATACCCATATTTAATTATTCAGTACTTGAGAAAGAGAGCATTTACATACTTGCAACAAAACTTATCGTTGACGACCCCGCACAAAATGATGAAAGGAAAGGAGCTTATCGCTTACTACATTTTCGCTGTTCATGCTGTAAAACTAAAACATGAAACATGGCGTTTCAATTTATTGCTTATTTACTACTAGCTGTATTAATGAAGCATTTTGCAGACAGTATTCACATTTATCACTGAATGTACTAGAGAAGTTACAGCATGGTACGACACCTAGTTCAGGAGATATGACATCAAATAATGAGATGCGTGGAAAACTACCACCTCATGCCTGACGTTTAAATTTGTTAGTCCTTTACTACTAAGTCTATGTGCAATACATTTCGCAAGCAGTATCCATGTATGCTGCTGAATGACCTAGAAGAACATGTCACTATACGACACACTTCAGGCGTCATAAACACTGAGATGCGTGAAGAACAGCCGCATCATGCATAATGTTTAAATTTGTTACGTTTATTATTGCTAACTGTATTCATATTTGTCAGACAGTAGGCACGTATACCACTGGATGTATCTGCAAAACTATATCAGTGTACGGCACATAGTTCACAAGGTACGATGTCATAAACATTGAGTTTCGTGAATGTGATACTACTGGGCAAAATTCGCTAGACATATAGGTGAAATATGTTTATAAATACAGGAGAAAATTGTTAAATATGTGTGAAATAAATTTTACATGTGCGTATACAGGCATTCTCGAGGGTAAAATACTCATCTTAAATCTTTGATACAATTTCAATCAAATTTTATACATTTCTTATGAAAGAAACTGAGGGAGTAAGAATTATCAGCCTCCTATTGAGGTGAGTGTGATAATGTGGAGAGAGAAGGGAGGTGTCAGGCAGCAAGGGAGAGGGAGGAGATAGGCACAGATGAGAGGAGCGAGACATGGACAGAAACAGGGGGGGGGGGGGACAGAGAAAGAGTGGAGAGAGGAGGAGATGGACAGAGACTGGGTGAGGAAGAGAGAGGTAAAGATATGGAGAAGGAGGAGACGAACAGACAGAAGGGAAGGAGGAAATGGACAGAGGAAGGGAAGAAAAGGAGATAGAGAGGGAAGGGGAGGAAATGTACTGGGGAGGCAGGAGGAGTTGGGAGGGGGGAGGAGGAGGAGGAGGAGGAGGAGGGGCAGATGAACAGAGCGAGGGGCAGGAGAAGATAGGCAGAGAGAGGGAAGGTGGCGAAGGAGGGCAAAGAGAGAGGGCGGTGAAGGTGCATAGAGAAATGGGGAAGGAGGAGATGGACTAATAGAGGATTGTAATGTACATACCAGGGTAGTGTGGGGTACTCGGCTAGCACACACACACACACACACCACACACACACACACACACACACATTCACACACACACACACACACACATATATATATATATATATATATATATATATATATATATATATATGTGTGTGTGTGTGAATGTGTGTGTGTGTGTGGTGTGTCCTTTCTACGAGTCGTCAGATGGATATTCTCAGATGTTCTGGAAGACATCTGCAATTTTATTTTTGTAATATGTAGCTGGAATCGGCCCAAACAAGTACTGCTCATCAAATATTTCACGAGAAGCCGAATGTAGACGAAAAGCGTCGGTTTGTTTGCTGTTACGGAAACACTATTTTTAAGGCGGAGTTTTACATGCTCATCCTATAGGTGATCCCAAAGCAGCCTAGTGCGATATTCGTTTTATCGATATGTACTAACAGGGCTAGTAAAACACGAAGAACAACCAATACTTAAGGAGTGACAGCATCACACTGGACTGCGCTGACTACCACCACCATGCAGACATGCTGCTGAGTTAGTGGTGGAATACGGGATATACGTCGTGTATTACTACATCTGTTAAAATATATCAATAAAACGAATATTGTATTAGTCTAATTTGAGACAACTCTATCAAATGGGATCATAATATTCCACTTTAAAAATCATTTTCTTTCCGTAGACACTGGGCTCTGCTTGAAAAAGGCATGATGAGCGGTATTTGCTTAGGCTAACTATAGCAACACATATGTATAAGGATATCAGTATGATTGCTTGTATATTCAGTGTTACTACGTGGTTTATTAGTACGTGTGATATTGACCTCGGCCGGCCGCGGTGGCCGTGCGGTTCTAGGCGCTGCAATCCGGAACCGTGGGACTGCTACGGTCGCAGGTTCGAATCCTGCCTCGGCATGGATGTGTGTGATGTCCTTAGGTCAGTTAGGTTTAAGTAGTTCTAAGTTCTAGGGGACTGATGACCTAAGATGTTAAGTCCCATAGTGCTCAGAGCCATTTGAACCATTTGATTTTGACGTCGTGACGTGCTGCCACATTGATGGTGCTACTTGTACAGTTTTAATAGTATATATGACATCCGCATTTAGGCACGATGTTTAACTCGTGGAAGCGAAGAGCATGGCAATATTTGCCACTGTGCTTTTGAAGATGATGCAAGTAACAAATGTATTTACGTACTTGAGAATCACATGATAGTACAGAAACTAAACTAAAGACGGACAGAAGCAGGTGAGATGGAATCATTAAAAAGATTCTTAGCAAGTATAGAAAGGAAAACAGTTTGTTATCTTCTGGATTTGCAACACGAGGTAGGGAATCTCAATCAAGATAGTCATGCTACACAAAAAGTCTGAAAGCTAAAGAAGAATGAGCTAGACAGAGATGGTGGGAAGAGAAAAGTGCTGCTTGATAGCTTAATAAAAGACAGAGATTAACCAAACGCAAACTGAAGTTTCAGCAAATTGCGAACTAATTCCCAGTCCCTGTTTCAAAAATCTCGGTAAAAAAATGGTTAAACTATAGTATCACTTCTAACATCACCCGCTTCACAGACCGATGGCTACGCCACTCCCCTCCTCTAGGTAAACTGGGGCGACAGGAAGGGTACTTGACCACCAAGAGAAGAGAAGAGAGAGAGAGAGAGAGAGAGAGAGAGAGAGAGAGAGAGAGATCTAACCATGAAAGTAAATGAGAGCGGACCCCGAGAACACGTTAGGAAGAAAATAAAATGCCATCCCTATGTTATCTAATATCTTCTCCTTCTTTGTAAAAAGCCTACTGAGATATCGTCAGTAACTCAATAGAAGAAGAGTATGGGCCTAAATTATTCTGCACCTTTTCTAAGAACATCAAGATATAGCGTAGGCTTTCGCGGTCGGAGTCCATTCAACAAAATTCTTCTGACTGTATGATAGCGCCGTATGTTATCAAACTATGGACACATCGGATACTACTGCAAGCAGACATCATCAGGCAGTAATAGCATTCAAAGGTAGAAATGTTACTACTTACGGCACAACCAGAGAAGCAGAAGAATTTTAACGAAATCTCGACATCATTACCAATGTACATAAATGTAGTGGATGTTCTTCATAGGCTCAGCATGCTGATCTGTAGAAACTGATGTAAATAATGTTAGCTGGGCCTCAAAGTAAGTAGTGTAATGAGTAAAGAGATAAAAGTTCCCGATGTCGTGTGACTACACCACCAGCACATCGCACATTGAACTCAGTGACAGTCTCCATTTATCTAAGAATTTCTCTGCAGAATGGTTTAAGATGGTATGATTCTATACTGTGGAGAAGACGGATGCTAGACTGTGTTTTACTGGAAGAATACTGAGGAACGTAATTGATTCTCGATACAGGTAGCTTAAAAAATTCTTGTTGTCTTCTTTGTTTTTCGGCTCCTTTTCTCTGCAGTCGCAGTTACACAATTTATATGGGTTTAATACCGTCTTTTGCGACTGTAATGAAAGATTTCTTAAGAACATACGCGTTTCGCTTTACAGTATTTAAAAGCATCTTCAGTGGCCGTGTGTTTTGTTGCCTGCGTCATTCTTCATGTCCATTAATGCATATGTGGTAGATTTTTGAACACAGTGCTTTCACTAACAATAAATATGATCACATTTTCGTGTTGTGAAGAACCACTGCCTTCTCGCCATTCCGTATCATAATGGCTCTACAGAAAATGAAAGTGTGAATGTATTTAGTGTCTGCCTCTCCTAAGGCCAAACTGATCGTCACCTAAGAGATCTTTACAGAGATCTTTTAACGGAGCAGATAGAAAATCCCCAAGATAGAGCTACACGGTTTGACGCCGTGTGCAATTACTCAGTGTGAGAGTGTCATGGAAATGCTGAACGAACTGTAGTGTAGACATTGCAAGAGTGATGCCATGCATCGTAGAGAACTTTACAAAATTAGAAGAAGCCAAGTAACAAAATGAGTGAAGACACACATTACTTCCTACCAATTAGAACTTGCGTATAACGATGATATAGAGGGGTGGGCTCATGTGGATGGGTATGGAGTAAGACGTGACGCCATAGAGCACATACCGTACAATAACTTGCGGGATACAGACGTGAATGTACAACTTTTCTACGGCCGATTCAAATCAAGTTCTGGTGGTATCGATTCTACAGGAACTTCGCAGGATAAAGTTTCGCACCATAGAGAGCTATCGATTGCTGAAGAAGCGGAATTTTTCTGACTGGAAGACTGCCTGAGACTGGAAGTAATGCGGACAGCCATAAATCCCAGGGGCCGCAGCTGTGGACGCCGCCGCTGCCAAGTGGGCAGCCGTAGGCACGACAGATTTCCAGACAGGGCTGGAACTGCTGGAAAGTGTCCAGCGCCGCTGCGCAGAGCGTTCGTGTCTTTGTGGAGTATATTTTGATCCAGCAGCTGCTTAAAAATTTTAGACTGAACCTGTGACACTACAACACTTTTATCGCTACTGAAATGGTAATTTTTTCCTTTCTTCTCACACATGTTACAATGTTTATTTATCATTATGGGGGATATATATACCAGTATTATGAAATAACAAGGATCCGTGTTCGTTGTAAGTGAAATATACACTGAAGCGCCACAGAAACTGGTATAGGCATGCGTATTCAAATACAGAGATATGCGGCCGACAACGCCTGTATAAGACAACAAGTGTCTGGCGCAGTAATTAGATCGATTACTGCTGCTACGGTGGTAGGTTATCAAGATTTAAGCGAGTCTGAACGTGGTGTTATAATCGGCGCACGAGCGATGTATGGCTGGGGATTTTCCAGTACGATCATTTCACGAGTATACTGTGAATATCAGGAATCCTGTAAAACGTCAAATCTCTGACATCACTGCTGCCGGAAAAAGGTCCTGCAAGAACGGGACCAACGACTACAGGAGGGAATCGTTCAACGTGACAGAAGTGCAACCCTTCCGCAAATTGCCGCAGATTTCAATGCTGGCCCTTCAACAAGTGTCAGCGTGCGAACCATTCAACAAAACATCATCGATACGGGCTTTCGGGGGCGGAAGGCCCACTCGTGAACCCTTGGTGACTGCACGATACAAAGCCTTACGCCTCGCCTGGGCCCGTCAACACCGAGATTGGACTGTTGATGACTGGAAACATGTTGCTTGGTCGGACGAGTCTCGTTTCAAATTGTATCGTGTGGGTGGACGCGTACAGGTATGGAGACAACCCCATGAATCCATGGACCCTGCATGTCACTAGGGGACTGTTGAAGCTGGTGGAGGCTCTGTAATGGGTGGGGCGTGTGTAGGTGAGTGGTATGGGACCCCTGATGCGTCTAGATATGACTCTGACAGGTGACTCGTACGTAAGCATCATGTCTGATCACCTGCATCCAGTCATATCCATTGTACATTCCGACGAACTTGGGCAATTCCAGCAGGACAATGCGACACTTCACACGTCCAGAAGTGATACAGAGTGGCTCCAGGAACACTTTTCTGAGTTCAAAAAATTCCGCCGGCCGGCGAAACCCCAGATATTAACATTATTGAGCATATCTGGGATGCCTCGCAACGTGCTCTTCAGAGGGATCTCCATCCCCTCATACTATTACGGATTTATGGACAGCCCCGCATAATTCATGGTGTCAGTTCCTTCCAGCACTTTTTCAGACTTTAGTCGAGTCCATGGTACGTCATGTAGCGGCACTTCTGCTTGCTCGCGGGGACTCTACGCGATATTGCGCAGGTGTACCAGTTTCTTTGGCTCTTCAGTTTATTACCTAGCAAGAAAAGGGAAGCACCAAGGAGAGTAGGAGGAAACGTAATGGAAGTCCGTAAGTTGCGAGAGTATGTCATGTTACTTCAATGGCTATATCAACGTGCAAATTTACAAAGAACTTGGCAGTATGAGCCCACATATCAGTAAGACGTTGCACCTCCTTTGACTTCGAGCCATTCACTAATTCGGTTGGGAAGGGTATCACAAAGCGATTGTATCCTTTCCATCTAGCAAGCTGGCCCTCAACTGTTGTAAGTGGTCCTAGATATCCTGGGCACAGGCACTGTGATATAGTTGTCGTCCGAACTGGTTTCACACATGCTCTACTGGAGACAGATCTGGGGATCTCAGTGGCCCTGGGAATATCTCAGCATCATGCAAACATTTCGTAGAGACGCTTGTCATGTGTGGACGAGCACTGTCTTGTTGAAAAATGGCACCACGATCCTGTCACACATGAGGAATAATACATGAGGGCGCAGGATGTCTGTGACATCGGTGTTCCCTCAGTCACTACCAGTCATGACCTGAAGTCGTACTCGGTGGTCATCTAGGGTATTACAGAGCCATGACACGTCACTGAAAACAATACGATTCTGTTCATCAGTTATCCATGCTTCCTGGTCGCAGCACCACTCCAATCACCTATTGTGGTGTTATAAGCGGATTGTGAATGTGATGTTAAGTCCCTAGTCTGGCTGCAGCTAGTCTCCAACCAATGGTGTGTGATGAAAAAGACTATTTTAGGGAGTGCATTGCTTGTACTTGGATCTCAGGTGCAGATGTGAAGGGTCCTTATGATGTACTTGGTCCATGATCCTCCCTTGTAGTGGTCCGGCATGGTCAACTGGAGTCTGGCTGATGAGTATGCTTGCCCTGACGTTCGCATGTAGTCCAACAGCTCACTGAATAATTGTTCTTGCGTACTGAATATGTGTCCTTTAGCCAGGACGCCAAGTTTGTTAGACGTCTTGTGATGCCCTCCTAAAGATGTCATTTTGCTGATTCGGTTACAAGAGACAATCACTACACCAGGCCAAGCCATGGCGCAACACTTGCAATTCCACCACCATTCGCTTCAGTGGCCGACACAGGACTTGCCCAAATATATTACTACTACCTTGAAGATACTCCTTCAAACCATCACTCATACTACTTCAGAGTTATGTAATACCGTTGCAGCACAGCCATTTGTGACTGGCTGGATTTGGCTGTAGAGTCTACAGGAAGCTGTAGTATAGGTTCTTGAGAACCACAGTGAGCACCGAATCAAAGACGCCTATTCCTCTGGAACACTCTTTATTACTTCCCTACAGTACTTTGGTCTCGGTGGCTCAGGAACCAGTGGCGGCCAATAGTCAACCCCCGACGTCCCCAGAGGTATCCCTAGACAGTGTCACCTGCTGGTGGACTGTGAAGTGATCTTGCTGACGTGAGTTGTCTATCAGATGTACGGTGCCTGAAGGCTAGGCGCCAGGTGAAACCAGAATCCTGGGGACTGGCCGGAGCGACAGACGATGTCGACCATCTGGTGGCGTCGCCTCAGTGGACACATTTCGAAACCCAGACACATCAGGGTTAGTTCGTGGCTCTTAAACGGCGGTTTCCCGTAGCTGTTGAAGCTGCTAGATGAGGCTGGAGTAGCTAAGCCACACATTCGATGAATGAATGACATGGAGTCTGACGAACAACGTGGAATGATTGAAATTTCCGGTAATCTGGGAAATTTGTGCTTCTTCTAGGTGAGTGTGTTACGACAGGAGATAGGCTCCCGTCACTTAGTCGGCCGTGGGAAAGCTGCATTGAGCCACACCACACAGGAAACCCACTCAACCGGTGTTGCCAGAACTCTTCGAAGCAGGGTGATGTGCTAGCACTATTGCAGCGATCATGAGTAGATTTACATTGGCAGATGGCCAACATGGGCCTTGGTTGTTTTGAAAGTCGTGCCTGAAGCTTTGCCATAGTTCCTGACATTTCAGTGTATCTACTACATTACACAATCAAATTAAAGTAACCATCTGTCAAAAGCCTGAATAACCACCTTCCGTGGCGTGAGATGTGCAGGAAGACAGTCAATTGTGTTCTGGAAGGTACTGTTAGAGATTGGAGCCACGCTGGCTGCAGTGTCATGGCAAGCTGCGCTAGTTTTCTCGGTTCACGATGTGTGGTGCGAACAGCCCAATCGAGTTGGTCCCACAGGTTCTCAACTGGGTTTATATCAGCGGAGTTTGGTGACCAGGGGGTACGGGAAAGTCATCCTGTTGCTCTTTGAATGACACATGTACACTGTGAGAGTTATAACATGTCAGATATTGTCTTGCTGGTAGGTTCGAACTTGCTGAGGAAAAACAATCTGCATCTACGGGTGGACATCGTGCCTTGATCAACTGTGCCTTCTAGAAAGATGAGCTAACACAGGGAATGCCAAGAAACACATTACCCAGACCATAACGTTTTTGCAAGGTCTTTACTTTGAGAAGTTTCAAACCATACAGGCCAACGGTCATCTATCTTATGGAGTATAAAACGTGATTCATCTGAAAAGACCAACTGTCCCCGCTCAATTAAAGTCCAGTTGTGATGTTGACGTGCAAATTGCAGCCTTCGTCGCCCATGAACAGCAGGCAGCGTGGGTGCATGAAGCGGGCACATAATGTGGAGGCACATCCACAGCAATCCTTGTTGAACGGTCGTTGAGGAGATAATGTTGGTTGGCTTTAGTTCATCAGGATGGTCAGTTGCTCAACAGTGTCGCTTCTATTCGCCAGTACACGCCTCCACAGCTGTTGTTCACCACTGTCATTGTATGACCCGTGGTGCACCACAACTGCCTCAGCGACCGGTTTGGATAGCACCATTTAGCCAAGCATGGTAGACTTTATCCATGGTGGCACGTAAACAATTTACAAACTTACCATTTCGGAATACTTCCACCCTTGGCCCGATAGCCAATGACCATGCCCTTTTGGACGTCAGATAAATCGCTCCGTTCCAACGTTACGCCAACGACTGCACTGAATCCTGCGTCCTTCCTGACACGCTTTATATACTCTCCTCTTATAGTGCTGCCGCCTGCCGTCTGGGTACTGTTATTGCACGTTGACGTCGATCATAGGACGTACTCACATAAACGTGACTGGAACGTGTATATCGTTTTACAGATGCTCGCGTTTTTAGAAATACTCTGCTTGATCACAAAACTTAAGTATCCAGAAGAGTGGTCAGATGTCAATGGATCTTTTTGCGTTACAGGCACCATCAGTGGATATGAAATGACAAGGGTTGCAATTCTCCGTGACAGGTAGAACGGTCACCAGAGTGCTTAGTGTTCTTCATGTTTAGTATCGTCACCAGGTCTGGTAGGGTATGTAAGAGAAGTGAACTGTGTCACTGTGACGGACACAGAGTTGCCGTTTACTCGTGAGAATTAGTTATTATTAGCATATGATTACAGTTTTGAAGCAGTCTCATCGTGAGTCTCCATTTGACTGGGTGGTCGAATCGTGCAACATCCTGTCCAGCGGAAAAATGCTCCTATCGGAGCACGAAAAAGGCGAATATCCCCCTATTTATTGAAAGAGTTTGGAGACTTTTATTGTCTCTTTCGCCCTTTCTGTAGTACAACCACTGATCATTATCTTCCGGTATATTACTTATTCTGTCTCTTCCCCACTGCCACCGTCTCCTTCTCTCTCTCTCTCTCTCTCTCTCTCTCTCTCTCTCTCTCTCTCTCTGCATAAAAAACCATGAATACGTTCACGTGTAAAAATCCTTGCTAAAATTTCTAAACGTGTTTAGGAATAGAATGAGGCAGTTGATACCCCACTTTTCAGCCAGAGTCTTTTGACAAACAGGAGCAAGTTCGCCTTTTTTGTGCTCCGATGGCATTTTTTCTGTCGGTTCCATTTTCCCTGCTACAGAAGAGCATGTCACTCATATGAAATGAACTTTAGGGACCAGCAAAATTTTGATAGTTTACTCGTGTGAAATTGAAAAATACCGAACTACATAATTTTAAACTCCAGACCGGATTTTATGTGCACTAAAATTTTGCTTGTGCTACTGTACTACAACATGAGAGTCCCAGAACCCTTCTGATAATGATGAAGACACTTTACAGTATATTTTTACGTGCTGCTTCACTTTATGAACTATGTTTCCGCCTCATACTGGATTTTACGCTTGTTTTTTACGTGTACGAGTAACGTAACTTTGAACCTTTTTATCTCGGAAACGGATAAAGATAGGAAGAAAATTTTCGAGACTGTTCGAGATATGGACCTCAGGAATACTCGTACATCGTAAAAATTTCAGCCGTTTGATGAGCATAGCCGCCTTGAAATCTGTGGCTCGATTTTGGAACCCAAAAATTGTATTTTTTGGCTTTCTCCAGAATTGTCTAAGAATTAAATGGTGTCTCCATAAGCCCTTAACGTGCACCGTATACCGCATCTAATGCAAAAAGACCTACGTATTTGCTTCCTGTGCCTAAGTTGAAATAAGAATGTAATCTTCAAACTTAGACCCTGTACCGTAGTTTAGTTACATTAAGGCGATCCTTCTGTCGGTTATAAAAATTTTCTGTATCCCTAGGACTATACAAAAAGATTTGACCCTACCTTTCTACAACCAATAAAACCTGTTATATGAGCCCCAGAATCAACAAAATGACATCTTTAGGAGGGCATCCCAAGACGTCTAACAAACTTGGCGTCCTGGCTCAAGGACACACATTCAGTATGCAAGAATAAGTATTCAGTGAACTGACCTTGCAGATTTCGCCGTCCAGCGCCTCTAAAAGGAATTGCTGCTACACATTACATGACGGGAAAGATTGCGCAACGATTATGCCCGAATGTCAGACATGTCTGACTTAGTTCACAGGATCGCTATCGTTTCATAAACACTGACCAACCTGATTTATGTATATAATGTCAAGTTGAGAAAGACTTTCTCAGTTACGCGGGAATCACCATCCGCTAGTCACAAGGTGGGGTCTACACCAATCTGCTGTCCAAGATGAAGAAGAGAGCTGTCACAGTCGGACTCTGCTGTCTGATGACTGGACACCTTGACGCCATCAGACCATGAACTTCGTAACTACCATTCTGGTGACGACTAGCTTCCTGGTGGGCTGCCCAGTCATCACTGTCCGAGTGGGAAAGCACTAAGTGTATATGGTGCTGTGTGAGCACATGCTGTTGCTGTCTGGCAAGCCACTAACATAATCGATTATTGGGATCGCGATTTGGTTCCACCTGGCCTTTACGCATGTCACACTGAGCAACAGGGGCATGCTAGTTGCTTCAGGCCATGTGGTGTCCATCCACCACTCACTACGCAATGGTGTCTGTGACAAAGGCAGCCATGACCGGTGAAGTGCGGTGGCGTCAGTAACAGCTCACAATAAGCATGCCATGCTACGTGTCCCTTCCAGCGGTTCTGAGTCACCTAATTGCCCAGTCATCAACACCAGAAAGGGGAAAAACTGTCGCTGTACATCACCCAATGCTGGCATACACTATCGCTGTCTGCCATTGCCCAGTGTGGGCACTCGCCACTAACAGCTTCCTTGCTAAAAATGCGATTTGATCCCGCCTGACCTTATATATGTCGTGCTGGGCAACAGGAACAGGCCAGATTCTTTAGACCACGCAGTGTCCGTCCACTGCTTACCACTCAGTGCCATTCCTGAGTCAGTGTTAGTACCGCCTAGCACATATCAGCAGGTGCTGGCTGCCCCCATCGCAGCAGGCCGTCCTCCTACTGATACCAGCACGTTTTATCGGCCGTGGCTGCCCTTGTCAGGGTGGTCATTGACAGAGTTTCAGCTCCGTCTCTACTGCTGTAATTTTTGTAGAATAAAGGACTAATTCAACCAGCATTTTTTCTACGGCGATCCACTGTCCGACACCTGCCAAAACTCCACTGCAGCCACGCCATGGGATATGAACAGCCATTCAGGTTCACATGCCACCGTAAAGGTCACATCTATACGAGAGAGTGAGGACGCAAAAGACGGTGATTAAGAGCAACAGGGACGAGAGCAGCGAGCTGAGTTGGTTGCCGTTTGTAGGATTCAAATGAAAATAGCTCTGAGCACTATGGGACTTAACTTCTGAGGTCATCAGTCCCCTAGAACTTAGAACTACTTAAACCTAACTAACCTAAGGACATCACACACATCCATGCTCGAGGCAGGATTCAAACCTGCGACCGTAGCGGTCGCGCGGTTCCAGACTGTAGCGCCTAGAACCGCTCGGCCACTCCGGCCGGCGTTTGTAGGATTCCACAGTATATTGGCCATTAATTAAGAGGTTTCGACGTCATATAAGAAGCAGTCAGATTAAAACCGAACACCCGCCACAGCGTAACGACGTCCAATGGTTCCATTCAAAAGTACACAGCAAACGCGTTGAGACATTTATCCAAAAGGGAGACGAGACAGTTCCTGTTTCGCAGAACGTGAACGGTCGCTGACGGACCCACAACTCTCTCTCCGAGTAATACGACGTCCGCGCTTTTCTTCAGGTCGTCAAAGATGTGAAAACCACACGTGAAAGATCCGGGCTGTACCGAGGATGTTTCAGGGTTTTACAACGAAATCGTTGAATCGTAGCCTTCGTCCGACTGACAGTGTGGGGACGGGGGTATTGCGCAATTCCTCGGCAGTTTGCCTTACGGTGCGTTGCAGTTTCTGCAAAATGCCTTTATAGCACTGCCTAGTGATTGTGGTTCCACGCTCGAGGAACTCGACGAGGAGAGTGCACCTGCTGTCGAAGGAGGTCATCATGACCTTTCTGGAACTGGCGTCAGGCTGTAGGAAGGAATCATCCTGTCACACAGCCAATTGGGCGAAAGCAACGCGTCAGCGATTTGGTTGTGAAGCACGAACATTTTAGGTACATCGTGGATATTTCACCGTGTGACTTCACATCTTGGCGACCTCAAGAAAAACATGTGTGGACGTCGGTTTGAGTCGGATGAGGAAGTAAAAGAGCGGGTGCGGTAGTGGATTCGTCGGCGACCGACCATGTGCTATGAAAGAAGTATTGTTCGTCTCGTCTCCTAGTGGGATAAATGTCTTAACGCGTGCGGTGACTACTCTTGAATGGAACCATTCCATGGTTCCGTTGTGGTGGGTGTTCGGCTTTCGTTTGACTGCCGCTCATAGAAGGACGAATGCTGCCGAGCATCAGATGGCTCTGAGCACTATGTGACTTAACAGCTGAGGTCATCAGTCCCCTAGAACTTAGAACTACTTAAACCTAACTAACCTAAGGACATCACACACATCCACGCCCAAGGCAGGATTCGAACCTGCGACCGTAGCGGTCGCTCGGTTCCAGACTGAAGCGCCTAGAACCGGCCGAGCATCAGCAGTGACTTGGTCATTGGAAGTGCCAGGATTATTAGGAGCGGTAAGAGAGTTATCAAATTGTGAAAGGATAACACATTGTTGGCGCTGAACCGTTACTTCACCCCTATAGCAGCGAAAACCGTAATATCATAGCACTACAAGGGTTTTACATAATATGAAAAATGTGATCTTTGTATCAGATAGAAGTGTAGACGGTGATGATCATTTTTCCAAAGTCAGTATAAAGGAGCCATGTCCTCTTGTTCTGTAATGCGATTGTATTCCTATAAAAGCTGATTTTTACAGTCAAATTTATTGCTAGAAAGTGAAACTGAAATATTTCTGAGTTTGAAAATTCAGATTGTTTCTAAGTAATTAAACTCATTAACACCACTTTGAGTAACGACACTAGTACTGAAAGATTCGGAGGTAATTTTTGCAAGAGGTATTGAAAAGAAAAGACTGTGATGAATTTCAATGTTAATTTTAAGTATATTCAGTTATTTTTTGTGCTACTGTGGTTGTTTGTATCAGTGGCTTGGCTGTTATATTCTAGTGTTGGAATGGTGCTTTGTTGCGTTTAGAGGCAGTATTATTTCACTAAAGAAATGTTGCTAATGATGTTAGTGTACGTTTGTATCACAGACTTATATGGAATAACTGTTGGGTTGTGGGAAAGTCAGAAAGAAGAGAATCGACGCGTTTCAGATGTGCTGTAGAAATATGCTGAAAATTATATGGACTGATAAGATACGGAATGAATATGTTCACCAAAGAATCGAGATAGGAGACGAACATTCGAAAAACATTGACAAGAAGAAGGCATAGGATGATGGGACATGTGTTAAGGCATAACGAATAAGCTGGGTTGGGTTGTTTTGGGGAGGAAACCAGACAGCGAGGTCATCGGTCTCATCGAATTAGGGAAGAATTGGGAAGGACGTCGGCCGTGCCCTTTCAAAGTAACCATCCCTGCATTTGCCTGGAGCGATTTAGGGAAATACCGGAAAACCTAAATCAGGATGGCCGGATGCGGGGTTGAAGCGTCGTCCTCCCGAATGCGAGTCCAGTGTGCTAACCACTGCGCCACCTCGCTCGGTAGCGAATAAGCGAATCACTTCCTTAATACAAGAGGGAGGTGTAGAGGAGAAGCGTTATATGGGAAGACAGAGATAGGAGTATATCTAAAAAGTAAGCGAGGACGTTGGGCGAAAGTGCACTCTGACATGAAAAGATTGAGGCAGGGGAAGCAAGCCGCATCAGACTAGTCGGAAGACTGATGTAAAAAAAGGAGAAAGAATTGGAGCTACGCTTCTCTGACGTATTCCGTATTATAGGTAAGAAGCAAAGGGAAAAATAGCTGACGCACCAACGTACAACAGCCAAGCATTATCAAGAACTAATCTCGCGTTTAGTCTACTGTATGGAGATTAATAAGACATTACGCTCCAACCGTCACTTTGCGATAACTACATTGACGGAAAGAACTGCAGCATGAAGAAGAAGTTGTGCCATAAACTAAAGTTGATAGAAGTGTTTCTGCATCTGAAACATGATGTCTATTCGAATTTAGCGCGTCGCATAAGAGGGAGGCTGGTAGCGCCACTATGAGGATGCAAATCAGGTTTGCTTTAAATACACGCTGTAACGATCGTGAACGTTAGTTACCTTTGAGATTGGACATGGTGAGGTAATGTTAGTTAAGAACGCCTTTAAGGCAACAAAGACACCATTATCAACGCCTCACTGAGTTGGAACGAGATCGTGTAGTAGGGCTTCGAGAAGCTGGATGTTCCTATTGCGATATTGCAGGAAGACTTGGCAGGAAGCCGGCCGGAGTGGCCGTGCGGTTCTAGGCGCTACAGTCTGGAAACGAAAGACCGCTACGGTGGCAGGTTCGAATCCTGCTTCGGGCATGGATGTGTTTGATGTCCTTAGGTTAGTTAGGTTTAAGTAGTTCTAAGTTCTAGGCGACTGATGACCTCAGAAATTAAGTCGCATAGTGCTCAGAGCCATTTGAACCATTTTGAACTTGGCAGTAATGTAGCCATGTACATGACTGCTGACAGCGGTGGTCACGAGAACGTACGGTCCAAGAAAACCAGGCTTCGGACGGCCATGTGGAACTACCGAGAGGGAAGATCATCGTATTCGGCGTATGGCTCTGCCACCTCGTAACTGCATCCGCAGCAGCAATTTGAGCAGCAATTTCGACCACACTGATGCAATGGACTGGTCAAAATCGGTATCTTCAAGGACTGCTTCGAGTCAGACGCACTATAGATACTTCCCTGACCCCAAACCACCGCCATTTGCGACTTCAGTGGTGTCAAACGAGAGCTCATTGGAGGGCAGGGAGGAGGTTTGTTGTGTTTTCTGGTGAAAGCTGCTTCTGCCAGTTGCCGGTCTCCAATCAACCTGTCTGCGTGCTAGACACATGGGATCTATACCTGGAGATATATTCCAGGGTGCGATTTCGAACGACAACAGCAGGAGTACTCTCCTGATTATCCAACGCACCCTGTATGCAAATTTGTACGTCAACCTGTTGTGTTGCCATTCGTAAACAGCATTCCAGGGAGTATGTTCCAAGAGGATACCGCTCCCCCACATACCGCTGTTGTAACTCATCATGATCTACAGTATCGACATGTTTCCTTGGCCTGATCGATCACCAAATCTGTCTCCAGTGGCGCACATAAGAGACATCATCGGACGACGTCTCCAGCATCACACGCAAACAGTATTAATGACCAACCAAGTGCAACAGGCATGGAACTCCATCCCACAAACTGAAATCCGGCACCTGTAATACACACTGTATGCGTGTACTTTTTCATTCAGAATTCTGGCGGTTACATCGGTTATTAATGAACCAGCATTTTACAGTTGCAATGGTTTATCTCGTGCTTACATAAACATGTAATATTGCAATGGTAATCACTTAAATATCATATTCAGACAAATTTATTCCCGGAGTTTCTCTACTCTACATTAATATTTTCAATAAAACACAACTGGCTCTAGAGCTGTGACAGTCTTTAGGTACAATTCCTACCTGGTATTTTAACTTTAAGGCTAATTAGCGTACAGCGCTAATATTCGCAAATCTGCCTGTTTTCAAGAGTTACTGAAATTTTGCACATCCTATGAGAGAAAAAATGCTCGGTACAAGACTGAGAGATATTTGTATCAGTAGTTAGTAAAATTCGTTACATTATTCCTATCGCAATTTGTGTAATTGTACTTGATCGATTTTTAGCAATATACTAGGTCTAAAGTCGCTTCACAATCTTAATATTCATAAGTGTTTGTCAGGTACAGCTTTGAAAAATATGTAAAAATCTGCCAACCGATTGCATAGGTTTTCTATGTACCTTAACCAGGTTTCGTCACCTCTAAGGGTGACTTCATCGGAAGGCAAGGTAATTACCCGTGTTTAGGATCTTCTTTCTGATGTCTTTGTACTTTGAGACAGCCTTTGGTACATGGGCGGGTAAGAAGCGTACAACTTTGAACATGTTGACGTTTGCAGCAACCGTATACACAAATTTGACAAATATGTAAAAATCTGCCAACCGGTTGCAAAGGTTTTCTATATACCTTGACCAGGTTTCGTCACCTCTGAGGGTGACTTCATCAAAAGGTACGGTAATTACCTGTGTTTAGGATCTTCTTTCTGAGGTCTTTGTACTTTGAGACAGCCTTTGATACATGGGCAGGTAAGAAGCGTACAACTTTGAACATGGCTGACGTTTGCAGCAACCGTATACGCAAATTTGAAAAATATGTAAAAATCTGGTCAAGGTATATAGAAAACCTATGCAACTGGTTGGCAGCATGGCTGACGTTTGCAGCAACCGTATACGCAAATTTGAAAAATATGTAAAAATCTGGTCAAGGTATATAGAAAACCTATGCAACTGGTTGGCAGCATGGCTGACGTTTGCAGCAACCGTATACGCAAATTTGAAAAATATGTAAAAATCTGGTCAAGGTATATAGAAAACCTATGCAACTGGTTGGCAGGTTTTTACATATTTTTAAAATTTGTGTATATGGTTGCTGCAAACGTCAGCCATGTTCAAAGTTGCAGATACAGCTTGTTATATGCATATGTTGTTTCCCCAGAGAACGTTTCTAATATACCCATTTATGATGAAAAATGAGCCTCATATCTAGTGGTAAGAAATTCAGTTCTGTGATTTAGAATAACGTAAATCCAAAATACGAGTAATTATACAAGGAGGATTAGTTTGTTACACAGCTCGATAATACGATAAAAACGGCACAGTTTTTATGTTGGTGAGGAGTTTACACAGTGTCGGACAGCGCTGGCAGCTTCAGAAGAAGGAAAAGAATGAGTGAGTGAGTGCCTCGCATGAAACTTAGATGTCTTCGTCTTACACCGATAAGACAAACGAAAATGGCTACATTTTTATGTCATGTGCCATTTACATGTTAATTCATCAAAATTTACAAGAATTCAATAAAATAGCACCAGCTGATATTTTCTGTGGCCTACCTCCCAAGCGAAACAAAACTTAAATTTTTACGTTGCTACATATTTCTCTAGAGTAGCATGCCGAGAGCTGTATCAAACCAGTCTCAGGACTGAAGACAACAACAACAACAACAACATATTTCTCATCCTTTTCTAAGGAGCTGAGCCGGACCGACATGACGTGCAAACAACTCGAGGAACGTGAGATGTGGCTGTACTGGAGAATGCTGAGCGTGGCATGGACAGATAAAGTGACTAACAACGACATTTCCCACAAAATGAAGAAAGAAAAGGAAGGTTTAAACACAGTAAAATGCAGAAAATTACAATATCTGGCCCATGTAATGAAGAATGGTAACAAGTACAAACTATTGCAGAGCGGTCTTAAAGGAAACATACCTGCTAAATGAGGACGAGGAAGAAGAAGAACATGTTCAATGTGAATCTTGACGAAGACTTCACACACCAGTTGGGAGCTTTTTCGAATACGTAAAAGTGATATATAGCTATGATGGTCACCAAAATCAGAAACGGACAGTGAATATAAGAAGAAGAATCTAAAGCATTCGACTGCCTGAATCAGAATATCGTCCTGAGGCGTAAGAGATTGATGGTACAGCCAATGACACATCTAACCAAAAGACTGAAGGAAGATAGACTTAATAACTCGGCCAATGTAGTCGGGGAGTTTCTTCTGACTGGGGAGAAGTCACTTACGGGGCTCAACAAACCTCAACCTTAAGCCCACTATTATTTCTTCTATACTTGAACGAACTTCCGTGTAACGCACAACAAGCAGAAATAACTCATTTTTAGGATGAATTTGGTATTGTAATCGATTCAAACTGAGCCGGTCCGCTATCGATATTCGAAGAAATAGGAGCAGCGTCTCTTGGTAACGCCTTTCCTGACGTACCGCTAGGCGGCAACGGAGTCGGCCGATGAGGCTTTAGAGTTCCTTGTGCGCGACTCGGTTGAAGGTCTTGGTACCTGCAGTGAATGCAAGAGCGAGTGTGTTGTGGGATAGCAGGGGAGCTATTTGTGCGTGGAGTTGAAGCCGCGATGTTGGTACAATGTGACCTTGGACGGAATTTCAGCGCCACCGTTTGCACTATGGTGACAAAAGTCATGGGACACTTCCTAATGTCGTATCGGGCCTCCATTTGCCCGGCGTAATGCAGCATCTCGACGTGACATGGAGTCAACGAGTCGTTGGAAGTCGCCTGCAGAACTACTGAGCCATGCTGCTTCCATAGACGTCCATAACTGCGAAAGTGTTCCCAGTGCAGAACTTTTTGCACGAACTGACCCCTCGATTATGCCCCATAAATGTTCGATGATTGGCCACATCATTCACTCTAATTGTTCATAATGTTCTTTGCACTAATTGCGAGCAATTGTGGCCCCGTAACATGACGCATTTATCCATCAAAATTCCATCGTTGTTTGGGAACATGATGTACATGAATGGCTGCAAATAGTCTTCAAGTGGGCGACCAGTCAATGATCGGTTCAATTGGACGAGAGCGCCCAATACATTTCATGTAAACTGACCAGGCCACGGTTTTCCAGTTGTCTAGAGTCCAGACGATTTGGCCACGAGCCCAAGAGAGGCGTTGCTGGCGATGTCGTGCTGTCAGCAAAGGCCCCACATTAGTCGTCTGCTGCCACAGCCCATTTTGCGGTTATTTCACAGTGTTGCCTGTCTGTTATCACTGACAACTCTAGGCAAACGCCGCTGATCTCGGTCGTTAACTGAAGGTCCTCGGCCACTACGTTGGCTGTGGTTAAAGATGGTGCCAGAAATCTGGTATTGTCAGCCCAATCTTGACACTGTTGATTCGGAATACTGAATTCGCCAATGATACCCGAAATGGAATGTTCCATGCGTCTAGCTGCAAACCAGCATTCCGCGTTCGAACCTGTCGATGCCAGTTGTGTGCCACAATGATGTCGGAAACCTTTTCAGATGAATCACTTGAGTGCAAATGACAGCTCCGCCAATACCTTGTGTAAGCGGTACTGCCACCGTCTGTATCTGTGCATATCGCTACCTCGTGATTTTTGCCACCTCAATGTACAGTAGATGTTCGCAGCGTTATTTGTATGTGAAGTTCGAGCTGTACTCCGAGTTTAAACTGAGCATTGACAGGAAGGTGTTATGTTTGCCGGACCGTCTAATTCACCGTTGAGATTACGTGTGTGCAAGGGCCTGACTATTTTAGTTGAAGTACAACAAGCGTAAGGAGTACTGCTCGTGTCATCTGGCAATTTGACCGAATGTTACAGTAGTGCTTGTGGATACTTATCATACCTAAGGAAGGAAAGCGCAAACGAATAAACGGTGAGCGGTATACACTGAAGCAAAAATTGATACTGGTATAGGCATGTCTATTCCAATACAGAGATGTGTAAACAGGCGGAATAAGCGCTGCGGTCGGCAACGCCTATATACAGTGAGGCAACAAGTGTCGAATGCAGTTGTTAGACTGGTTGCTGCTGCTACAATGGCAGGTTATCAAGATTTAAACGTGGTGTTATAGTCGGCGTACGAGCGATGGAACACAGCATCTCCGACGTAACGCTGAAGTGGAGCTTTTCTCGTGCAACCATTTCACGAGTATACCGTGAATATCAGGAATCAGGTAAAACATCAAATCTCCGACATCGCTGCGGCTGGAAAAAGATTCTGCAAGAACGGGACCAACGACGACTGAAGAGAATGTTGCAACGGATAGAACTGCAAGTCGTCCGCAAATTGCTGCAGATTTCAATTCTAGGCCATCAACAAGTGTCAGCGTGCGAACCATTCAAGGAAATACCATCGATATGGGCTTCCGGCGCCGAAGGCCCACCTGTGTACGCTTGATGACTACACGACACAAAGCCTTACGTCTCGCCTGGGCCCGTCAGTACCGACATTGGACTGTTGATGGCTGGAGACATGTTGCGTAGTCGGATGAGTGCCGTTTCAAATTGTGTTGAGAGGATGGATGTGTACGAGCATGGGGAAAACCTCATAAATACGTGTATCCTGCATGGCAGTAGGGGACTGTTCAAGCTGGTGGAGGCTCTGTTACAGTACGGGGGGCGTGGAGTTGGAGTGATATGAGACCCCTGACGCTTCTAGATACAACTCTGACAGGTGACTCGTAAGTAAGCATCCTGTCTTATCACCTGCATCCATTCACGTCCATTGTGCATTCCGACGGACTTGGACAATTCCAGCACGACAACGCGACACCCCACGCTTGCAGAATTGCTACAGAGTGGCTCCGGGACCACCCTTCTGAGTTTAAACACTTTCACTGGCTGCCAAACTCCACAGACATGAAGATTAATCTGGGATGCCTTGCATCGTGCTATTCAGAAGGGATCTCCACCACCTCGTACTCTTACGGATTTATGAACAGCCCTGTAGGATTCATGGTGCCAATTCCCTCCAGCACTACTCTCGACATTATGAGAGTCTATTACGTTGTGCTGCGGCACTTGTGCGAGGGCGTGGGGACCCTACGCGATATTAGGCAGTTGTACCAGTTTCGTTGTGTTCTGACGCAACCACAAGCGCTGGAACGGAGGTGCGGAATATAAGAGCAGAGAAGGCGGTGAGGAAACGGCGACCAAGGGTGCGCGGAATTGGACCGCGCGTGCCAAGAGCGACATCTCGAAGAAGCGAATATAAGCACCGCTCCTGCTAGCCTGCATTCCTTAGGCACCCTGTTAGCGACGAGTGGGCAAGACCCCACAAGTGGCGACGATTCTTCAAGCGTACTACGTGCCGACGGCTATAGAAATTTTTTTTTCTTGCTGGCGCCTTAATTCTCTCTTATCTTTGCTCTTCAGGGATACTCTCTTTGAATTGACAGTTTCTTGTCGTTTTTGCTAATCATTCTTTTTAGGTGGGCGTTACAGAACATTTATTTGATTTTGTTGTTATTTAGAATTCTTGCCTTGGATATATTTTGCTTTTGCATCATCCAACATGACCCCCACCCACCTGTGCCGTCCCTTCCTCCGGCGCCACAGCTGCAAGCGTTAGAAGCCACACAGCTAGTGCAGTTGTTTCAGATTCAGATGAACCAGATTTCTACCCTGCTCAACACGGTGCAGTAGCTACTCGCTAACGCTGCGCGCCCGATAGAACAAGCACCGCCTACTACAGCTGTCACACCATCTATTCGACACGCACGTCATCGCCCACGATGTACCAGGTACTGTGAAACTTCCCTATCTATTATCTATGGTAGGAAGTGCAGTGTTCAGGTTTATTCAAAAATTCTTTCATAACGCCACTCCTAGTGAACTGTCGTACAACGCAGTGATAGATTAACTA